>NC_034597.1:47126160-47167020 GCF_900095145.1 Mus pahari | reverse complement strand
CTTGAAGTGCTGGGATTCTGGTGTGAGGCAGCCTTCTGTGCCCTCCTTGGACACAGGCTTCCTTCACACTTATATCCATGGATGAGTAGTGATGTTGGTATCTCAGAATGCTTTAACTTGCTGCTTCGGTGGTACCTGATGACATAGGAACTCTCCAGATGTTTATTGGTCAGCTGGAGGTTCTGTTTTGAGATTTCTATAAAAGTCCATTGTGCCGTTTAATTATTTATCATTCACACTGCTTTATGGAAGTCCATTATGTAACTTGACTAACAAGTCTTTTGCTGGTTATGTGTGTTCTGAGAATCTTTGTCTTTGTTTCCTCTCAATTTTAATGTATCAAATCCATCGATTGTTTTCTTTATGTTGTTTACTTTTAACTGTGGTGTATAAAATCTTTATCTATGATAGATATTGATACACCATATTTTCAAGTATTTATTCACATTTGTTCCATGTCCTCCCCTAGAATTTTTGATGTGGCATAAATAAAAGGTAAAGTTTTATTTTTCCCACATAAAAATGCCTCCTCCTCTAGGATGCTGGAAAAGCTTCTGCTGTATAAATATAATTTCTCTTTATCAGAATGAAGAGAATATTAGTCTTTACTATGCCAGGGGATGCAATCTCTATCACAAATTAAATATGCAGCCAACAGCCATACCACCCTGAGCATGCCTAGTCTCGTCTGATATGAGCAGAGTATTTGCTGGAGAATAAATTGTGGTATGTGGTGTGTCAGTATCTGACTGCATGCGGTCTAAAAGGAAAGCTTATAACCCTCATAGGCTCTTCTTTGAACTCTCTCTATATGCTGGGTCACAGGTCAGCACACGCACATGCACGCACACACACACATTTGGAGAGAATCCCTCAAAACATTTCTTAAGAGCAATGGATCTACATGTCAACTTTGGGGAAAGTGGCAATTTTATAGTATTGTCTAACAGTTCATATACATGGAATCAGTGTGTTGAAGTCTTCTTAAATGATTCTTTGTATCATCTTCACCAGAAATGTATCACATACATTCTTTTAGATTTTCATGTAGTTATTTTATCATTTCCATGCAAGTAAATATTAACTTATTACATTTTTCATTTTCTAACACTATTACTATATTTACAAAAATACAATTGATGTTATGTTTTTATCCAGCTCCTTTCTTAGGCTCCTGTATCAATGATGGTAATCTAGTTGTAGAGTCTTTTAAAGTCTCTCTATGTACTTCCCTATCTGCAAATATTAGTTTGGTTTCCTCCTTTCTGGGCTTTAACCCTTTCACTTCTATTTCCTGCCTAACTAGTTCAAACTGTTAGCATAACATGGAAGACCATGGATGGCAATTTATATCCAGAATTTTTTTTTTTTGCTCTGAAAGAAAAAGTTTTGGATGTTTCACTGTTAATTATAATTAGTATGGGATTTTATGAAATCAAATTTTTTTCTAGTTTGCTGTAAAAACTTCAGCAAATGATTGTGAACATTAGCAAATGTTTGGGCAGTTTTTCCTTTTGTTCTTGCATCACATGAACAATGTTTCTCTGTAATCAGTTAGTTACTATAGCAACCCATTTCCACATGCAAAGGCAACCACATGCTCCTAGAATAAACTCAATCTTCTCATGAGGTAAATTTTTGTTAATTGATGTGTTTTGACGTGCATCAAATTTGATATGTATTCAAACGTGATATTGCCCTATAATGCTCTTTTCACTCATGGTATGGATGTTGCCTGGACATTAATTTGTGATAGAGGCTACATCCTCTGACAAAGTAAGGTTTTATCTTCTTTTCACCGTGATAAATGATATTCATAAAACACATGTTTCTAATGTCTTACGTGGACACATATTTTCTATGTGGAAAAAAAACCCATGTCTTCTTATTCACCATCACATCAAAAAATTCTTTCTAGAGAGAAAATGGTGCCAAGCACAAATAAGGACTTGAAAATGTAACACGCCAATATCTTCCTCATAGAACAAGATTAATATTTTCACTGGATTTGGTGTTAAAGTTATGCTAATCCCATAAGAGATATGGGAACCCTGCCTCTGACTATTTTGATTATCAAAAGTTCATAATTCACGGTTCAGTGCCTTCGCTGTAGCTTCCTGCCTAGACTCAGCAGTCTTTCAGTTAGGGCCTGAGGATAACTCCTGTGTAGGCAGTTCTCAGTCTTTTACATTCTCGGGTCATTCTAAGAAGCCATGTTTCTGGTTGCTTTCAGTGGGAAAGTTGAGACGAATTCCTTGGTCACTAGTATAAAATTCCCTGTGCACACCTGTAACTGGGTGTGTATCTTTCATCCCTCTGTTTTCTGTATATGCAGGCTATTTTATCCTTTTTCCTTTATTTTCCCAATTTATATTTCCCAGAAGGAGAGGAAGAAAAGAAAGTAGCCACCAATTTCTGAATTACTGAGTGTGCGGTGAACTTGGTACACAATATTCAGAGACCTCACTCTTCGCTGGGTTCCTATTTTGCTGACAGCAAGGACACAGCAACTGTGTGGGACACCACATTGGCGTGGGCCACCCTCTCTTCTCCCAGATCACTGGCAGTTGGTGTGCAAACCTCCTAGGAAACTTTGGGTGATGAAACCTATCACACGAGCAGGAAAATGGATCTGTGACCTCTCAGCACACCCTTCCTTCCTCTCCAGGGGAGGATAAAAGTCTGGCCGAGAAAAGCACCCGCAGCAACTGACTAAGCAACGGTGGTTCTGGAAAGATGCAGCCGCTCCTGCTCCTGTTGACCTTTATTCTACTCCAAGGAGATGAGGCAGGTGAGTGGCCAACCACACCTCAGAGATCAGGTCCTGTCCTGTACACTTGAATAGACATGTTGTAGCAATCCTAACTCTACATTGATGAGTAAATTACTTGAACTCACATCTCCTAAGTTTCCTTACCTATAAAATGCAAATAACATTAATACTGTGGCCTAGAGTTGCTATGGCAATTAAATTGGTTAATAAACAAGAGAGTCTTGTTATTGGCCCTGACATATAGAAAGTACTATATAAATGTTTTCTACAGAATGTATTCAGTCTCCCATATCTAGTGCCATGGTTTGAGAAGACAGACTCTGGGTCATGGGATGCTCTCTAAAGAAGGAAGTACCAGGGAACAGAGAAAGCCCATACTTTGGGAAAACATCTTAATAGCCAGAGTCAGCCTTGTGTGGTACAAACATAGTTCTCCATGTGGAGGAGGAACACAGAAAGGTCTGGGAAGGAGACGAGTCTCCCTTCAAGCTAGGAGTAACTCCTGTGGAGTCTTGGCATCTTCTCCCTGTGCCCGGAGTCCTGCAAAGCTCCTCTGTATCACCTCCCTCCCCCCACTTGCAGCCTTTCTAAAGCTGCCCACCTGGCCCTGTCAGCAAGCTCCCAGGTACACAGGTAAGTGCCAGATCCTTCTTTGCAGGGAAGATCATTGGAGGCCGAGAAGCCAGGCCCCATTCCTACCCCTACATGGCATTTCTTCTGATCCAGAGTCCAGAAGGGCTGAGTGCTTGTGGAGGGTTTCTGGTGCGAGAAGACTTCGTCCTAACAGCAGCTCATTGCTTGGGAAGGTGAGGAACTCAGACGCTTCCCAGGAAGTCAGTGTCCCCAAACTCCCTCCGCAGAGCTATCATATGCTATTACAATCAAGTATAATGATAATGAAATTCTGGAGACAAGATGGGACCAGGAGGAGGGCAGTAAGAAGCAAATGTCTGCACACAGAAAAGGAGGCTATAATACAAAAACCAACCAACAAAACAAACAAACAAACAAACAGAAGAAGAAGGTGGAAGACACAGGCTGGGCAGTAACTAAGAACTCAAACTGTTTCTGTTTAATCTGCTTTCCCCAGTTCAGGGTTTGTGGGAAACAGCAAGAAGGGGTCAGGCCCAAGGCCCTCCCTTCCCCCTCCCCTGCACCCCCACTCTCTCCAGCTTGTTTTTCTGCCCTTGAGCCATTCATCTGCCCTGCTGAACGGCTGGATGTATGATCCTAGTTATAGTATCTACCTCTAGCCCAACCTTTCTTTCGCAGCTCCATAAATGTTACCCTAGGGGCCCACAACATCCAAATGCGAGAAAGGACCCAGCAACTCATCACTGTGCTCAGAGCCATCCGCCATCCTGATTACAATCCGCAGAACATCCGGAATGACATCATGCTTCTGCAGGTGCTCCCCTTCCCCTTCTGACCTCTGGTTCTCCAGGCTTGCTGGCTCCCTCTTGGTGTGTGGCTTTTGAGGAGGAAGTCGGGGCAGGGTTCGAGGGTGGTGAGTGAGACGCGAAATCCCTAAGTGCTGGTGGGAAAGAGCAGCTGAGCTGAAATGCCTCTGTCCATCCTGACAGCTGAGGCGCAGAGCCCGGAGGAGTGGATCAGTGAAGCCTGTGGCTCTGCCTCAGGCTGGCAAAAACCTGAAGCCAGGGGATTTGTGCACAGTGGCTGGCTGGGGCCGCGTGAGCCAGAGCAGGGGAACAAATGTCCTCCAGGAGGTGCAGCTAAGAGTGCAGATGGACCAAAAGTGCGCCAATCGCTTCCAATTCTACAACAGCCAGACTCAGATCTGTGTGGGAAACCCGAGAGAAAGGAAGTCTGCCTTCAGGGTAAGAGTGTGAACACCCACCAGTATTTCTTGGGACAAAGGGCTCAGGGCAAATGGAGGACAGCAGGGCAGGTCTCCATCCCTTCAATCCTGGGTACTGGACCAGAGTGCAGAGGGTTTTTCCTCTTCGGGAATGACAGGAAGACACACAATTTATCTTACTGGGGAAGGTGGGGGTACCTGGATGGAGTGAGCTGGAGGCAGTAACTTTAGCAGGATCTTAGCAGCTGAAATGCCCAGGAACTTGATTCCCGCAAGTCATCAAAAGCTCACCACCCACTACACCAGGCAACTGAAGGAAGCCCCCAGCCCATACCTTTCTCTGGAAGCCTGTAGCATGGGGGCAGCAAGAGGCAGAAAGCCTACCTTCGTGTCCTTTTCCTCCTCCGCCCACAGGGTGATTCTGGTGGCCCCCTGGTATGTAGCAATGTGGCCCAGGGCATCGTCTCCTATGGAAGCAACAATGGTAACCCTCCAGCTGTATTCACCAAGATCCAGAGCTTCATGCCCTGGATCAAAAGAACAATGAGACGTTTCGCACCGTGATATCAGGGACCTGCTGACTCCCGTCTCAGGCGCAGACCAGCTCCAGGGGACTTCCGTAGCCCTTATTAATGTCTTCTGGAGAGTGTACATTTTCATTTATTAAATATTATATAGTGCTGTCTTAATGTGTTTGAACTCCTACGTCAAAATACCACATAGTGGTATTTTAGTGGTATACTAAACAACAGACATTTATTTGGCCACGGTTCAGAGGCTGAGAAGTTCAAAGTCAGGGCGCCAGCATCCGGTGTCTGACGAGGAGCTGCTCACGAGATCGCAGCTATCCTTTCCTGCATTCTCACACAGTAGAAAGTACAAGGGGAATCCATGGGGCCTCTCTAATAGGGTGGCTACTCATGAGGGTTCAGAAGCTGCCACTTCTCATGCAATCCCCTTCCAACAGGGATTGGGTTCCCATGTGTCGATACTGAAGGAGCATAAACACTCCTTCTCCAGTGAGTACCCAATGATAGGTGCCTAGATAGAGTCACCTACCCTCCTCAGCCTGGGGATCAAGGTGAGGGTCTTCCCTCACCTCACAAGGGCAGTGCATGCCCTTGTCCCCTCATCTCACTCCCTGAACCAGCTTCTCTCCCCAGGGCAAGGCTCTCTCTCTCTCTCTCTCTCTCTCTCTCTCTCTCTCTCTCTCTCTCTCTCCCTCCCTCCTTCCCTCCCTCCCACTCAGTGCTGAGCTATGAAGACAGATAATCTTGATCAAAGGACAGAGTTGAAATTCCATTAAAGTCCCCATTTAAGACAAATCTCACACCCATGAAAATAATGAACTTCTGGGACTGGAGAGATAGCTTAGCAGTTAAGAGGCTGTTCTTCCTGAGGTCCTTCCTGAATTCAATCCCCAGCAACCACATGGTGGTTCATGACCATCTATAATATGATCTGATGCCCTCTTCTGGCCTGCAGGTGTACATGCAGATAGAGCAGTCATACATAAAATAAATACATGAATAAATCTTAATGTAAAAAAAAAAACCCAATGAATTTTTATTAAGTGGTATTAGGACAAGCAGATCAGTACTTAGATGGGGAAAACTAGTGAATCAATTCCTTACAGCACACTCAAAACTAAGCCTGAAACATATACAAATGCTAAAGCTCAAATTACACAAGTACTAGAAGAAAGGGAAAAGTAAACATCAGAATATTTAGACAAATGCCAGTGTTCATAGGAACTTGTCACAAAAGTCAGACTAGAAGCAAGGCAGTGTCCATTAGAGACGGCAGTTCCTGTCTAAAAACTCACATCATAGCAAGACGCCGGGTGACAGACCAGTGTTTCCATTTACGGTGGTGAAGATTGGCCTCATACTTTTTAATGCTCTGAAGTTATATAAAACTGCAGACAAAATGTTGACTCAAAGGACGGTGTGTTTGCACTGAAGACTAGTCTGTGGTTGTCTACATCAAATAAAAGATCACCAAACTCATGTAGATGGAAATCAGACTTTAAACATCTTAAAGGAACTGCACAGAGTGAGCTGGAAAGGTTTTTCTGGTACATTGAAATGCTAATTACACCTGAGAGTGTGATGTTTACAATCTGAACTTCTTCAGTTTTGATAGCCTTAAGTGAAATAATTAGTAACCAGATGTTTTACCAAATCCAACCAGGCACATATACAATGCTTGGTGAACTCCTCTGCGCATTTATGCAAGTTAATTGCTTTACATGTAACTCCTGTCAGAAGGCCAATTGTTTAATACTAGTGTAGGCCATTGTCAACAAAACTGTAGTCAATAGCTCATCTCCAGCATCATCACCCAATCATTCTCTGGTAACTGCATGCTCATGGGAATTATTGATTACTCACAGTTTCTTAAGAATGGCCATCTCACTATTAAATGATTGTACTGGCAAATGAAGACAATTCTTGCCATAAGGTCAGAAGAGCAGAGAGCAGCAAAAATGTCTCCACACCCATTTGTCCCATGACATTTACTTGGAGCCCCAGAACACTGCCCAGTCCCAGACCTAATAATAAAGAAACTCAAGGGAACCCACACCTCTTTGCATGTGTTACTGTTCCTGTCACCACTTCCAAGACAGCTTCTAGACCAGACTTCTGTTTAAGAAAGCTTCTACAACTCTTTACAGTCCTGATGTCTGTTTCCTATGAGATCCTGCAGGCCCTAGCTACACCATCACTCTCCTTTGTCTTTCCATGTTTTTTACCATCCGACTACACACACACACACACACACACACACACACACACACACACACACACACATACACACTCAGGATTTGGTCTCAATTGGGATCCTAATCCACTAACCTAGGTAGGTCTAGGCTGGGAAGGAATCCACTTCTGAAGGAAAACATGATTGGAAGTTCAGATGTCCAATGTTGTGCTCTTGTGACCAAATTCATGTGCTCAATGTTGCAAGCAGACCTGAAGGGACTGGGGGACTGGGAGACCACACTCTACACCAGCACCTGTTCCTACTGAGTCTCTCACACCTCCCTGGTGAGAGTTTCAAAGCCTTTATTAACCGTCTGTTGTAACATGGTGACAGCCAGGGTATTCCTCTGATGCTAGTCTAACTTATATCTCAGCAAAGAGGATTCTAAGCAGGATTTTAAGCAGGGTCCTGGGCATGTACCCAAGTTCAAAAGGTACATACTACCCACTCATTCACCAGTGCCAACATTACAGAGATCCCTCTGCTAATAGTTGTCAGCCTATTAATAATATAGAGTAATAGTAATAATAATAATAAAGGGCAGCCTTTGTGTAAAAGGGGGCTAAGAATTCTGTGCCCTTTCTCCGTCAAGACATAAATGATTGTGAGACGCAGCCAGTTTCCATGAGAGTGTTGGCTCTGGGGATACAAATGCTCACTAGCCTGCTATTGGGGTGACCCAGTCCACACTCACAGAGCCTTGAGCTCTATCCTCAGAGCTCCTTGTGATGAAGCTTAGGTGAAAATCCAATACAAGGAAAATGTAGAAATAGAGGAGGGCTTTACTGGGAAGGGAATGGGAATCGATATAGAAGAAGAGGGAAAGAGGAGGGAAAATAATACTAGGTAATGTCACTTGAGCTGACAATGCTCACCCCAAAAGCCATATACTTTCTAACAAAGACACCAGTACCAGGCATGGGAAGTCCAAGTTGTTAGTCAGGGGAGTCCAAGTAACTTCTAAAACAAATGTAGGTAATTTCTGTTGCCCTTAGTTGCCTCCCAGACCTTTAAGTCCCTGTTGCTGAAGTCACCATACACTTTGGACACAGGACTCAAATAATCTAAGCTGGTTCTAACCTGAGCACTTCCTCCCTAAGGATTAGCTATGGTTGTAACGGGAGGTGCTCTGCAATCTGTCAATGGAGAGAAACAACCAACAGTCTTAACCATGACATCTAAACATGACCACAACCATGACCATCATATCATAGCAAGGCATCCCTAAAGGGGCACTAGTGGCACTTACATCCTGGCAGTAACCAACAGCTGTCCAATTAGATTTAAAGCCTGCTCAACTGGAGGAAAGAAGTGCTTGGTACTGGAAATCTAACCAATTCCCGGAGCTAGTGAGATCATGGATTGTAGAGAACCTACTGCTACCGTGTTACAAAACCGACAGGATTCCTTACCACATTCTACACATTTATCTTTATTACCACAAATAAAGGTAGATTTCCTCCCTCATCAAAGAAGCTTTTTGTTTTTGTAAGAGACATAGACCATTACAAAAAAACCACAAGTATTCAGAATGCAGAGCACAAAGACCATGGGACATCCGGCTCCAGTGGATACACCTACAGCACAACGCCTAAACCTAAGGCTCAGGGAACATCTCACAAGAGGAGGCAGGAAGACTGTAAGAGCCAGAGAATCAGGAAATGTGTTGAGTGACTGAGCCTTTGAGAAATGGCAACTTGGCTCCACGCATGATACCTCAATAATACAGTTGCTAAACAAGCGTTGAACAATTAATAGTTACCAATAGACATGTTAACATGGGAGGAGGAATCCCAGAGGCTCCAACCCTAAAGGAAGAACTATAGGGAACTAAACAATGCTGAAAGTAGAAGAAATAGTCTTCCAAAGGGCTGAGCCTCTGGTTAGTTGTCCAATATCAAGTGATCAGACCTGAAATCACTTACACATAAGCAAACTCAATGAGTTATTTATTTATTTATTTATTTATGCATTTATATAAGTGTAATAATAATACGTTTTTAAAAAGAGGTTCTGGGGATACAGATGGTTCTGTGGTTAAGAGTGCTTACTGTTCCTCCAAGGGACCTGAGTTTGGTTCCCAGCACCCACAAGCAATTCACAACTGCTTATAACTGCAGCTTTAGGGATCCTATTCTGTATCCCATCCTCCAACACATGTGACACACATACACATAAATAAAAATAAATATTAAAAAGTCAAGAAAGAAAAAGGCTATGATTATTAGAGGAAGCAAGGGCGTATTAAGAGGGAGTGACAGGAAAGAGAAAGGGGGAAGTAATGTAATTATATCTTAATTTATAAAAATTAAAGTCATTACAAAGGAAAGAATATTCGAGTCTAGTATAAATATCACAACTCTCACTGTAGCACCTAATTCTACTGGCACAATTTGACATGGCCATAGAAAATGGCTACTAGAAAAATGACTGGAGTTCAAGGTTCAGCAGAACCTTGCTTGCCACACCCACTCTAGAAGTGAATCACAACAGGTCTTAAAACCTGGACGAGGGCTGGAGAGATAGCTCAGTGGTTAAGAGCACCGACTGTTTTTCCGAAGGTCCTGAGTTCAAATCTCAGCAACCACATGGTGGCTCACAACCATCCATAATGAGATCTGACTCCCTCTTCTGGAGTGTCTGAAGACAGCTACAGTGTACTTATATAGAATAAATAAATAAATCTTTGAAAGAAAAAAAAACCTACACTGAGTCCTGAGGAAAAAGAGTCTTAAGGAGACTCAGCCTCCTGGAGTGAGTCCTGTCATTTCCAATAATCTATATACACGAACCCTATCCGCATGTTAGTATAGTGTATGCTCTCTCTCTCAGTATTATTAATGCCTCTAAAGATTGAATTTTTACCATAGGTAAAGTTTCCACCAGTGTTCCAAAGTCCTAAAAAATTCCTTAAAGCCAGGAGCTCAGAAATCCAGTGAAAAGGTTACTTTCATATGCAAATATTTACCAAGGCCTAGAAAATCAGGGGTTGTGGTATTGCATTATTTATGAGAAGGTCTGCTAGTGCGGAACCCCCTGGTGCTAGCTCTCACAAGGCTCAAAGGAGTAGCACAAATTGTGACTAGGGTGTGAAATCCCTACCTGTCTTTAGCTGACCCTAGGCAGAACTGCTTTATCTTAACTGTAAACATTACCTGGCTCCTGTAAGTCCCTTTGAAGTCATTCCTCTGTTTTGTNTCAAGTAACTTCAATGTACTTTGCCTGCTATGACATCCTACCCCTTTGTTCTCTGTACTATATAACACTGGTGTTCATTTTAATCAATACATTCAGTTTTACACTCTCTCTCATGTCAAACTGTCACTCATTCGCCAAATCCTTGCTCGCCTGCAACCAAGAGACCCATTCCATGCACATCGGGGACCCAAGTGAGGACCGTCTGTGACACTTGCTGATGTTCATGACCCAGGGATCACATTATGAAGGGCCCCAGAGGACAAGAGGAAGAAAAATATTAAATCCCAACTCGTCTACAGGTAATTATATATGCTCGTGGGTCTTAAATGTGAAATATTTCACTCATGGGTAAAATTATTTCCTGAAAGAAAACTGTGGTCATTAGAATAGGTATAACCTCCATAGATTCCTGTGTTTGAATGCTTGGCCCATAGGAAGTGGCACTACTAAGAGGTGTGGCCTTGTTGAAGTAGATGTGGCCTTCTTGGAGGAAGTGTGTCACTGTAGAAGTGGGCTTTGAGGTCCCATATATAAGTTCGAGCTACACCCAGTGTGGAAATTAATCTCCTTCTAGCTGCCTTCGTATCAAGATGTAGAATTCTCCATTCCTCCAGCCCTATATCTGCCTGCACATTGCCATGCTTCCCAACATGATGATAATGGACTGAACTTCTGAAACTGTAAGCCAGCCCCAACTAAATGTTTGCATTTCCAACCAATAATGAGCCCAACGTATATGGGATATGTTCTTCTAGTTGGGCTGCCTTGTCTGGCCTCAGTGAAAGGGGATACTCCTAGCCTCACAGAGACTTGGAGTGCCAGGGTGGGGGGATACCCAGGGGATCCCCACCCACTCAGAGGAGAAGGGGAGAGGGAATGTGGGAAGGATTGTGGGAGGGGTGACTGGGAGGGGGCAGTGAATGGGATGTAAAGTGAATAAGTAAAAAAATTAAATTAAATAATGTTTGCCTTTATAAGAGTTGCCTTGGTCATGTTTTCCCTTCACAGCAATGAGACCCAAACTAAGACAAAAACCATCACTAAAAAAAAAAGGATAATTAAGGATACAGGGTTATACACAGATGGAAGTCCCAAACAATAGAGTGACCATCCTAGGCCTCCACAAGAACTCTACAGAACCAGGACTGCCTTGGCCAAACTCCTCTACTAGAAAAGTTTCCTTCTCACACTCATTTTTCTTCCAACTTTGTTTGTGTGGTCACCTCGGCCCCTCTGACATGGTCTGAGAGGATATTGCACGTGAGGTTATATGGGCTCACATCCTGCCTCTGGGATGCTTATCACCCACACATCTTCAGTTAGCAATAGAATTTGAATGGCCTGTTATCTTTAGGAATCTATTGCTGTGACTCTCCACATTTGGAACGTAAAAAAGGAGAAAATTATATTAGGGATTTACATTAGGGGTGCATCCACTCACTGTGGAACATTGTGGGAGGGAATAAAGCCCAGGAGACACAGCAGGGATGACCTCAAAAGTTCAAGGAAATGTCTCTGTCAAAAATAAAAGTTCAGTAAATGTCTTGACTGGCTAGGCACTTCATCCAAATGAAGAATGACTGAAGTTCAGATTTAGGTGGCATGTCTCCCAGCATGGTTAAAACAGTCTTCAACACTGCATCCCATCACAACCACTTCAGCATACCTCCAAAGGCATAAGAGTCTTTGGGACCCAGACCTCCTTCTCCAGGGGTGAGTCTAGCCTGATAAGTATAGTCTTCACCCCTTACCAATCAATAGGCAGAGCTGTGGAGACCATTCCAAGTAGATACGTCTATGAAACATTCCTGTACCTACGGTTCGGGGAACATTGTAGAAGAGGAGTCAGAACGTTCGTAAAAGCCAGAAAATCAGGGAGTTTGATGTGTGATTGTGTCTCCTAGTAACAGTAGAAGCTATGCATAAAGTCTCACCAGCATGACCGCCCAAATGCATAGTGAACAAGGCTGACACCAACGGGCATGCCAAATTGGACAAGGAAAGACCCAGGAGGCCTAAACCCTACACAAAGGACTATAAGCAACTGAGGGAAGCTGAGAGCAGGAGCGGTGAGTTTCCCCAGGAGAGAACACACCAGTTGGTTGTCCAGTGCCAAATGGTCCGTCTTGAAAACATACATACAAGCAACATTATATGGATTCATCGGGTTATATTTTAAAATACACATATAAACACAATAACAATTAGGAGAGTCAGAGAGCCAGGGATAATGGCTTTTCTCTTTAGTTCTGTATGTCTCAGGAGCCTGGGGTATCTTTTGAAGAGAAAGTACGGCCCAATCCCTGATCATAGGAACCAAAGTGAATGCAGATTCTAGACTCTAAATCTTGCCTGCTCTGGTTGCAAAGTGAACTCGAGTCGACACTTGCTTGCACAGCTGCAGGGCCTCTCTTCTTGCCCCAGAGCTAGACTAGGTGATGATGAGCATGGCAGGGATGCTGTCCCAGGCCCCTGGCTCCCTTTCCACTCTGTCTTTTACAGAGAACACGGCGTTCTGTACGGTCTGGAGAGTGGTGTGCATAGTTTTTCTTCCAGGTTTGAATGACTAAGTTTATGAAGTACATAGCAAGCAAAAGCAAAAGAATAAGTAAGAAGTAGCGGAGAGATGGCACACATCATCACGTCAATCACATACAGCATCCGGCTGAGACTCGGGCAGAGCCTGAATTAGACAACAAGCAAAAGTGACCTCATCAAATCAGTGCTTGTAACATCTGAGAGGATAATGTTCTCTTTGCTGTGGCTTCTCATTCTCTTACTAGTGTCCTTCACTGTGCTATTAACTGAAAATTGACTATGTCCCTGTCTTAGAGTTTCTGTTGCTGTGATAAACACCACCAAAAGCAACTTGGGAAACAGATTATTTCACTTTACAACTCTTAGGTCACAGAGCATCACTGAAGGAAGTCAGGGCAGGAACTTGAAGCAGGAACCTGGAGGCAGGAGTTGATGCAGAGGCCATGGAGGAGTGCTGCTTACTGGCTTGTTCCTTAAGCTTGTTCAGCCTGCTTTCTTATAGAACCCAGGGCCACCAGTCCTGGGACAGCACTACCCACAATGGGCTGGGCCTTCTCACATCAATCAATAAAAGAAAACTCCCTACAAGCTAGCCTACTGACTGATTTTATGGGACATTTTCTTAATTGAGATTCCCTCTTTCCAAATGACTCTAGTTTTTGTCAAGTTGTCATAAGACCAGTCAGCATGACATCTGTTACTGTCACAGACACAACCAGCTGGGTCACTTTTGGTTGTTCATGTGTGCCAAGGATGACCACTCTGAATTGGACAACGAGAAAGGGGACTCATCACCAGGAGAATCTAGTTCTCCTTCTCTCTGCAGTAATGGTTGCTGTAGTTCCTGTCTGGGGATCAGAGCCCACAGAATTTCCCCCCTTCTATGCTAGCATGTCCATTGATATGTTAGCTCTGGTTTTGTTTATGCAGTCATTTCTAGGAGAGACTCTTTCACAGCAGACTTCCTGGTGCTTTGGCTCTTACAATCTTTCCAGTTCCTCTTCCATGACATCCCCTGAGCCATAGATACAAGAGCTGTGGTGTCATTTGGGGCTGGGTTCCTCACAGCTCATTGACTATATTTTTCTGGGGCTATTAAAGTGTCTTTATCCTGGTCCCTTGACCTGTCTATCTATACCTTTGCCAGTACCCTGTCTCGGCTATTGTAATTTGAATTTTGTTCTTTAGACTGTAACTATCAAATTTTCTGTTACGTCTTCTTGTTCTACTTGTAGCTTGAAAGTGTAGCACCTTCAACACATAGTGATATTGAGGCATGAAAGGATTTCCTCAGGAGGAACTGGAACACAACGCAAAGGGTCTGGCCATATCAGGCCTAAAGCAAATTGAAATATGACCCATTCAAGTATCTGGAACAAGCAGGGTATAAAGACAGAGAAAGGGCTGCACAAGTCAGGACTACAGGCCAGCTCATCTCCCAGTTTCAAAGCAGTCCTTTCATACCTCCCCTCCTGCCCACCCAAGACCACAAGCTCAGTACCCATTTCTAATGATACAATCATAGGACAAAACTCCATGCTAAACAATTGACAGGCTTAGAAAGCCAAAATAAACCGTAACGTTTCCCTAATATTAGAGATATCGAATATACAGACACTTAGCCCTCAAGCTGAACAAAATAGACAGAGAAAAACAGTATCAGAATATATAATAAATAATTATGCATGTGCTTGTTACTACTTCAATGTAAATGTTTCTAAAAGGAATGCATTTGAAAGTTTATATTCTTCTATACTATTCCCTTTTATATGTAAATAAATACAATTGTTAAAAGTAATCAGTAACTTTCTTTTTTTTCCAAGTAACTTTCTATGACACTAATTAATTGTAGAACAAATTGAATTACTGACATGTAGAAAATGCAAATTTTAGTTCTTGCTACAATGATGTGGCGATTTGTTTCCTTTCTCATTAATTATAAATTTATGTTTTGTTGCATATCTGTTTTGTTATCCTAATATACAAAATATATGCAATGTTTTCTTCACAATATAAATATACAAGCATTGTAGACCTCACATGTATTTTGTTAAAATGCGATGCCATGTTTCTTTTGTTTTAGAACACTAGAATATTGTCACTCTCTCATTGCATTCTACAACAGTCCTTGGACAAGCTGCTAGCCTCTTCAGAATGCCCCCTTTTCCCTCAGATGCCAAGAGAATGGACTCCAGTCAAACTTGACGTTCATTCTTACCACAGACACTGTTCACTGGTGCGTCCTTACCACAAAGGGGTTAAAGCACATGGCACCGAGGATTCTCTAACGAAGCAGCTCCAGAAGTCTGTTGGATTCCCAGGCCCCAGGACTTTCTGTCACATGGTATCTATAGGACTGTCCTGCCAGACCAGTAACTGGCCACTCAGATCCCATCATGTCCAAGGGCATTCGAATTGTGGAACAGTCTACATGGGTTGGAGGGGGAAAACGGAATCAAGATACCTACCCCATACCACTACATCAGAGAAAACCATGAGTATTTGCTATGGCTTCCTTCTTTGTTTTGGGTTTGGGTTTGGGTTTTTTTGAGACAGGATTTCTCTGTGTAGCTCTGACTTTATTAGAACTCACTCTGTAGACCAGGCTGGCGTCAAACTCAGAGATTCACCTGCCTCTGCCTCCTAAGTGCTGGGATTAAAGGCGTGAGCTAACCACCTGCTGACTCTATTTTTATTTAATGAAAATATGTATGACTTACAAAAGCAAACCATAAGACACCAATAGACACAAATCACCTCTATGGAAATGGAAGGCCCAGGAAGGAGATGAGCTCACAGCACCTTGTTAAGTGAGTGTAGGAGCACTATTGGTCCCTGGTCTGCATCTGCACTCTTAGCCAATGCTCCTCGAATTAAAATTTTTCATGATACTTCCTCAGCTTTAATATGTATCTGGAGAGGATGTCTCATATAAACCTAACTGACTTATTTCTTCTCCTTTCACTGACTTGAAACCTACCTGCTAATGAGGTATCTAGATGGACACTGGGGGTTTAGTCAATGATCTTTCCTTCCCAGACATTCCTTCCTACAAAAGGCATTTACCCTCTGGTTCACGAAGACCTCAGTGAGGGGAGGCCTTCGTTATTCAGAGCTGCCACCTAAGTCTCCCACAAAAGGCCCCTCCACACTCCTGAACATCACCAAAGCTAAGCCAGAGTCCCCCTCCATCATTGTAGCACCCCCCTTCATTCCTGACTCCCTGAGGTTTCCAGCATCAACTGGACTCCCAGGAACTTGGGGACCCCTGACTCTTCTGCCTCATTATACCGTGTTTCTCATCCGGTCTGAGGTTCCCATCCTAGGCTGCATTCTCCCACCCTCTGAGTGGTGTATCAGTGCTTTTCAAAAGCCCACCACCAGATGCTGGCATAGAGAAAATGCAGCATAGCTTTCCATCATCTGCCTGAGCAGAGTTCAAACACACCTGCGGCAAACGCAACCAACACTCAACTCGGAACCACATGTTCCTTGGAAACAAGAAGAGAGGCCTGTGCAAAGCTTTAGGCTTTTCTCAGTTAAGTCTGAGAACATCCATTTCCCACTTACAAAAAACAACCTTGCTTCTCTTGTTTTTCTTCCAAAATGTCCATACTTGTGGCAACCCAATCCCTGTAGTCTGCTTTACAGCACTCGGGAGACTGAGTAAGACTGGAAGAGTCACCCTAGGGGTCCAGAGCAGGATAAATTCGGGCTTTTGTGTCACCGTCCCACCTCTCCCCAGCTCGTGCTCTGGTCTTTACACTCTCCTTCATAGTCCTGAATATGCATAGGGATTCCCTACTATCTACTAAGGTCTGGTTGGCCAATGAAGTAATGACCATGTATGAAGCACGAGGTACCGTCTTCCCCTGGATGCTGGTGTTTGTGCAAGTCTCCTGCAGATCCATGGAGACACAAACAGAGTCAGACAGAAGGAGCAATGGAACAGGCATTATCATATAGGGTCAGTGTTTCCATACACAAAGGAAAAGTGTCCATGAAGAATGTTGTTTGACAGCTGTAGAAGACTGTCACTGCAATTTACTAGCAAGAACAGCTATAATCATCAAACTTGTATTTTCTATATTTTGCAACAGTTGTGATTTTTTTTTTATTTTAAACAGACTCTGAGGATATAAGAAGATAGCATAAGATGCTACTTAGAGATAGTAGGCAGCACCATCCCCTGTTCAGGCAAAGTACTGCCAAGGGCTCCTTTTCCCCTTGGGCTTTCAGCTTTCCAAGCCCAGGAAGAGAGGTTTCAAGTGTAGCTATCAGACGCCTAGCAGGAGCCCCTTACTCCTCTGTGATCTTAACACAGAAACAAGAGTTGTGGGTGACAGGGAACCAGAGGGCTATCTAAAGAGAGGGCTGGGCAGGAAAAGAGAGAGTGAACTAAGACACAAGGAGACTGAGCTTGCATGGCCTGGACCCTTGTCTTGAGTTTATCCTATATACAGTCCAGGGCTCCACAGGAGGACCTTGGTGATGCTTTTATCCATCAAACATGAGAATTTTCCACCCATTGCTTTCATGCATCTTTCCTGGTCCTTCTGTCATTATATTCCAGACCTCCCTATAGATCTTCTATATACACTATCCCATTGAAAGGTCAGCCCCATTTGTTTCTCTTCTTTCTATTCACAAAGTCCTAAAGCAGTTACACATCTATCAGTGAAGTCCTCACACGAGCAAACTTCCTTGCCCACATGGTGTCCAAGCTCATGCACAGACTCTCTAGCCCTTGTTCAGAACAGCAGTATATTCTGAGACAGGCTACAGGGAGCTGGAGGGCCACTCACATGGTGGCTGCTTGACAGTGTGAACTGGTTCCCAGGAAGCCCTGAGATGTGGGACCATGAGCCATGTGCGAGGCAGAAGGCTAGCCCAAGAGCCTGTCCCAGTAACTCAAAAGACGTTTAACTACCAGGAAAATGTGATAGTACTATCAAGATATAAGAAATCAGAAGTGGAAATTGTGACAGCACAGGACCAGATACATTTGCATGATAATCAGGACCTGTGGGTGTAACATCATAATCTAGCATCTTTAATTTTCTTAGTATATAGCCTTATGGATTTTGTTTTAGCAGATGTATTGGCATCACAGAGATATTTAATAATTACTCCACCATTACTGAATGTGTCCATAATTTGCAAATTGATGGGAAGAAGATACAAATAATTAACAGAGTAATAAGATAACAACAATCCCTGAGGTATCTATCCCCTGGGAGGGCAATGCAAATGAGAAAGTGTCTGAACATTCCAGCTCTGGTGCGACAGATGTGAAGTTAGCATGAAGACCATGTGCAGCTTGCCTCCGTAGTCTCCTCGTGTCTATACTAAATGACAAGATTGCAGGGAACAGCAGTCTCCGTGTCAGGTCGACTCTGGTGTTCTAAGAAGAAATGCACTTGAGTTTTACACTCAAAAGCGGACATCGACCAGGCACCTGAACATGCAGAACTTGGAGATGAACCACAGCTGATTGCGCAGCAGAGAAAGAGAAGAGAACACTTCTCTGTGTAAAGAGCTCTGCCCCATCGCACGAGGTCTTCCCTGGGGACCAGATTGCCTTGACAGTGGGGAACACTGCAAACGCTGAGACTCAACACCGACAACAGCGAATCTTTCTTTCTGCTCTTTGTCTCTACTTTTGTGCCACTAACCACTTTGGTGATAAAATATTTGAAAACTTTGAGATGCCAAAGATGATGAGGACATCAGTGCCTTTATAGCATGGGACCCTGAGCATTTGTCTGTCAAATCCTCCCTATAAAGTTCCCCATTCAGTCATTTTCTTACCTCCTGTCATCAACATCCCAATAGCATTTCATCCTAAATCTTTACTCTTCATCCCATCCCCCAAAATGTTCAAAGCCCTCGGGATATTTATAGATCACCTGGCTTAAATTGTAAATCAAAGATTCTTGTGGGGAAAAAAAAACAAACAAACAACAACAAAAAAAAACCTCTTCATAGAGAGTAGAATGGTATATAGAGATTTTTTTTTTAAAGGAAATGTTTACCTGATCACAAACTTAAGACAGAGGCATCCTACTGCAGTTCCCTGAGCATTGACAGGAGAGGGGACTTGTCTAGTGTGAAAGGCCTCAATAGGCTCTTCCACCCTTCTCAGTGTCCATCATTCCTGTGGGGAATGTGGTCATGCTCACCAGTAACTGACAGCAGTGTGTTTCCTGTACATTCACCACACAGATGTGGCAAGAACTCAGATCTTAAATATCACACAGGAAATTAGAGGTCTCTGGCTCTGGGCCTCTTTCCTCACCTGATGGTTTAAAAGTTGTGAGAAGTAACAAAGTGGCCAACTGAGACCTGGTCAGACCCTGAAGAGGATGTTCCTGGTCCTGGTCTTCCTGGTGGCTGTCCTGCCAGTCAACGCTGAAGGAGGTAAGCAACCATCCTCATCCCTAGAGGTGTGGCATGTGGCTTCCAGCACTGACACTTGCATGGTGCCCAGTCAGGCTGTATGTAAGATCGACTCCTGACTTGGTTCATCTGAGATGTTAGCTAAGCCCCAGCTCTAGCACTGGATAAACAGGACACCAAAGTCACAATGAACTACTGGCAGGGGCACCCGGTGAGTGAGACCTCAGTCACCTAAAAGTGATGAATTATAAAAACATCATAGGACCCTACTAGAGCTGCAGCTGAAAACAAGGCCTGGAAGTTCCAGCTGCACAAACCTAAGAGGGAGCAGCTTCTTCCAGGGGCTGACACCTGGATTAAGACTAGAAGAATTCTTCTATTCAGGTTTCCAGGTGTCACCTTGGTCTCATCTCTGTTCTTCAGAACCATACAGGTCGGCCATGACAGTTGGCCACAATCTAACAGAGCCAGCGAAGTGTGGCCTCATCCCTGCTTCACAGATTAATGGAAACAGGCAGACATAGGATCCCCCAACCCATTTCCTCTCCCCTCTATAATCCCTATGAGTCCCGTGTCCTCCCTTCTTCATCCTGAAGGCTAGTTCAGTGCCTGAGGAAGATAAATCTATGCTGAAACTCAGACTACATTAGAAGCTCTTCTCCCAGCTACTCGCTGAGCACATCTGAGAGCTTTTCAGTGTTTGTACAACAATCCCATCTCTAAGTGGAGTACTTACTAGGGCTCATGAATCGGAATAGAGGAGAAACAGAGATTTCTACCTCAGTAGTGCATCATGCTTACTACAGGCAGAGCCCAGTGCTCAAGTGAGCAGCGGGACACCAGGTGAATCATGAGACACAGGAACAACTGTAGTTGTTTGGAATGTGTTCTAGATGGGCTGGACAGTGTGTGCTAAATTCTTCCTTAATGTGTCCATGAGATTTAATTTGATTCAAGGAAAAGTCTTGGCACCATCATGACTACAAGAAGAAATTGAAAACTAGAGGAAAGTGATGCCATGCAGCAGGCTATGTGTGATCCCTCACAGTACCCAGACACCCTTTCTCGTTGTGTGACGGCCCCTACAAAAGGGCCTGTTCTCTGTACACGTCAGGTCCACAGACTCTCCAAGCATGAACTGTCCCTTACCAGCCTCCAGGATTGTTGCACAGTTTCCATGAGCACAAAGATTTAGATTTTTCCTCTTTTTCAGGGGAAATCATATGGGGTACAGAGTCCAAACCTCACTCCCGGCCCTACATGGCATTCATAAGGTCTAAGGACACCAAACTCTTTCGCTGTGGTGGTTTCCTGGTGGCAAGAGACATCGTAATGACAGCAGCTCACTGTAATGGAAGGTAAGGAGAAGCAACTGGGTCTTTGATGCCTGGGGCTGACCAAATAACAACAGATCCTGGCTGTCCCTAAACATGTAGAGCCAAAGGTGAAGATCAACCTGACTTTATCCTATTTGACCTAAAGTGGTTGTGAAACTCAGGACCAGATAGTGTCAGTGAAGGGTCTGAATGGCTGGGCGGTTATTGAAGACCTAAGGAACAACTCCCCCATAAATTCCTTGCTATTTGACTCAGTCAAGCTCGGCCTTAGGCTGAGCCCTCAACCTGCCTTTCAGGGACTGCTTTCATTGCTCCTGTTGTTGTACTTAACCCATCTTATTTTCACAGCACCATAAATGTAACCTTAGGAGTTCACAATCTCAAGAAACAGAAAAACATCCAGCTCATTCCTGTCCGTAAAGCCATACTTCACGAGGGCTTTAACAATGAAACACTGGTCAATGACATCATGCTCCTGAAGGTATCATTTTACTAATCACTGGTTTACGCCCATAGATCACTAGTGTATCAGTCCCATCTTCTCTTCTAGGTGGCTGACCTATTGGTCCCAGGGCAATAGAATGAGGCTAGAGTGGGACCGGGGCAGGGGGCAGGGGTAGAGATACAGGCAGCCTCATCCCTGGTTTAAGCTTGCTGAGAGTGCCAAACCATCTTTCTGACCAGCTGGAACGAAAAGCTCAACTCAACAGTGCTGTGGATACTATTGGCCTTCCAAAGAGCAAGGACTGGGTGAAACCTGGGCAGGTGTGCACAGTGGCAGGTTGGGGAAGCTTGGCCAATTGCAATTCATCTAACACACTCCAAGAAGTGAATCTAGAAGTTCAAAAAGGCCAGAAGTGTCGCAGCATGTCCCAAACCTACAACGACTCCCTCCAGCTCTGTGTGGGAAATCCCAGTGAGAATAAGGCTACTGGTAAGGTAAGGACATAACTAACTTCTAATGTTTTCCCAGGGACAGAGCGATACTGCAGACACACAGGCAGGCTATCTCCAGTTGCACTACCATGGGTAGTCTAGAGAACATAAAAGGAACAACATATGGGGACCTGGCATTCACCCTTAGCCAAACTTTTGTCCTTTCACCATGGGAAAATAGGAGCGCTTAGTCTAGTTAACCTGAAGGAGGGTCACAACCAGGCAGAGACACTCAAGTCAGTGAGTCAGGCTCTCTATTCAGTCATATTCAGAATCGAGGTCAATGGGGGCACTAATATTTCCCATATGAAAACCCAGGCCATAGTGGGAACAAAACAAAACAAAACAAAAACAAAACAAAACAAACAAACAAACAAAACAGGGAGAAAGTGGGTCTACAAAGAGGTGAAAAGAGGGTATTTACTAAAACTACCCCTTTTTCTATCCACAGGGTGACTCTGGGGGACCCTTTGTGTGTAAGGGAGTGGCCCAGGGCATTGTCAGTTGTCAATTGTGTACTGGGACACTTCCTCGGGTATTCACCAGAATTTCCAGCTATATGCCTTGGATTCGGAAAACAATGAAACTCCTGCAAGAACCCTAGAACACAAAACCTGTGCTGGGCCCGTGTCCAGCATCCTGGGTATAGTTGTCTGAGCCTTAATAAAGAAATCTGTCTGCAGGAAACAGATGGCATCACTCTGTTCCATAAGCGCAGAACTTAAAACATTTTTATACACTACTTTCTTTTTCACCCTCTCTTGATTTGTTTCTCTCCTCAGATATTTTCATAAACCTTTTACACCATACCAGTGCACTGACCCCATCATAAGAGCACATACAAAGGCCAGTGCTGTCAGTCCTGGAAAGTCCTGCCTTTGTCTGACAAGGGTGCCTTCTTTCTTTTTAATTCTTCTTCACATTTAGCAGACTACCAAGGCAGGGAAAGATCAAAAGCCTTTACCTCCCACTCTCTTCATTCCTCTAAGGAAGACCTATGATCCTGGGAAGTCCACTGCTCTCTGAGACTCCCCCCAGGTCCCCTGGTCTAGTTCAAGCAAGGCCTCTCTACCAAGCTGTCATCTCATCTCAGAACTGTAGCCACCTCTCTTCACCTTGCCCAAAGAGACTCAGGAGATGACACAGGACAGCCCCAGTATGCAAATCAGAAACTTTAGAAAGGGACCAAAATGTTGAATGCCCAGATCAGTATGTAGACTCACTACCTCTGCAGCAAGGCCAGTCCAGCACCTCTCATATAGTATATCGTGGGCTCAGAGTCCTGGTGTGAGCTTAGCATCACAAGCAATCCACTCAATAACTACTGTCTTAGTCACCTTGTGCACCTAGTCATGGGGTAGCCTGATACCTTTAAAGAAACACACACACACACCATCTTTTCCATGTACTCTATGCATAGTGAGCATTCCCCACCCCTTCCACCTCCCTACCATCCCTGGATAACTTAGACTCTCCTCACAGCTATAGCGCTCATGTTCACATCTATGTGCTTCGTTTGTAACCCACTAAGGTTAACAATGATCATCTGTGTAACTGAGTTTGGCATCTTATAACTGAGAGTTTAGATCTATCCATTGGAGCCTGGTTGGCACAGCAGTGGATACTCAACTAAAGACAGTGACTTCCCCTCCCCTCTCAGAAACTATCAATAGTCAAAATTTCAAGAGATAAAGAATGGGACCCCACAAGTCCTTGCCCCTTCCATGACTGGTTGTTGATTGGGCTAGTCTTATGTGGGCCCAGTGCTGGAAACTACAGTTGGTGTGAACTGTATCCAGTCCAGAGAATGGAGTTTGCAGCCCTTCCCCCTGTCTTCCAACTCTTACATACTCCTCATGCTCTCACCTTAGTGTTCCCTAAGCCTTAGGGGTGGGCTAAGTGACTTGTTTACGGGACCCACAACGACCACTTCTTTGTGCATCCTGGGCCCCTGCGCTTCTCTGCATCCACCCCACTATTCATCAGCAGGGGAGGCATCTCTGAGTAAGGCTGGGATCCACTTTGTCTGTGGGGAAAAGCATGGGTCTTTGGAAGGCAGTTTGCTGCTACCTAAGTTTACTTCCCTGGATGTCACTAGCCAGGCTTACAGGACCAAGCATTGGTCCCCTCCAACGCCATGGTGTGGGTCTTGAATCTGGTTACAGGGCAGTTGGTTACCATCAAAATAGAGAAGCTGATATTGAGCGTGTGGACACATCTGGCTTTTCAAATGGTTCCTTTATACTTTTTTATGTTGTTTAATTCTTCCCTCCAACCTACACCCTCAGCTTTCAGCCCCTGCCTCTCTTACTGCCCACATCTTTCTGCTTCAGCATTTCCTTTCTTTACTCCCCATGTCTTACTGTTCCTCCTCCTTGAAGGTAATTTCTGCTGTCTCTTTTGGTTCTTTTTGGCTTCCACAGTTACTCCATTTTAGACACACAAAACCATACATTCACATAGCTAGGATCCTCATGTGAGAGAGGACATGCAGGTCTTGTGCTTAGAGTCCTGGCTTATCTCACTCACTCAGAAAAAATAAGATTCCCATCCCATCTATTTTGCTTAAAACTTACTTTTTCTTCTGTGTAGCACATCTTTATTATCTACTCGTCAGTTGATGGGCAGATAGGCTGCTTCCCTTTCTCAGTTACTGTGAATATGGCAGCCATGATCACAGATGTGGAGATATCCATGTCTGAGATTATAGAGTCCTTTGGATAAGTCAGGAGTGACTTAACTGGATCATGTGGTAATTTTAATTTAGGTTTTCGGAGGCTTTCCTCATGGTGGTGGTGGTGGTGGTGGTGGTGGTGGTGGTGTTTTTTGAGAAGTCTCCAGATTGATTTTCAGTTTAGCTGCACCTAGTTTACATTCCTAAGAACGATGGAAAGGGTTCCCTTCTCCCTACATCTACACCAGTATTTGCTGTCATATTCTTGATGTGCTGGAGTAATGAAGTGGAACTGTAAGGATTCTCTGGGAAGTCAGTTGAATGGTGTTTTGCTAGGGCAAACACATCAAAGTGGACACAGGTGTGAAAGGCTCAGATAGACTTGTGAAGAAACATTTCGCTGAAGCAGACACAGGTGAAAGGATGTTCTGCTAAGGCAAGCTCTTGAAAGGACACGATGAAGGATTCTTTGCTAACAACACACATGTATTGGTCTGCCTAGAATTGCATAGTTGAGCTGCATTTGTCAGGACTCCATAGAGAGAAGTGTGTCAGAAAACTTCTGATAGTATACAGCAGTTTCTTGCTGCTTCCTCAGACGTGGGCTGCATACTGATGCAAGACGCATGCTGAGGCAAGGCACGTGGAAGACATATGATATTTGGAGGGTATAAATAGGACTCCATGGAGTGACAGGGACAGAGCTTGGCTTGATGGTACAGCTAACTGTGCAACACTGATCTTAGTTTCCCTGAGAGAGGCACAATCGAGAACCCCTCCTGGTGTCCCCCTGGGTCCCTCCTGCTGACTTGAGTGGAAGCTGAGGCCTGGCTGTCTCTACTAGGTTATGTCACCACTGTTGCTATCCTGACTCTATGAAACTGGACTGTTGGTGTATCTGTGAAGTTCTTGAAAGTGGATTGAGCTGCTGCTGCCTGCTGACCTGTGAACTGAACTGCTGATTTCCAGACAACACAGACAGGAATTTCTCCAAAGAACCTTTCTAAACAGGTCCACTTACCCAATAGCCTTTCTTTTCCACTACCTCTGGTGGGTGGTGGGCTACAAAGGAAGTGAAGGCATTTAAGAATCATCATTAAAAATAAGGTTTGAAAAAATTAAAATTACAGGCAAAGGCATGGATAATATTCTCAATAAACTTGTAGGAGAAATTTCCCCAAATACAAAGAAAGAGATACTCACACAGGTAAGAAGGCCCACAGAACACCAAGTAGAAAATACCAGAACAGAAATTATCCATGATGTACTATATTCAAAAAGCTAAAACCATAAACTATAAAAGGGTGCTGAAAGATTCAAGATGGGCTGAGTCACAACATGGGTAGATACATCATACTAATAGCTAATTACTTAATGGAGACATTTAAAGTAAGAAGGGATTTCTTCTTATAACTGACAAGTCTAATTAGTGCTTCCCATATGTGCATGGGTGTGGCTCCATCCACTAGAGGAGGGGTTCTCAACATTCCTAATGCTGTAACCCTTTATACCATTTCCTCATGTTGTGGTGATTCCCAACCATAAAATTATTTTCATCGCTACTTCATAACTAATTTTGCTACTGTTATGAATCATAATGTAAATATCTGATATGCAGTATATCTGATATGTGACCCTGTGAAAGGGTCATTCTACCCACAAAAGGGTGGAGCCCCACATGTTGAAAACCACTACACTATAGCATGGGAAACATCCACTGATTATGCCTCCCCCCAGAAACCATTTACAGCCAATAGCTCCTTGGAGATCACCTAACCCATCTCAGGCACAGAAGGCCACCCTTAGTGTTTAATCAATGGTGGAAATGGGATTAATCAAGATATGTTCAACATGGCTCTGCCAGTTCTGGTGAGTTCTTCCAACCAGGCAAGATCCTGGCCTGCCACAGCTGACCTCTGGTTCCTTACCACAATGCTACCCTGAGACAAGTGATCTCCCAGAAATATAAGCCCACCCCACCTCCAGTTTCCCATCACATTTCTCCTCTACTCAGGTGGGTTTTCCACACCATCATGACCTCATCCCACCGCAAATGTGACACCATCTCACAACCCTCCTCTAACCTCAGACCCAGCCACTCCACAGGATTGCCGTGGGTCTAGAACAGACTTGGATCTGGTAGAACACTCTGCCCTAGACCCAGATTCCCAGCCAGGGCTTCATCCCTTGATGTGGGACCATGAAAGGCAGCCCATTTTCCGATTGAGATAGTTTTAAATCCCAAAGACCCAGCAGATGTTCCTGCAAGGGACTGTAGGCATTTTGCCACACTCCAAGACACTAGGCTCCTGACATGAGGCCTCAGCTCTCCATAATTCTGTGGCCATCAGTCATGTAGGGCAATGCCCCAAGCTCTGGGTATTCTGTCTGGATTCTGAGAGTCTATGAAAAGAATAAACTTATGAATTATGTGCAAGTGCCAACTCAGATTCTTTTTTATTGATTATTTATTTACACTCCAAATGTTTCCCTTCCTGGTTTCTCTTCTGCAAGCCTCCTATCCTATCCCCCTTCTCCTCTACCTCGTTGAGGGTGCTCCCCCACTCACCCACTCCTGCCTCACTGCTCTAGCATTTCCCTATTCTGGGGCATCAAGCCACCACAGGACCAACGGCCTCCCCTCCCATAGATGCCAGATAAGGCCACCCTCTGCTACATATGCAGCTGGAACCCTGGGTCCCTCCATGTGTATTCTTTGGTTGGTGGCTTAGTCCCTGGGAGCTTGGGGGAGGGGAGGGGTTAGTTTATATTGTTGCTCATCCTATGGGGTTGCAATCCTCTTCAGCTCCTTCAGTCCTTCCTCTAACTCCTTCATTGGAGTCCCCATGCTCAGTCCAATGATTGGCTGTGAGCATCTACATCTGTATTGATCAGGGTCTGGAAGAGCCTCTTAGGGGATAGCTATACCAGGCTCTTGTCAGCAAGTGCTTCTTGGCATCAGCAATAGTGTCTGGGTTTTGTGTCTGCAGATGGGACAGATCCCTAGGTGGGGCAGTCTCTGGATGGCCTTTCCTTTAGTCTCTGCTCCACTCTCCGTCCATTTCCTTTAGACAGGAACCATTCTGGGTTAAATTTTTTCAAATGGGTGGGTGGCCATGCCTCTCCACTGGATACGGTCTCTACAGATTCTATCTCCCCTTTGTTGGGTATTTCAGCTAATGTCATCCCCATTGGGTCCTGAGAAACTGTTGCTTCCCTGTCATCTGGGACTTTCTTGTGACTACCCCCAGTTCTCTGTCCCCCACCGCTACACACCTCCATTCAATTTCCTGACCCACTGTACTTCTCCCTCTCTCCTCCCATACCTGATCCTGCTCCCCCTTCCCCTCCCTCTCATCTCTCCCTCCAAGATCCCTCCCTCTTACCTCACCTGATTATTTTGTTCCCCCTTCTAAGCAGTACTAAAGCATACATACTTTGGCCTTCCTTCTTGTTGAGCTTCATATGGTCTGTGAGTCAACTCAGATTCTTATACCCCACAAAAGTATACTAAAATTGAAGATGACATAAGAACTTTTTATGATAACCCATTAGTATAATACTGACTTCTCAATGGAGACTCTGAAAGCCATAGAGCCTAGATAGATGTTCTACAAACTCTAAGAGACCACAGATGCAAATTCAGACTATTACACCCAGCAAAACTATCACAATTGATGGAGAAAGAAAAATAAATCTAAGCAATTTCTGTCCACCAATCCAGCTTTACAGAAGGCACTAGAAAGAAAACTTTAATCTGAGGGTCAACCACACTCAAGAAAAAAAAAAGGAATAATAAAAAATGCTAAACTAGTAAGTCACAGGCAGTAGGGCATATGTTGTGTGGGTCACACAACAAAACAACAGAAAGAGAAATCAGGAAATCATGCTCATTGATAACTCTCCAATAGTCATGGTCTCAATTCTCAATTTAAAAAAATATAGACTAACAGAACAGATGTGAAAAGGAGCTGAAGGCCTCCATTCATCCACCCACTATGTGGGATTTCCAAAAGGCTATGTAAAATACAGTATGAAAGGGATTTCAGAGGGAGCAGGGGCATGATAGTGCTATACATATAATACTTCTGCACAAAATTCTAAAAACAAACATTTTAAGTTTAAAAAAATTGTCTTTGAACAAAATAAAGGTCAAGATGGCTTTGGTTATTTTCCACAATTGAATGTGAATCTACACTTGTCCAAAAGGAAAATGTAGTCAATAAATATGATTTGGGTTACTACTTGTTACCACAGTTATAGATTATGTGGTTTTTTTCCTAGAAGTGTGAAGATGGTTTTATTCTGGTTTTAAACTTCTGCACACCACTGTCTTCCATGACACCATCAAATAGGATTGTATTATTCCAAACATCCATCTTGTGTGAGCATTCTTTCTCAGTCAACTTCCCATCCAAATACCCACAGAAGATTTTTACCTCTTCCTTAGAGATGGATGAGCCAGATGCAATAACCTTACTTAGGAAAAGCTAACTTGACCTATGAAATATCACTGACCATAGATACTTCAATAAAGTCAATGTCCTCATTCATTTGAGGCAAGAGTGTGTCTTTCCAAGTTGTCTACAGTAGGTGCTACCTCCTATATTCCAAGTCCAATGAACATAACACCATCAATGTGACCTGACCTGGTCCCTGCAATAGACATTACTATACCTAATGATGGATGTTGACACATTTTCCAGATTATTAGCTGCCAGTCATGTGTCACTTGCAGCAAGAATAAAACAATACCAAGAGCAAATTTAGCTCAAGTCACCACCTGGTTAAGTTATAATAATCCACTGTAGTGTTCTAAGACGGAAATAGATATCCTGAAGGAATACCTTTGTATCGTCCAATAGCACATTATTTGCACTGACCCCTGGATAGCTCCATGTAATACAAGTCCCTGGCTTGCTCTTTGGTAAGTAGAAACAGTTGTGATGTTTTTCACTAGTTTCTCTCATGATGTCATTTCCTGAATTGGCCAACCACTATGGAGATGTGCCAATTGGCGACTATGTCTCTCCTACATCTCTACTCATGAACTGGAAAAAGGGACTGTTCATTTGGGACCCTGTGTGTGGACCATCTCCAAAGCCTGTCCTTTAACTAGAGCTTCACAAAAGAATTACAAAGTATTACCAGGTCAAATCAGTGTAAAGTAATTTAAAAAGTTGACCAGATCTATTTTTTTTAAATCTAATCCATGTCACTCTCCTTACACAGCCCTTTGTAGCTCTAAGGAAGCAAAGGAAAGAAATACAGAAGGATAGAGTTGGAGCCAGAACTGTCCTCAAGGGCAGCCCATCTCTGTCATGCAAAGAGGTCTGAGCTGTCTGCCCCAAGTCTGGGAACTAGCTGAGGCTTCATATGATAGTCAATACCTCTTTTTACCAGACCTAGAATTTTTCTGCAAAGCTCCATGACTCTGGAACATCAAGTCCAATTATATGGTTTGTTGAGATGCATAGTCTTTGAGTCTGAACAAATGCTTGTTTGAGTTACTTTATTAATCCGCATGATATCTTTTATTTTAATTTTTCACAATAAATTGCTTTCATCTTTAAAAAAGTTTTCGTTCTTATTTAAACTAAAAATGTCTAAAACCCAACATTTTCTTTGCCTGTATTCCTGAGTAGTTAGACTCAATGAGCCAACCATTGTACACTATGATCTCTGGCTATAAATACTCCATCACCCAAAGTCTTGTCCTGCATTGAAGACACCCATGGGTGACATTGGTTAAGTGCCAGGTTTACTCTGCATGCCTGAGAAATAATCTCACACCTACAACTACTACTTTTTAATCATTTACAACAGAAAGATCCTCTCTTCCTCCTTCCAGTGAGGATCTCTTTCAACAGGGTCCACCGAGAAGGAAAAGCGTCTGTGAGCAGTGCCACGGACCGGATCTGTTCTAAGGTCGTTCTAGATGAGCTTGTGGACAGGGGAGCTGATCCTCTCAGGGTCTTTGTGATTGTTTCCTCTCACATTGTCTTTGCTATCAGGGGAAGCAGACTTCTACGAAGAAAAGTTATAGGAGTGGAGTCAGGGAATAACTGATTTGAGACCAAATTCTGATGTTTAAATGGCTGTGACATTTGGCAAGGCTCAATTTCCTCATCTGTAAAATGGAAACAACAATATTCAGGGTTGGAGAGGTCTTAAGAAAGAACAGACCAGAAACATAACACCATGTCAATTTTTTAAACATGCACAGAATTTCACATTGAAAGCAATTAAGGAAGAGTAAACTTTGTAATCAATGGTATGTTCCGGTGTAACTGCAAGCCGTGTTTAATTTCCAGTGACAGATGAAAAGATGAAAGCACCAAGTCTCAATACTGATCTGCACAGATTCGACATTGTTCTCAAGCAAGTGGACTCTCCATGTGTAACTAGCAAGCCTTTGACCCCCCTGTGGAACACAGAGGGGGTACTTTAAACATTCCACTGTGTTTTCTGTTCATCCTACTGGAATGAAAACAGTAAGTTATAGAAACTAACTAATTAAATGTATGATCTTCCTGTTTTGTAATATCCTGAAAGTCCATTGAGTTCTCCCTAACTATGTATTGCAACATCTATCAAAGGGACTATTAGTATGACTATATCAGAACATGCATTTACAGTAGCTGTTTTCAACCTATAGGTCACAACCCCTTTAGGTGTTGAATATTAGATATCCTACATATCCGATATTTTACATTACAATCCATAAAAGCAAAATTACAGTTATGGGGTACAAATGAAATAATTGTATTCCTGTAAGCAACCATAGCATGAAGAAATGTATTAAAAGTTCACACCATTAGGAAGGTTGGGAACCACTTACTTAATTAAGGTCTTGGTCATGTCATACATGCTGTGTATTCAATACTCTCTCCCCACACCTTCATCCCTCTCAGCCACATTCCATCATCTCCTACTTACTTGAATAAAGATGAGATGCCCTAGCACTGGTCAACACAAACAATGGCCCTGAGGCTGAATCAGCCCACCACCAGGTTTTGTAAATAAAATGTACTTCCTCTTCCTCATGTGCTCATACACTACAGATGCCTGTGTTTGTGCTTCAGCCACAGAGGTGAGACTTCACACATATGCAGCATGGGTCTCAAGGCTGGCAATAATACCTGGATGCTTAGAAGAACCATTCCATGGTCCCTGATCAAGGTCCCACTCCCTTTGTGTTGCTGTCCTGCTTCCTGGGAGCCACTCTGAAGGGTGCAGTTGACACGTTATCATGGGATGCAGGAGTCTCAGTATCTGGTCACAGATTCAGCACCACCAGGGAGCAGTCATGAGAATGTCTGATAAGGAAATAAAGCTTGTCCAAGTCAGATCTGTGGTTCCCAGCCCTGCCTTTCTCCTACATTGGAGCTATAAAAGCAGGAACCAGGACAAGAACACACCAGAATCTCTCTCCAGGCTGTGACCAAAACTGGCAAGATGCAGGTCCTACTATTCCTGATGGCACTTCTCTTGCCTTCTGGGGCTGGAGCTGGTGAGTTTTGTCTTCATCTCCCTAACTTCTGAGTTTTTAGAAACTGCCCTTAATCTTTTAGCTTTGGTAACAGAGACCCTAACATGAAGAAGTGTACTAAACTGATATAGTCTAGGCGAAATCTGTAGGTCAAGGAAGAATAAAAGACTAATTCCCCTTTAGAACACTTCACCAAATTACTCTCTGTTCTGATAGGTAGCTCTTCTGTGGCCTTCCCTTAGTGTTGAGGAAGATGGAATGAGGGTGTAGAGAATGTCTGATGAAGTAGAAAGTCAGAAACATGAATGGGCATTGTGTTCTGAATGAAGGATGATGATGGACAGTAAGAACTAGTGAGAAAAATGGATCAAAGAGTGTGTGAATGGGCCTGAGTCCCATTTGGTGGGCTCGAAGCAATCACTCAGAGTTAGCCCCATTTTCCTGTGCCAGCATTGTGTTAGGGGGTCCTAAACCCCTGTTACTAAGAACTTGGGGTTCTTTGTTCCAGAGGAGATTATTGGTGGTGTTGAGTCTAGACCACACTCCCGCCCTTACATGGCCCATCTGGAGATCACCACTGAGAGAGGGTTCAGAGCCACCTGTGGTGGGTTTCTCATAACCCGCCAATTTGTGATGACTGCTGCACACTGTAAAGGAAGGTAAGAGGCTTCTCTTCCTGTGAGGAAATGCAGGAGCCAGAGTCCCAGAGCAGGAGAGCCCCAAGAATGGCTCTGAGCGCTGCTCTCCTTACACTGAGAGGAAAAGGGGAGCACAAGGCCTCTCATTTGAATTGTTGTCTCTATTTGCAGAGGTCTGAGCTTTAAGCAGGGCTCTAGCTGGGACCGAATCTACAGCTCTTGTCTTGTGCTGGTGTCACTAGAGCTCAGCCAGAGGCTAGGGTGTAACTCAATGCAGAGTGCCTGTCTATCATGTTCAAAGCTATGGGTTCCATCCAAGTGCTGGGGGTGGGGTATAGGAAGAGTTGTCTGTCCTGGGTTTCTCTGAGCCCTGTCCTTCTCAGAAGGCTGTGGTCCTGGGAGCTCCATCTCAAGTCTGTCTAGGGGCTCTGCCCTGGGATAGAGAAGAGAGACTCTAGGATCGCTCTCCTTGGAAGGAATCCTCCTCATAAGACCAGCCTTTTTCACTGCTTCTTTCTCTATCAACAGAGAAATCACTGTCACCCTTGGAGCTCATGATGTGAGCAAGACTGAATCCACACAGCAGAAGATGAAAGTAGAAAAACAAATCGTTCACCCAAAGTACAACTTCTATTCCAATCTCCATGACGTCATGTTACTGAAGGTGCCCTTATTTTTCTTGCCCTGCTTAAGTCTCCCACCCTTAACTCTCCTCCTGACTCAGGTCTTCTAATTCTGTCTTGCCCAATCCTTTTCCTCAGAACCCACTACTAAATCCCCAGTGTGAATGGCCCCATGTCCAAGCATTCTTTTCTGATTTGGCATCTCTCCTTGCCCCAACAGCTTCAAAAGAAAGCCAAGGAGACACCCTCTGTGGATGTAATTCCCCTGCCTCGTCCTTCTGACTTTCTCAAGCCAGGGAAGATGTGCCGGGCAGCTGGCTGGGGTCAAACTGGAGTGACAGAACCTACCTCAGATACCCTGAGGGAGGTGAAACTGAGAATCATGGATAAAGAGGCCTGTAAAGACTATTGGCTTTACAACTATAACCTCCAGGTCTGCGTGGGCAGTCCCAGAAAGAAAAGATCAGCGTACAAGGTAAGTACACACCTGCTCTTCCTCCCTTCATCAGGCAACAGCATCAGAAAAGGAAGTGTGCCGAGCATCTCACCGTGGCAGTGACCAATGCCTGTGTTCTTAGGTTGCTGGCCCTTCGGGAACTGAAATTATCCCTCTTGTTCCCATCTGCCTACGCCGAAGCCCTTCCTTAGCTTTCCCATTAAGCTCCAGATCAGAAATGAAGGGAGCAAGGGAAACAGTCTCAACACTGGGACAAAGCCAGAGGGGGTGTGTGTGTGTGTGTGAATCAGTCATTAAATTCCTAACTTAAAACCCAAAGGGAGCCTGGAACCCTTACTACCCCACGGAGTTAGCTATGATGGGGTGGAGTCTGTAGTTGGGAGAAGGTGATCTATGCTCATAGTCTGATTTTTCTAACATACAGGGAGACTCTGGAGGACCACTACTGTGCGCTGGGGTGGCCCATGGTATTGTATCTTATGGACGTGGAGATGCAAAGCCCCCTGCAGTCTTCACCCGAATCTCCCCATATGTGCCCTGGATTAACAGAGTCATAAAGGGCAAGTAGCGAAAAGCCTGACCTTCGGGCGTCAGAGTCTTCAAACCAGAGCTCTTCTGACAAGCCTTGGGTTCAACAAAGCATGTGTCCATCCTGTCCCCTGCCTGTCCCCAGCCTGCGCCCAGCCTGTCCCCAGCCTATCACCAAGATGATCTGAAAATAAAATCTGTGATGATGGACTGTTCCTTGTAATGCACCTTAGTAAAGACCTAACCTCCAGTAGCTGTGTGACTCCACTCTGTGCTCTAAACACTCAGCCCCTCTCTATGCTCAATGAAGAATTGATTTGAGCTATTATCTTGTCATGTTAACAATCTTGACTACGGACTTCCTGGTACAGGGTGTGCCACTTTGGATTGCTGAATATTATCTAACACGCATGGCTGTGACCAGTAAGATTTCATATCCAGGGTAATGTGTACTGTTCTGTGCTACCCTCCACTGTCCTGTCTTCTCATCTTCTCCCTCCTCGTCTCTCAGCTCTTCTGCCCACAAACCCCATGCCTTAGCCACTGCATCTTTCCACACATCATAGCAGACTCCATGCCTAGGTCAGACATGGCTGCTGATCCCTGTGTCCTCCCCACCTACCTTGCCATCACCATCCTCTCAGTATTGCACCTGCAGCTAGAGCAGAGCCTGCCTCAGAAGTCCTTGGAGCATGACTGTGGCTGCAGCAGTCACCATGGAGAGCATCAGAACTTTCTGGAACCTAATGCAGGGCAGAACTAGCTTAGGAAAACACCCTCCAGTACTCAGCATGTACTAGTACTTAGCATGGTGGCTCTAGACCTGCATCTGAGCCACCCACATAAAACTGCCATCTTCCTCAAAGATCCAGCCTTTCAAAAGAATGTCTGAGTTAGGTGACCTTCTAAGTGACCTGCTCTATTCTTAAAAGCCAAAGCCCCCAATGTCCTAAGTCAAGAGAAGCAATGCTTTAACTACAGTGTTCTGTGGAGTCTGAAATAAAGGAGACCACACATTAGGTCTAGTAGGCCCAGGGACCCAATATGATGGGGTGTGGCCCTCTGAGTACTGCACCATGAAAAACTGCTGTCATGACTAGCCCCAAAGTTCTGTGGATTATGAACGGAAATAGATGACATATAAGGTCTACTAGGTCTAAGGAAAACTACTGTACCATGAAAAATTACTACCAGTACCAGCCTCAGATGAGGAACTCAGCACCTCNACCCTCCTCCTGGCCTGCTCGCCTCTCCTCTGGGTTTCCAGCTTCAGCACAGTACAGGAGACATGCAGAGATAGCTTTCAAAGTGCAAGACTCANTATAAACTCTATTCTAACTCAGGAGGGGGAACACTAAGAAATCTAAAAGGATCTTTTAAAATTAAAGAATCTGATTTAGATTATAGATACATGGGTGATTTGGTTTGGTTTGGTTTAATTTGGTTTGGTTTGGTTTGGTTTGGTTTTCTGCTGTTTATACCTGAGTAACTAAATTGGTCTTTTCTTGTCTTGACTTACATTGGTGTAGTTTGGGCATATTATCACCATGTAGTTCAGACTGACTTCCAACTATGATTCTTCTGCCTCAGCCTCCCTAGTGCTGGGACCCCAAGCACTATACACTACCTTTGGCTTATACAAAGGTTTGAAAACCTGAAACACAGACAGTTGCTGTGTCTTATCTTAGCAGAGGTGAATACTCACTAACCTGCAGCTGAGGGCACACTGCCTCTTTACCCCAAAGGACATGTACTTGGGACAGTCTTCCTCCTGTAAGCTGGGCAACTGGAGGTGAGGAGAGAGGGATTGCCCCACCCTGCCGCCTGGCCCACAGCAATAGGGGAGCAGGTGGAGACTCCTGAGAGCTGGGCTGAGGACACAGGATGAGTGGCTTCCAGAAAGGTCACCTCTACAGAGCAAACCCCATCACATGGTCCCCTGGTGCCAAAGGAGCAGTTGGTGACCCAAAGGCTCCAAAATCAAGACAAGAGCCTTATCACCACCACAGCATCCGCTCTTAGGCATGGTGGAAGAAGGGCAGAAGCTGCAGGCCCAATGGACACTGGAAAGATAGAACAGCCATGGTCTCAAGAGGTCAGCAAGGCAAACATGCAGATAAGAAGGATTTTCCCATGGTGGGTGCAGTAGCAGTCCTGGGATGCCTAGCTTCATAAGGAATCTTAGTGACCTAGCAGCAGACACCTACTGAGGGTGTGCAAAGAGAAGATCAGCTCAGCTGACAGTAGCTGAAGAAAGTGTCCAAGACTTCAGCAGAGGCTCACCCTTTGGAAAAGTGGAAACAAACCCAGAAGTCAGCAAAAGTGGGTAAATCTTTAGACCAAAAAAATATTGCAGTTGAGAGGAATGTGGAGGCTTATGTGCTAAACAGTGACTGAAGGGTATTTACCTTCAGAAAACAGAAAAATCTTGCAATTAGCAGAGTCCTGTCTCTGGTGAAGTGGGAGAAGACGAGAAAAGCCAGGGTCATTACTCTCCTGCAGCAGGTGTTACCACCTGCCCCCATGTGTTCTCAGTCTTCCAATGGAATGTTTTGATCAATTATTTTGCAAATGAAAACTTTTAATAGCTTTAGAAACATTTTGAGGAAGGAAGGAATATAACCTTGTGTCACTTTTAAGTTTAAACACTTTTTGAATTTTGCTTCATTTTGATTTATTTTTTATAAAAACTTGCTTGGAAACCTGGAACAAGTACCACACTCTTCCCTCAGCCTCCCAGGCACTGAGGCTTGCAGTATGCACCACTGACGTAGAAACTTACGGATCCTTTGGAAAGTCAGTTTGGTTGAATGATGTTTTACTGGGGCCAAACATATGAAGGAATATGCTGCTGAAGCAGACACAGGTGAAGGATTTCCTAAGGCAGACTTGTGAAGGAACATTTTTCTGAAGCAGGCACAGGTGAAAGGATGTTCTGCTAAAGCAAGCACTTGAAAAAACATGTGATGAAGGATTCTTCACTAAAGAAACTCATGTATGGACCCGCCTTACATTATGTAGTTGAGCTCCATTTATCAGGACTCCACGGAAAGAAACATACCAAAAAACTTCTGGTGGTGTGCTGTGGCTTCTTGCTACTTCTGCAGACTAGGGTTGATTGACAGAATGATATAAGCTGGAACAGATTCATGTGGAGTTTTGCTAAGTCAGACTCACACACTAAGGCAAGACCCATGGTGCGGCAAGACCTGTGGAGGACATGTGTTGTTTGAAGTGAGTATAAAAAGGACCCAACAGAGTGAAGGGAGCTGGGGGTCTGCCTTGGCAATCTTGGCTTGCCTATAGAGCTAGTTGTGCAATGCTTGTTGGTCTCTGGTCTTCACGTGTCTTCACTTTGCTGAGAGACTCACAGCCAAGATTCAACTGTTACTGAAGTTCCTGTTGGCCCTACTCTCTTCTGCTTACTAATGCCAATTCTGCTGAGGCCTGGCTGTTCTTGTTAGGTCATGAAACCACTACTGCTATCCTGACTCTACCTAACTGGACTGCTGAAATATTGGTGAAGTATTAGTGAGTGTTGGCTGCCACTGCTGACTGTGAACTGAACTGCTGGTTTCCTGACAATGCAGATGGAATCTGTTCCAAAGAACTATTTCTAAACAGGTCCATTTCCCCTGTATCAGTTCTTTCCCACTACCTCTAATGGGTGGTAGGCTACAAGACAGGTTAAAACGTTTAAGAACTAACATTAGAAGTAGGCCTTGAAAAAAAAACTAAAGTTACACACCACTATACCCAGCTTTCCATCCTATAATGCAAAGCTACTAAATGTTAGCTTGGAGTCACCTTTGTGCACAGAATATAGCTTGAACATTTAATTACATCTAGAGTCACACTACTAAATTATCTCCTAAAAAACAAATCCTCAACTGGACACAATAGTGCACAGATGTAACCCTAGCTCTTGGGAGGCACAGGCAGGAGGAGCAGGATTCAAGACATAGCCTAATCTACATACGGAGTTCAGGGCTAACCTGGACTACATGAAAGCTTGTCTCAAATTAAAAAGAAAAAAATGAGAGGTGGGGGAGTATGGTAAAAGGGAAAGTGGATGAAAAGATGGAAAGAGGAGGGAAAAGGGGAGGAAGAGAAGAAATTAACGCCTCCTGGTTGGCAGCTGTCCCAGGCAGAGCAGCATGCACTCTATAACACATTCTGTTGTGATAGTCCAGTTTTCCCAACAGCCTTACAATGTTGTAGATGATTGAAATTTTGAGTACATACTGTTTAAAATATTATGTTGCATATTGATCAAACCTTTTGAACAGGTTGTTGTGGTTCATGTCTTGGAACACTGTGTCCCCACCTAGTGGTACTGCCTTAGGAAGGTTGTAGAACCCAAAGAGACACAGCATCACAGAAGGAAGTTGTTTGTGGCAGGCTGGTTGTGAAGTTTTATGTCAGAGTCTCACTTCCTGTCTGCTGATGCAGTGCAACTCGCACTTCACAGTCCTACTGTAATGTCTTTCCATCATGGACTGTGTCCTCAAAATGTAGCCATTAGAAGTGTACATGACATGACTTTCCTGAGACAATGAAACAACAGGTTTTATCAGTCACTGCCTTAAGTAAAGGCAGCATGTCCTACTGACCCCCATTCCTTTCTAACTAATCACATGGTCTTCAGACAATAATTGAACTCTGCAGCACACAACACAGAAAGCAGCCAAGGGAGGCAGCAGGGAAAGCAGAATTCTGGGAAACTGTAGCAGACAAAGAGAATGCAGGGAAATCATGGGGTCAGCGTTTATGAGGTTGATGCCCTGCTGGGCACTGAACCTTATCTCCTCCCCCACCTACAGCCAAGCCAAGAGATATAGTCCAATGCTGGTGGACCTGAGCCATGGTGTGGTGGAGCCGGCACCCTAGTTCAATATGACCTACCCCTCCATTTTCAAGGAAACAAGCGAAAAACTTTGCCTTGGGCTCTGGGGCTTGGTCTCACCGATGCAGAGGCTCCAGACAAGACATCTCCAGCTCCTGATCTTCCTCTTCCCTGCTAGTGATGCAGTGTCAGAGGACAGCTCAGCATTAGCAAAGGAAAACACAGGACCTGCAGTTAAATTCCCACCTATGGTCTCCAAGAGAAATGGCACTCCACTGTGTGGCCTTCTCTTCATTAGACTCCTTCTGAGTCCAGGGAAGCACCGAGCAGATGCTTAAAATGTGTTTGACAGCTAAAGGCAGTATGATCCTGATCTTCCTATGTAGTTTCCACCCCTTTAGTTGCTTCACTCCTTCCCCTAAGTCTTTCATATGGGTACCTGACCTCAGTCCAATGGTTGGCTCTAAGTACCTGCATTTGTCTCAGCTAGCTGTTGGTAGAGCCTCTCAGAGGACAGCCTTGCTAGGATCCCGACTGGAAGTACAACAAAGCATCAGTAATAGTGTCAGATGTGGTGCCTTCCCATGGGATGGATCCCAAGTTGGGCAGGTCACTAGTTGGCCATTCCTTCAGTCTCTGCTCCATTTTTGTTCCTGTATTTGTTTTAGATGGAACAATTCTGAGTCAAAAATTCACAGATATTCCAGCAGTCCAGTTAGGTAGAGTCGGGATAGCAGCAGTAACAATTCTGAGTCAAAAGGTATCCCCATGCCTCCATTAGGGACCTTGTATAACTACTAGACATGAATTCTGGTTCTGTCTCCCCACTGTTGGGCACTGCAGCTAAGGTCACCCACACTGAGTCCTGGGCATCTCTCACAACTCAGCTCTCGGGGAATTTCTAGAGAATTTCCCCAGCAATTGCATATTTCCATTTATTATCCTGGACCTCTGGAACTAATATCCAAAACATATAAAGAACTCAAGAAGGTAGACCCTCCAAAAAACAAAAACAGCAAAACGAAACCCAATTTAAAAATGGGATACACACCTAAACAAAAAATTCTCAACAAAGGAATGGTGAATTACCAAAAAGCACTTAAAGAAATGTTCAACATCCTTAGTCAATAGGGAAATGCAAATCAAAATGACCCCAAGATTCGACCTTATACCAATCAGACTGGCCAAAATAAAAAAATAAAAAAATAAAAATAAAAAACTCAAGGGACAGCACATGCTGGCAAGGATGTGGAGCAAGGGGAACACTCCTCCACTGCTGGTGGAAGTGCAAACTTGTATTACCATTCTGGAAATCAAACTGGCTGTTCCTCAGAAAACTGGAAGGAGTTCCTCCTGAAGACGCAGCTATACGACTCCTGGGCATATACCCAAAAGATGCTCCACCATACCACAGGGACACATGCTCCACTATTTCATAGCAGCCTTATTTATGATAGCCAGAAACTGGAATCAACCCAGATGTCCCTCAACTGAAGAATGGATACAAAAAATGTGGTTCATTTACACAATATAATAATATTCCAACTATTAGAAAACAAGAACATCATGAATTTTGCAGGCAAATGGATAGAACTAGAAAATATCCTGAGTGAGGTAACCCAGACCTCAAAGGACATGCAGGGTATATACGCACTGATAAGTAGATATTAGACAAAAAATATATGATACCCATGATACCCCACCACCACACACAGAGGGAGACTGTAAGAAGTTAAACAAGAAGGAAGGTCCAAGTGAGGATGCTTCAATCCCACTTAGAAGGGGAACAAAATAATCAGGGGAGACAGAGGAAGGGAAGGACCTGAGCGGGAGAGG
>NC_034597.1:47121366-47126149 GCF_900095145.1 Mus pahari | reverse complement strand
AAGAGTGGCCCCTTGGTCTTGCAAACTTTATATGCCCCATACAGGGGAACACCAGGGCCAAGAAGTGGGAGTGGGTGGGTAGGGGAGCAGGGTGGGGGGGGAGGGTATAGGGGACATTCGGGATAGCATTTGAAATGTAAATGAAGAAAATATCTAATAAAATAATTTAAAAAAAATCTCCGTGACTTGCATTTCATCTAAACTTTTCTCCTTTGGGGACATAACTATAGAACTGGGTATTTAGTAGGTTGGCATACTGTCTGGATTTTCACATTGTTTGTGTTTTTCTGTTAGGAACTGGATATGTTAATTCAGACTGTTGGCTGGTTTTGTGCGTGTGTGCATGCGTGTGTGTGTGTGTGTGTGTGTGTGTGTGTGTGTGTGATTTTCTCCAATAGGCTTGAATCCTAAGGTGGCCTTGGACTGGGTGTCTTGGTGTGTCTGAAGGGATGAAGCCCTGGCTGGGAATCTGGGTCTAGGGCAGTGTCCTACCACATCTCAGTCTGGGTTAGGCCCACGGCAATCCTGTGGAGTGGCTGGGTCTGAGGTTAGAGGAGGGTTGTGAGATGGTGTTACATTTGGGGTGGGATGAGGTCACGATGGTGTGGAAAACCCACCTGAGTAGAGGAGCAATGTGATGGGAAACTGGAGGTGGCGTGGGCTTAGATTTCTGGGAGAAGATCGCTGGTCTCAGGGTAGCATTGTGGTAAGGAACCAGAGGTCGGCCATGACTGGTCAGCATCTTGCCTGGTTGGGAGAACTCACCAGAACTGGCAGAGCCATGCTGAACATATCTTTTATTTTCAGATAAAAAAGATTTATTTATTTATTTATTTATTTATTTATTTAATGTATGTGAGTACATCGTCACTGTCTTCGGACACACCAGAAGAGGGTATCAGATCCCATTACAGATGGCTGTGAGCCACCATGTGGTTGCTGGGAATTGAACTTAGGACCTCTGGTAGAGCAGTCAGTGCTCTTAACTACTGAGCCATCTCTCCAGCAAACATATCTTGATTAATCCCATTCCCACCGTTGATTAACCAATATCTGGTATTGTAAACCTGGCTAATAACACACAGGGAAAGCAGGAGGCCTACATGGGAAGTACATTTGCTCCCCCCATGGTAAATTTACATAGCAGCAAACTTTCTTCCAAATACCCATGCTTTCCCCCATAGAAGAAAAGGCTCCAGGCCTTACTCAGAGATGCCTCCCCTGCTGATGAATAGTGGGGTGGATGCAGAGAAGCGCAGGGGCCCAGGATGCACAAAGAAGTGGTGGTTGTGGGTTCCCTAAACAAGTCACTTAGCCCACCCCTAAGGCTCAGGGAACACTAAGGTGAGAGCATGAGGAGTATGTAAGAGTTGGAAGACAGGGGGAAGGGCTGCAAACTCCATTCTCTGGACTGGATACAGTTCACACCAACTGTAGTTTCCAGCACTGGGCCCACATAAGACTAGCCCAATCAACAACCAGTCAAGGAAGGAGGAGGGGCTTTCAGAATCTCACTCTTTATCTCTTGAAATATTTGCTATTAATAGTTCCTGGGACAGGAGGAGAAAGTCACTGTCATTAGCTGTGTATCCACTGCTGAGCCAATCAGGCTCCAATAGATATATGTAAACTCAGTTACACAGATGGTCATTGCTAACCTTAGTGGGTTACAAAGCTAAGCACGTATACATGAACATGAGAGAGGTAGTTGTGAGGAGAGCCTAGGGTGTCCAGGGATGGTAGAGAGGTGGGAGGGGTTGAGAATATTCACTATGCATGGAGTACATGGGAAAGATGGTGTGTGTGTATTTAAAGGTATCAGGCTGCCCCCATGACGAGGTGCACAAGGTGACTAAGACAGTAGTTATTGAGTGGATTGCTCATGACTCTAAGCTCACACCAGGGCTCTGAGCCATGACATACTATATGAGAGGTGCTGGCCTGGCCCTGTTGCAAAGCAAGTGAGTCTACATACCGGCTTGAACATTCAAACTTTTTGTCCCTTTCTAAAATATCTGATCTGCATACTGGGGCTGGCCTGTGTCATTTCCTCACGTTGGTCTTCCTTCTTCTTGGTTTTCTTGTGTTTTGCAATTTGTATCTTGTGTATTCTAAGTTTCTGGACTAATATCCACTTATCAGTGAGTGCATATCTAGTGACTTCTTTTGTGATTGGGTTACCTCACTCAGGATGATATCCTCCAGATANATNCATTTGCCNAAGAATTTCATAAATTCATTGTTTTTAATAGCTGAGTAGTACTCCATTGTGTAAATGTACCACATTTTCTGTATCCATTCCTCTGTTGAGGGACATCTGGGTTCTTTCCAGCTTCTGGCTATTATAAATAAGGCTGCTATGAACATAGTGGAGCATGTGTACTTATTACCAGTTGGAACATCTGGGTATATGCCTAGGAGAGGTATTGCTGGATTCTCCAGTAGTAACTATGTCCAATTTTCTGAGGAATCACCAGACTGATTTCCAAAGTGGTTGTACAAGCTTGCATTCCCATCAGCAGTGGAGGAGTGTTCCTCTTTCTCCACATCTTCGCCAGCATCTGCTGTCACCTGAATTTTTGATCTTAACCATTCTGACTGGAGTGAGGTGGAATCTCAGTGTTGTTTTGATTTGCGTTTCCCTGATGATTAAGGATGTTGAACATTTTTTCAGGTGTTTCTCAGCCATTTGGTATTCCTCAGTTGAGAATTCTTTGTTTAGCTCTATACCCCATTTTTTAATGGGGTTATTTGAATTTCTGGAGTCCAGCTTCTTGAGCTCTTTGTATATATTGGATATTAGTCCCCTATCAGATTTAGGATTGGTAAAAATCCTTTCCCAATCTGTTGGTGGCCTTTTTGTCTTACTGACAGTGTCTTTTGCCTTACAGAATCTTTGCAATTTTATGAGGTCCCATTTGCCAATTCTTGATTTTCCTGCACAAGCTATTGCTATTCTGTTAAGGAATTTTCCCCTTGTGCCCGTATCTTTGAAGCTTTCCCCCACTTTCTCCTCTATAAATTTCAGTGTGTCTGGTTTTATGTGGAGGTCTTTGATCCACTTAGACTTGAGCTTTGTACAAGGAGATAAGAATAGATCAATTCACATTCTTCTTTGGGCAAGGTGAAGAGAAGTGGCTTCAGCTCTGAGATGAGATGACAGCTTGGTAGAGGCCTTGCTGGAGCTGGACCAGGGGACCTGGGGGGAGTCTCTGAGAACAGTGGACTTCCCAGGACCATAGGCCTTCCTTAGAGAATCAAAGAGAGTGGGAGGTAAAGGCTTTTGATCTTTCCCAGCCTTGGTCGTCTGCTAAATGTCAAGAAGAATTAGAAAGAAAGAAGGCACCCTTGTCGGACAAAGGCAGGGCTTTCCAGGACTGACAGCACTGGCCTTTGTATGAGCTGTTATGATGGGGTCGGTGCACAGGTATGGTGTAAAAGGTTTTTGAGAGTATCTGAAGAGAGCAAACATAGGACAAAAAATGGTGAAGAAGGTAGTGTACACATACATTTTAAGTTGTAAACCCATAAAAGGAAGCAATGTCATGTTTTTACTGCACACATATTTCTTCGTTAAGACTCAAATATCTGTACTGCAAGATGCTGGACTCTGACCCAGACACAGCATTGGTATTTGAGGATTATTGAAAGACTTTCATTGTTTTCTGAATCCAAGGTATAAAGCTGGAGTTTCTGGTGAATACCCGAGGAGGTGTTCAAGGACACACGTAATAACTGGCAATGCTTTGGGCCATGCTGTCACATATAAAGTGTCCCTAGAGGATCCATATGGACAGAAAAAGGGTAAGTCTTAGTAAATATCCTGTTATCACCTCTTTCCAGACCCATTCTCTCCATCTCCTTCTCTGTTCCCATTTAGGCCTGGGTTTTCAGAGGGAAAACACTAAGTAAACCTATTGACGTCCAATCCCCAAACATAGACCTGAAGCCTCGGTTTATAACCTATCGCCTGGGCCTAGTCCACAAGGTTAGGAAGTTTATACCACTTTGCTTTTCCAAGTCCAAATGAGCGAGGAAAGAGAAAGAGGGCAGGAGACAGGGAATCCCAAACTAATGGAGGGGTCCCCAGTGGGTCCTCCACTGAGGAGGCACCTGCTCTACTTGATACTACAGGAAGGAGCACACGGCACATTCACTGAAGTCATGGCCTCTGACTCTGTCACACTGGCTCAGCAGCTGGGCAGCTTCCCACAGCAGCAATAGTTTGCTCAATGACCTTCATGGAGGTGTGGGAAAATTTCTGATTGAGCTAGTGTAGGTTCCCAACGGCCTACCAGATATGAGAAAACCATTCATAGATTTGAGGCTAAGATGGTGAAACTGTCTCATAAGCCAGGACAGATGTTGAGAACTGATAGACAGACTATCAGACAGACAGATGGCATCATAGGATCAGCATCCCAGACTTAAGAGACCTTACCAGAACTGTGAATGCTCTTCTTAAACAGGATCTTCATTGGGTAACATACCATGTTCCTAAACTATCTCCCAACAAGGAGGCAGCTGCTTTTGTGCCTGGCCATATGTGAGCAGGCCACATCCCTGAGATTCCCACTCCAGCCTCTGGTTGTTGGATGACTCAGGAAAAGACTGGGCCATTGTCCACATGGCATTCCTTTTGAATGTTGAAGATATCCACCAAGTTTATCCTAGTGTCCTTCTCCCAATCCCCTGCCTGCTCTCTCCCTTCCTTCTCCAGCAGCTTCAGTGTCTCTAGGGATTGAGGCAACTATTCCTGTTTTTATGGGTGAATAGTTTTCCT
>NC_034597.1:47104589-47120846 GCF_900095145.1 Mus pahari | reverse complement strand
GGTCCCTGCAATAGATGTTATTGCCCCTGATGGTGCATGCTGATGCATTCTGCACATTGATAGGTAAAACAGATGTGTCATTTCCAGGAACAATAAAACCACATCAAGATCAACTTGTGCTGGACTCACTACCCAGTTGAGTTTACATTAATCCACTGTAGTTCTCCAAGAAGCAAGTAGATATCCTGATGGGGATGTAGCAGGCCTGTCCTCATTTGTATTGTTGAATAATGTGTTATTTGCACTGACTCCTGGATAACTTCATGTATACCAAGGACCTGGTTTACTTTTTGGTAGAAAGAGACAGTTGTGAAGTTTTTCACTAGTTCCTGGCATAATGCCACTTCCTGAATCACGCAACCAGTATGGGGATGAGGCCAATTGATAACTATGTCTGGCCTACCTCTTAATTCATAAGCTGCAAAATGAGAATGTTTATTTGGAGCACTGTGTATAGACCGTCTCAAGGTCTGTCCCGTAACTGGGACTACACAGAATAATTTGGGGTCTTTACAAAGTATTATCAGGTCAGTTTCAATGCTCAGTAATAAAAAGACCCTTAATTTACTCTTTTCTAATTCTTATTGCTGTGCTCAGACAGCCCCTTTTATCTCTGAGGAAGCAAAGGAAGGAAATGCAGAATAAAGTTGGAGCCAGAACTCTCCTCAAGGGCAGCCCATCTCGGTCATGCAAAAAGACCTGAGTTGTCTGGTCCATGTCTGGCTTCATAAGATAGTTAATGCCTCCTTTTACCAAACCTAGAATTTTTCTTCAAAGCTTCATGATTCTAGAACATCAAGTCCAATTATATGGTTCATTGAGATGCAGTCTTTGAGTCTGAACAAGTGTTTGTGTGGGTTACTACATTACTCTAGCTGTATAATATCTTTTTCTTTGAAATTTCATCACAATAAATTGGTTTTATCTGTAGAAAAATTTTCATTCTCATTTTGAACCACAAATAATGTCCAAACAATCACCTTCTTCGACTCTGTTCTTGAGTACTTAAACACAATGAGCCAACCACTGTGCACTCTTAGGATTTGTGACTATAAATACTTAATGCCCCAAAGCCTTGTGTTGCATTGCAGATACCCAAGATCTTCTATTCTGTGATATTCTGAAATTCCATAGAATCCTCCCTCAATATGAATTACAATGTCTAACAAAGAGACTATTCGTATGATTAAATCAAGACATATACTTAAAGCAGCTGTTCTCAACCTGCGGGTCATGACCCCTTTAGAGGTCAAATATCAGATATCCTGCATATTACAAATTTCCTGTTAAAATCATACCCATAGCAATAGTAAAGTTATAAAGTAGCAATGAATTTATTTTGTGGCTGGGATCACCATAATATGTCCAGGAGTGGCCATATTGGCACCACAATGGCTCCATTTAATAACTGTAGTAAAAGGACAGACTATTTAGAACCACTGACTTAATTAAGGTCTTGGTCATGCCACACATGCTTTGTATTCAATACTCTCTCCCCACACCTTCATCCCTCTCAGCCACATTCGATCATTTCCTACTTATTTGAATAAAGATGAGGTGCCCTAGCACCGGTCAACACAAACAATGGCCCTCAGGCTAAATTAGCCCACCACCAGTTTTTAAAAAAATAAAATGTACTTCCTCTCCCCCATATGCTCATACATTACAGATGCCTGTGTTTGTGCTTCAGCAACAGATGTGAGACTTCACGCATATGCAGCATGGGTCTCAAGGCTGACAATAATACCTGGATGCTTAGAATAACAGTTCCATGATCCCTGATCAAGGTTCCCCTCCCTTTGTGTTGCTGTCCTGCTTCCTGGGAGCCACTTTGAAGGATGCAGTTACCATGTCATCGTGGGATCCAAGAGTGTCAAGACCTAGCCACAGACTCAACACCACCAGTGGGCAGAGTCATGAGAATTTCTGATAAGGAAAATAAGGCTTGACCAAGACAGATCTGTGGTTCCCAGCCTGGCCTTTCTCCCACGTTGGAGCTATAAAAGCAGGAACCAGGACAGCAACACCCTAAAAGCTCACCCAGGCTGCACCACTGGCAAAATGCAGGTCCTACTATTCCTGATTGCACTTCTCTTGCCTTCTGGAGCTGGAGCTGGTGAGTTTTGTCTTCATCTCCCTACCCCCCTCCCCCCAATTTCAGCAGGGGATCATAATCTGTTAGCTGTGGTAAAAGAGACCCTAAGATAAGGTAGGGTCCTAAATTGAGGCAGTCCAGGGGAAATCTCCAGATCAAAGAAGAATGAAAAACTAACTCTTGTTCACATCATTTCATCAAAATATTCTCTTTTCTGATAGGCAGCTCTTCTCTGGCCTTCCCTTAGTGTTGAGGAAGACCAGATGAATGTGTGGAGAAAAGTCTAATGATATGGAAAGTCAGAAACATGAATGGTCATTGTGTTCTGAATGAAGCATGATGGTGCACAGGGGGGACCGGGGAGGAAATATCAACAGGAGAGAAGAGACCAAAGGATATGTGGAGGTTCTTGATCCCCACGCAAGGTAGAATGGGCTTAGAGTAGTCGCTCAGTTTTACCGCATCTTCCCTTGCTTGCACTGTGTTGGTGTGCTCCACAAGTCTGTGACCAGGGACTGGGGTTTCTTTGTTCCAGAGGAGATTATTGGTGGTGCTGAGTCTGAACCACACTCCCGCCCTTACATGGCCCGTCTGAAGATCATCACTGATGGAGGTTCTGAGGGCAGCTGTGGAGGGTTTCTCATAGCCCCCCAATTTGTGTTGACTGCTGCACACTGTAGAGGAAGGTAAGAGGCTTCTCCTCTATGAGGAAATGCAGGAGCCAGAGTCCCAGAGCAGCAGAGGCCTGAGGAAGTCTCTAAGCGCTACTCATCTGCAGATGGGCACTCCTTACACCAAGAGGTAAAGGGAGCACAGGGCCACTCACTGGACCATCTCATGTGTGAACTCTATTTTCAGAGGTCAGAGCTTTAAGCAGGGCTCTAGTTGGGATGAAAACTACAGCTCTGACTTTTCCTGGTGTCACCCGAGCTCAGACATGGTGTGGGGTGTAATCCCATGTAGCGTTCATTTGCCTTGTATAAATCCATGGGTTTAGTTCATGCTCTGGAAGGCGGGGTGTGGGTAGAGTTCTCATTCCTGTGTTTTCCTGAGACCTGTTGTTCTAGGAAGGCTGTGGTCCATCTCAAGAGTGTCCAGGGGCTCTACTCTGGGCTAGGGAAGAAAGACTCTGGTGCCCTTCACCTTGGAATGAGTCCTCCTCATAAGACTTTTCACTCCTCTTTTCACTTTCAACAGAGAAATCATTGTCACCCTTGGAGCTCATGATGTGAGCAAGACTGAATCCACACAACAGAGGATAAAAGTCGAAAAACAATTCATTCACAAAAATTACAACATGTTTTTCAATCTCTATGACATCATGTTACTGAAGGTGCCCTTCTTTTTTCTGACTCTGATTAAGTCTCCTCTCTTTAACTCTCCCCCGGCTCAGGACTTTGAACACTCTCTTGTCCAATCCTTTTCCTCAGAACCTAATCCTGAATTCTATGCCATTATGGAGCCACCTTCTCTGATTTGCCATCTCTTCTCTCCTTCTCCCAACAGCTTGAAGTGAAAGCTAAATTGACTCCTGCTGTGAATGTAATTCCCCTGCCTGGTCCCTCTGACTTTATCGACCCTGGGAAGATATGCTGGACTGCTGGCTGGGGGAAAACTGGAGTGAGAGAACCTACCTCAGATACCCTGAGAGAGGTTGAACTGAGAATCCTGGATAAAGAGGCCTGTAGAATGTATAAACGTTATGACTATAACTTCCAGGTCTGTGTGGGAAGCTCCACAAAGTTAAAAGCAGCATACATGGTGAGTACACATTTGTGTTTCTTCCCTACATTGTGACACAGCATCAGTGGAGGAAGTGAGCCAAACATCTCTCCATGGCAGTGACTAATGTCTGTTCTTATGATTCTACTCCTGAGACTCTGGGAACAGATATTCTACTTCTCTTTCTCAAGTCCCTATGCCCAAGCCCTGCCCACAACCTTCCTGTGAGGTTCCAGAAGAGAAAGGATGGGAGTAAAGGGAGACATGCTAGCACTGGGGCAAGGACAGAGGGTGGGAATCAGGCAGTAAATCTCTAACTTCAGATTCTAGACAGACAGGACCTCATACCTCATTCCAGGGTTAGCTATTTTTGAGCTCGTATTTAGGGGAAAGAAATCTTTGTTCATATTCTGATTTTTCTTACTTACAGGGAGACTCTGGGGGACCTCTTCTGTGTGCTGGCGTGGCCCATGGTATTGTATCTTATGGGAATTCATATGGAAAGCCCCCTGNAGTCTTCACCAGAATCTCTGCATATGTGCCCTGGATTAATACAGTCATAAATAGCAAGTAGCTGATAAGTCTGACAAGCCTGAGACAGATTCTCCAAGCCAGAGCTCTTTGGTACCCTTTGTGTTCAACAAAGCCTGTCCCCAGACTGTCCCCTGCCTGCTCCCAGCCTCACCGCAGCCTATGTACAGCCTGCCTTTAGCTTGCCCCCATCCTGTTCCCAGCATGTCCTCAAGACAATCTCAAAGACACACAAGTCTGTGATGATGGACTGTTCCCTGTAATGTGCCTCAATAAAGACCTAACCTCCGGCAGCTGTGTGACTCCACTCTGTGCTCCAAATACTCAGCCCCTTTCTAAGGACAATGAAGAATTGATTTGAGCTACTATCTTGCCATGCTAACAAACTTGACTTCTGACCTCTTGGTACAGGGTGTGCCACTGTGGATTATTGAATATTATCTAACACACATGGCTGTGACCAGTAAGATTTCACATCCAGGGTAATGTGCACTGTTCTGTGCTTCCCTCCACTATCCTGTCTTCTCATCTTCTCCCTCCTCATCTCTCAGCTCTTCTGCCCACAAACCCCGTGCCTTAGCCACTGCATCTTTCCACACATCATAGCAGACTCCATGCCTAGGTCAGAAATGGCTGCTGATCCCTGTGTCCTCCCCACCTACCCTGCCATCACCATCCTCTCAGTATTGCACCTGCAGCTAGAGCAGAGCCTGCCTCAGAAGTCCTTGGAGCATGACTGTGGCTGCAGCAGTCACCATGTAGAGCATCAGAACTTTCTGGAACCAAACACAAGCTGGAACCAGCCCGTGATGGGAAGAGACCCTCTAGTACTAAGCATGTACTGGTACTTAGCATGGTGGCTCTAGACCAGCGTCTGAGCCACCCCCATTCAACTGCCATCTTCCTCAAAGATCCAGGCTTTTAGAAGGATGCCTGAGTCCTTCTATGTGACCTGTTCTTTTCTTAAAAGCCAAAGTGTCCACTGTCCTTAGTCAAGGGCAGCAATGCTTTAACCACAGGATTCTGTGGATTCTGAAGTGAAGAGACCACCCACGAGGTCTACTAGGTCTAAGGGGGTGTAATATGAAGGCTATGGCCCTCCGACTACTGTACCATTGAAAATTACTGCAGGTACCCGCCTCAGACTAGGAACTCATCACCTCCCCCCTCCTGTCCTGCTTACCTCTCCTCTGGGTTTCCAGCTTCAGCACAGTACAGGAGACATGCAGAGATAGCTTTCAAAGTGCAAGACTCACTATAAAGTCTATTCTAACTCAGGAGGGAGAGCACTAAGACATCTAAAAGGATCTTTTAAAATCAACGAATCTGAGTTGGATTATAGATACATAGGTAACTGTTTTGCTTTGTGTTGTTTTTCTAACTCTTGTTTATATCTGTGTAACTAATTGGGTCTTCTCTCATTTGACTTATATTGGTGTGGTTTGGGGATATTATCACTGCGTATATCAGACTTATTTCCATCTATGATCCTTCTGCCTCAGCCTCCCTAGTGCTGGGACCCCAAGCATGCTCCACCACCTTCGGCTTATACAAAAGTATCAAAAGGTGAAACACAAATTGGAGATAGGAGCTGTGTCCTGTCTTAGCAGATGGGAATACTCATTAACCTGCAGCTGAGGGCACACTGCCTCTTTCCCCACAGTCTTAGAAGGACATGTACTTGGGACAGTCTTTCTCCATGAAGCTGGGCAACTGGAGGTGAGGCAACAGTGATTGCCCCATCCTGCCGCCTGGCCTACAGCAATAGGGAAGCAGGTGGAGACTCCTGAGAGCTGGGCTGAGGGCACGGCTGAATGGTTTCCAGAAAGATTGCCTCTATTGAGCAACCCCCATCATATAGTCCCCTGGTGCCAAAGGAGCAGCTGGCGACCCAAAGGCTCCAAAATTAAGACAAGAGCCTTATCACCACCACAGCATCTGTTCTTAGCTATGGTGGAAGGAGGGCAGAAGCTGCAGGTCCGGTGTTGTCTGAAGGTAAATATCCTTCAGACAACAAAAAAAAATATCTGAAGGATATTTACCTTCAGACAACAAAAAAAATCTTACAGACAACAAAAAAATCTTACAGTGTGCAGTCCTGTCTCTGGTGAAGTGGGAGAAGAGAAAAGCCAGGGTTATTACTCTCCTGCAGCAGGTGTTACCACCCGCCCCCATGTGTTCTCAGCCTTCCAATGGAATGTTTTGATCAATTATTTTGGAAATGAAAACTTTTAGTAGCTCTAGAAATATTTTAAGGAAGGAATATAACTTTGTGTCATTTTAAAGCATAAACCCTTTTTGAATTTTGCTTCGTTTTGATTTATTTTATGTTATAACTTGCTTGGACATCTGGAACAAGTACCACACTCTTACTTCAGCCTCCCAGGTACTGAGGCTGCAGTATGCACCACTGACGTGGAGACTTCAGGATTCTTCGGAAAGTCAGTTTATTTGGATGGTTTTTTTTTTTTCTGGACCAATCAGGGGAAGGAACATTTTTCTGAAGTGGACACAGGGGAAAGGATGTTCTGCTATTTTTCATTAATGACAGACATGTATTGGTCTGCTGTACATTATATATTTTAGCTCCATTTGTCAGGAATCCACAGAGAGAAACACATCAAGAAACTTCTGGTGATGTGCTCTAGCTTCCTGCTGCTTCTGCAGACTCAGTCTGATTGGCAGAGTGATGGCCACTGAGACAGACTCATGTGCAGTTTTGTTAAGTCAGACTCAGGTGCTGAGTCAAGACACATGGGGAGGCAAGATCTGTGGAGGACACATGATCTGTGGAGGGAGTATAAAGAGGACTCAACAGAGTAAAGGGAGCTGGAGACTTGGCTTGGCAGACCTGACTCGCTTATAGAGCAATGCCTGGTGGTTTTGAGTCTTCACTGATCTTTGCTGGTTTTTGCTTTGCTGAGACAGGCTTCAATGAGAACTTTTCCTGGAGTTCCTGCTGGCCCTGTTCCCTCCTTCTTACTCACGCCAAGGCTGAGGCCTGGCTGTTCCTGTTGGATCATGCCACCAACTTTAGATAGCCATCAATCTTCAGGTCCCATCCAATATTTGGGATGTGTTTGCTGCTATTGCTCACCTGAAAATCTATTTTTACTGAGCATTGTGTAGTTAATATTGCACCCCTAGAGACCGAAGGAAGCAGTACTGATAATCCTAAATGCTCAGATGCAGGAAGGGTTTCTGGAAGTATGTATATATGTCTTACTCAGAGATGTGAATGAGCTCAGCAGAGAGAAACTCAGCTAATGATGCTAAGAAATGGGTAACTGTGCTCATGATACCAAGATGACACTAGGACATGGTAGATTAGTGTGCGGGAAGCATTTACACCTCCTTAGGCTCCCAGCTACTGTCTCTTACTTGGACAGTAGACAGTGGTCCAGAGAAAGAAAATGCAGGTCAATGTGTCTCCCATCTCAGTTAACCCTCATTTAAGCAGAATGCTGTTCAAGTTTCCATATATAGTAAGACAAAGTGAAATGCAATGACATGAAACCTAACAGAATATCATATTTTAATATATTTTATATTTTATGTAAATTTGCCTTTATTTTTAAATTCCATATAGCAAAATATGATCACATATATCCCCTAATAGAACTTCCTCCCAATTTCATGTCTTCCTTTTCAATAACTTGAACAACTCCATTTAGTGCACGAGTTCAGAACCATCACTGACTGTCTACTCAATAAAGAATTCAGCCTTGCCCACCCTCGGCAATTGCCCACTGGCAATGGCTCACCTATAACAAGATTTTGGCTGGCTTGATTTTCTGTAGGTCTGCGCAGGAAAACACAGCTGCTTTAAGTCCCTAAGTGTGACAGATATGTCATATCCACAAAACACAGCCTTCCACAGAACTCCTCCCCATCCCTCTGGCCCTTTATTCTTCCTGCCTCCTCTCCCAGGATGTTTCTTGAGCCTTGGTTGGAGACCTGGGAAGTAATGTGGAAGTCCACATGGGCCTGAACATTCAGTCTCTTTTTCTCAACCTGTTAACAAGTTATACATCTCTGCACTGACTCCTGTACATTACAAAGAGAAGATTCTCTGACAAAGGCTGACAGCAGCTGAGATCTGTGGACACAAACATAAATATCTACAGGAGAGTTTGCCAACATTATCATCTATCAACATAACAGTAGCAGGCCCTATGCTAGGACCTGCCAGGGCCTTTTGACTTTTGGTCAGGATTACAGAAACAGACATAAAAGTCCCTGATGTGGAGTATGACACAAATCCAATCAGAACTCAGTTACTTACCCCACATCATTCATATCACGATGGCACTAGTGGATACATCTGTCCTGGCAGATCTGTATTACAGTATACAGGGTTCAGAGCTGGGTAAGTCTCCAGATGTCTTTCTCCTGCAGTGGTCTGCATAGCATCTTGCAGAACTATGAAAGGCGGCCAGCAGGTAGTTTGACACTAATGCTCTATTTCCTGAAGCCATCATGTGCTGTGTCTTCAGGAAGAAGTGTTTACTATGATGTTATGGGAAGCAACCCAGGGGAACGGAGATCTTTCGTGTTGTTTGGAGACTTCTGGTGACTCCCTCAGCAGTAACTCAGAGAGAGGTGTCCCATACCTCGTGTTGAAATTCTCATCTAATAATTCATGATTTTCAGTGTTGACATTTGTCACCCATGCGTAGTAATTCTGTTGAAACTCTTTTTAAATTACCATACTAATTAGTGGAATTCCCTAGGCTTTTAAAATATATCTTTAGTTTGCATTATCCTACCCAGGACCCCTTTTCTCCCGTCCTCTTGCACCCATCATGATACCAAGAGGACACAAGGACATGCTAGAACATGCTCCTAGCCTGCAAACACTTCACCAATTTTTGACACAATTCTCAGTTGTGTGTGGGCAAAATGTATACAAGGTGATCCTCTTACCAGGTTTTCCTAAAAGCACTCCTGGGAGGCAGAGTTCTAGAAGGGCGGTGGGCAGAAGGTTGTCAGCAAGTCACAGTGCTTAGGAATCATCAAGTGAAGAAACAAAGAATCCATCTGCCCAGGACTATCCCGGGTCGCTCCTGCTGTGCAGGCAGAGAACATGGGGTGATATGAGGAAGATAAGTAGGCTGCCCCCCAAATCAATGATGTGGCATCAGGCTCTAGATCTAACTGCAAGCTGAAATGGGTGGGTAGAGGTAGATACTGCCTCCTACCCATTCATGTGTTTCCTCTCTCCCCCATCCCCAACAGGGAGACAAGGAACAGGACAAGTAGTGGGAATACTGTAGTTTAATAAGGAGGCTGACAACTAACAAGGAGTCAGGTTGTGGGAAGTGGAGAGAGATGTAGCATTCTCCATCCTCTATCTAGTAATGTTACTTAGAACCTACAATGGCTTATAAAAGACCAAGATTCTGGACTTCCAGGTGAAGTCTGTTCATTAAGAAAAAAATGATTGGGAAAGAAATCTTCACTAATCCCATATCCAGTAGAGGCCTAATATCCTAGATACATAAAGAGCTCAAGAAGCTAACCTCCTAAAACCAAACAACCATTCAAAATATGGGATATAAAGCTAAAAGAGAACTAACAACAGAGAAATCTCAAATGGCTGAGAAGCACTGAAAAAATGTCCAACATCCTTAGTGATCAGGAAAATGCAAATCAAAATGACCCTAAAATTTCACCTTAAACAAATCAGAATGTCTAAGATAAAAAACTCAGGTGACAGCACATGTTGGCAGGGATGTGGAGAAAGAGGAACACTCCTCCATTTCTGGTGGAATTGCAAATAGGTGATTCCTCAGAAAATTTAAATAGATCTACCTGAACACCCACTATACCATTCTTGGGCATATACTCAAAAGATGCCCCAGTATGCCACAGGGATACATGCTCCACTATGTTCATAGCACCCTTATTTGTGATAGCCAGAAGATGGAAACAACCAAAATGTCCCATAATGTTATGGACTGGACTCAGTTGGCCCCTCTGCCCAGAGGAGAATCACAGTCCTGGTACAGGTAGGAAGGGAGTTGGCGAAGTGTGACAAACAGACAGGGACACAGGGAGTCTTGTATCTGAATGTAATTTCTCAAAGTGAGCATCAGACTTATTAGTAACTTTTACACAAAACAGAGGAATGCATAAAAAAAGCTAACAGGAACCAATTTGGATAAAAATCAATGTTAACAACTGGGATCAAAAGCAGCCCCACTTAAGGTCAGCTTAATCTTAGAAGTCAGGGAAAGGACTTCATGCCCTTGCCATAGTTCCAGTTCCAGTCTATTGTATAGTCCACCTTACCTCTAGGACATTGTAAATTCCTGTATACAGGAGTGACTCAGCTATCTATTGTTCTAAGCATTTACTCTAGTTTCTTCTTAGACCACAACCTTCCTTCTTCTTAGGTCATTGTAAATTCCTGTGTGTGGGATTGAGTCTGCTGTTGTTCTAAGTATACTATGTAGATTAGCCCTGAGATTACTAGCTCTATTCAAGTAAATTGTAAAGCCTGATTTCTTTTTTTTTTAATTTTTTATTAGATATTTTCTTCATTTACATTTCAAATGCTATCCCGAATGTTCCCTATACCCTCCCCGGCCCTGCTCCCCTACCCATTCACTCCCATTTCTTGGCCCTGGTGTTCCCTGTATGGGGCATATAAAGTTTGTAAGACCAAGGGGCCTCTCTTCCCAATGATGACTAACTAGGCCATCTTCTGTCATATATGCAGCTAGAGACATGAGCTCTGGGGTTACTGATTAGTTCATATTGTTGCTCCACCTATAGGGTTGCTGACCCCTTCAGTTCCTTGGGTAATTTCTCTAGCTCCTCCATTGGGGGCTCTGTGTTCTATCCTATAGATGACTGTGGGCATCCACTTCTGTATTTGCCAGGCACTGACATAACCTCACAAGAAATAGCTCTATCAGGGTCCTTTCAGCAAAATCTTGCTGGCATATGCAATAGTGTCTGCGTTTGGTGTAAAGTCTGATTTCTATCACTGTCTATCATCACTGGAGGCACTTTCTGAATGAGTAACATTCTTACAAAGATCAAAGCCCAAGGTTGACTTAACAATTTCCTAGGATGTTGGAAAACTGGTGAAGGCTAATCTTACTTAGCTATCTGTTAAAATTAATCCTTAGAAGCACTTATAATAAAACAGTATTGAAGGAAAGAGCACAGATCCATTCACTGACTAAAGCAAGCACAGATTTGGAGCATCCCTTTTACAGATGCCACGCTTCCAAGAGACTAAGTTTCTGTGAACTTTTTGCTTGGAACTGTGTGCAAGCTTTTGGGCCTGTCACAGGAGTAACTACTGGAGTGCGTGTGGCACCACAACAGAAGAATTGATACAGAAAATGAGGTTCATTAACACAATGGAATACTGTTCAGCTATTAAGAACGAGGACTTCCTAAGTTTTACAGGTAAGTGGATGGTACTTGAAAGTATCATTCTGAGTGAGGTAACTCAGACTGAAAAGGACATGCATGGTATGTATTCACTAATATTGGATATTAGCCCCTCCAAAAGTACAGAATACCCAGCATACAATCCACAGAACTCAAGAAGGTTAATAAGCCGAAGGGCCCAAGTGAGGATCCAATCCTACTTGGGCGGGAAAAGAAAGCAATCAGAGGAAGCCGAGGGAGGGACCTGGGTGCGAGAGGGGAGGGGAGGGGAAAAGGGGAACATGACCAGGTATGGGGGGGGGAACAGGAGAGAAGCCCTGAGGGCCAGCACAATGAATGGAAATATGAAACTTTGGGGTGTGTGGGGACCTTCTGGAATGTACCAGAGTCCTGGGAGGTGAGAGAATCTCAGCAATCAAAGGGAGAGAAGTTTAGATGAAATGCCCAACAGTGGGGAGAGGGAACTTGTAGAGTCCACCATCAGTAGGACAGGGCATCAAGTGGAGGGATGGGGTTGCCATCCCTTAGTCTAAAAACTCTGACCCAGAATTGTTCCTGTCTAAAAGAACTACAGGGATGAAATGGTGAAGAGACCAAAGTGGGTTCCAGCTCAAGGGGATGCTCCAAGGCCTGACACTATTACTGATACTGTATTGTGCTTACAGACAGGAGCCTAGCATGGCTGTCTTCTAAGAGGCCCAGCAAACAGCTGACTAAGAGAGACTCAGATACTTACATGTCAGGAGCCATAATAGGTCAAGCTAATAACTAGCAGGAAATGGCCTGCTTCGGATTATAATATAATCCACAGTAGGTGTGTCCTTATAAAGCAAGAGTGTAAGGGATTCATTTTAGGAAAGATTCCTGATATTAACATGTTTTTCCTGTTATAATTAAATATAATATAACAGTCACTAAGTAATAGCACATATCTTTGGAGCGGATCTCTTCAGTTCCATGAAGATGAATTGTCTTGTAGTGATTATATATATATATATATATATATATATATATATATATATATACACACAAATAGATGACTTAAATCTTAATTATGATCCTATAAGAATTTCTAAAATTATATAAGTGACTATTAACCTCTTTTATAGTGGGACTGCTATTAGGTTGTTGGGGCCTTCCAGCTCTCTGTTGCCACTGGACCACCTGCGGTTATAATCTTCAGATCTGCCAAGCTTACCTTACTGTTTATACTCATCACTGTCCTTCAAAGCCCAGCCCCCTGCAGGCACTAAAATCCACTGGCTGTAACCATCAGATCTGCCAGAGCTGCTCTACTGTGCTGTGTCTCCATCACCTGCTGAGAAGACCATTTGATGTCCCAGAAGACAACATCCTTTGGACTCACCTACAGACATTCACCTGTACCTTCAAAGACTGGGGCTGGGGACTGGGGTTTTTCTCATGCTATATAAACTGAGTTCCTTCATTAAACCTTGGGCCTCGATCAGAATGATTTCGTCCTGGCCTCAAATTTTTCTTGCTGTCTATTCCCTCTCAGGACAGCCTGGCCCTTCAGTATGAACCTAGACCGAAGTGAGTGTTTCTGCTGGCAGAAACACTCAGGTGGCGCCTGATGCCCTGGGCCCTGAACACAGCGGTGAAAATCTGAGGAGACGCTGCCTGTGTAGAGCTCCACGTGAAAGAAGTATTGTATTGTGCATCCCGGGAAAAACTAAAATTAATACGGGGGAAATGCCACCGCCAAAGCTTAGAGTAAAATACCTGTGGAAGTTACGTTCATATTCTGGTATTTACCAAGGCCTAGGAAATAGGGGGATTGTGGTATTGTCTTAACAGAACACCCCAAACAGGCTTTTCTGCTGAGCCCAAAAGGAATCAGCATAATTGAGGATTTACTGGAGAACCACTGGTGGTGGGATGTAAATTTTGACTAGCCTTGCACCGGGCTTCCTCCTCAAGCTGCCTGGTCCCACACCTAGACTAATAAAACAGTTCTGGAAAATCTGTGTCAGGTGCGGCCACCAGCCACCACGGTTCCTGGGCAGGACGATAGAGCATAAATATATTTTGTGCCAGTCCAGCTAATTTTTATTAAATATTAAGGGCAGAAATGTTGGGGCCTCCCAGTTCTCTGTTGCCACTGCACCACCTGCGGTTATAATCTTCAGATCTGCCAAGCTTACCTTACTTCAAAGCCCAGCCCCCTGCAGGCACTAAAATCCACCTTCAGATCTGCCAGAGCTGCTCTACTCAATCAGAATGATTTTGTCCTGGCCTCAAATTTCTCTGGCAGAAACACTCATTAGGTGATTTTCTAATAGTCAAAACTGCAATTAGACTCTGCAAGTCTCCCAAGAGTCACCAGTTGATTGCTCTTAGATAGTAACTAGACTTTCTCCTACTAGTGCACATTCCAAGAGGTTGTAAAACAATTAACCAAAGGTCATAAAAAGGGAACTAATTAATGATCAACTAAAGGTGCTGGGTCAGAAGACAAAATAATGACTGGGTTTATCTATACAAAACTTCACTTCTAACTTAGTTATGGTTTTAAATGGTTGGTGAACCTGTGGAGCTGCCACAGGTGATGGCTGTTTATCTAGATATTACTCCTAATGGATATGCATGGAAACATGCTCTGCTGTAAACTTCTATTTCAATTTATGATTTGATTTTCTGTGTGAACATTGGATGAAATTTTTAACAGGTGATCATGTAATTTGAAAGATGTTTAAGGGTTGAGGACAAAGAGAAGAATCTGAACTGAGGTACTGAGGTGAGAGGAACGGAGGGGAGGAGAAATGAGCTGAGAGAGGAACTCGGCTGAGGAGAAGTGTTTAGACAGAACACTTTATAGATTCGAAGGAGGATGCAGAGTGGAATAACTTAGAGACTATAGGTAACATAAAATACTAAGACAGCAATGTACAGAATGCAGAGGGGAAGAGGAAAAAAGACACTGCAGAGATCTGGACAGAACAGATCCCATGGTAAGGACAAGGCAGGCTTAGTCTTATTAAAAGAAACAAAGTTTTTTTCTTACAAACATGGCTTTAATTCATTTAGCATTAAAAGGGTAGAAGCCTTGTCTTTCTCTATGTAATAAGGATTGGGGCTCATTTTTCATCCAGAATGAGTGAGTTCTTTCTGCACTGGTGCTTGGTCTTTTGATCCATATGCATATGTAAGTATGGATGTGTGTGTAAGTATGTAATTGTGAGAATGTACGCATGTGTGTGTGTAAGTATGTAATTGTGAGAATGCATGTAAGCTGTACCCAACTGGGATGAATGGAATGTGTAAATGAAGTAATGAGCATGCATGAATCTGTATATGAACTTATGTGAGGTCATGCACAGTTGTTTACGTAAAAGTTTTTCCGTCTGCAAGTGTTATTCTCTTCTCCTGGTTCAATGGAAGTTTGTTGCTCCAAACTTGNCCCTAGCCCAATGAAGAGGCATCTGGACAATAGGGAAAAGACTCTAGAAATCAATCCTTTACTTAATGTCCTGCTGTTTTAGGATGAGGTGCTAAGTGTCAGAAACTTCTGTTTCTGGCCTCAGAAGATAACAGGAGGCAGGTCAGCTNCAATATCATAGTAGCTTAGACTTAGATAAGTAAACTTTTGATTATACAGCAACTCTAAACCACTGCTGACACTCTTCCCCCTCTGCTGCCTCAAGAAGACTAAGGGCATCTCCTCAGGAAGCAGGAGTGGGTGGGTTGGGGAGCCAGGCTGAGGGAGGGGATAGTGGACTTTCGGGATAGTGTTTGAAATGTAAATTAAGAAAATATCTAATAAAAAAAAAAAGAGAGAGTGACGAACCACCCAAGTTTGTCTGGGACCATGGGATAGAGAAAAGAAAAAAAAAGAACCAATGGGAAAGAAGAACCCCACACTGGGGCTGTCCCCCTGGCCCCAAACAAGCTAGCATCCTACCCTAATTATTTCTATCAATTCTGATCCTCTAGAGAACCCTGAAAAACCTAGAGAACCCATGATAATTTAATCTGTATTCACCTCTCCTCCCCCACTTCTTCCCAGATCTACCCCACTTCCATTCTGACCAAATTTTGAGGCATTTTTTTTCCAGAAGAAAATTTCAGCAGCCCAAATGTTCTTTGGTTTGTGGCCTTCCAGTGGAGATTGCTTACCTTCTCAGGAGCCACGTACAAGGAGTTTCAAAGAGGAAAATATTCACTGCATGCCTTTCTCTTACGGGTTGTTAGGGTCATGTAACCCAGGCTGGTCTTGAACTCACAATGCAGCCAAGAATATTCTTGAATTTCTGGTCCACTCACCTCTGCCTCCACATCCCACTTAATAACACTCTATTTTACAACTAAACTAACTGAGAGATAATAATGTCAACATGGAAAGTATCTAAGAAAATTAGTATATTACTTGGCTTGATTTAGTCATTCTTCTAGTACACATGTATCAAAAAATCATGTTGTGTGTCATATACACTTTTTTTTTGTCAAGTTAAAAATGTGATGAAAGGAATCTAATATAA
>NC_034597.1:47096352-47102291 GCF_900095145.1 Mus pahari | reverse complement strand
TTGAGGACATGAGCTCTCAACAGCCAAGTCTGACCTAGACATGGAATTTCCTGTGCTGTGTGGAAAGACACAGTGTCTGTGGCATGGGGTTGTGGGGAGAAGAGTGAAGAGACAAGGAGGGAGAAAATGAGAAGAAAGGACAGTGGGGGAGAAGAACTGAATAGTGCACACTACACTGGATATAAAATATTGCTCTGCACACCCTTACATGCTAGACAATATTAAGTCATCCACAGTGGCCTACTATGTGCCAGGAAGTCAGTAGTCAAGATTGTTAACATGGCAAGAGAGTAGCTCAAATCAACTCTCCTTTGTGCTTATAGAGAGGGACTGAGTGATTTGAGCACAACATGGAGTCACACAGGTGCAAGAGGTTATGTCTTTATTGAAGTGCATTACAGGGAACAATCCATCATCACAAACTTGTGCATCTTTGAGATGGTCTTGGGGACAGGCTGGAGACAGGCTAGGGACAGGCTTGGTGCAGGCTGGGGACAGGCTGGGATGAACTCAAGTGGCACCAGATGTGCTTGGGCTTGGAGAGTCTGACTCAGGCTGGTCAGGTTTTTCAGCTACTTGCCCTTTAAGACTTTATTTATCCAGGACAGGTATTCGGAGATTCGGGTGAAGACTGCAGGTGGCTTTTCGTTTAAATTCACATAAGATGCAATACCATAGGCCATACCAGCACACACTAGAGGTCCCCCAGAGTCTCCCTGTAGGTGAGAAAAATCAGACTATGAGCAAAGATTGCTTTCACCCAACTTCAAAAGCCATGCCCTAGCTAATCCCAGATTGAAGTAAGAAGTCCTGGCTCTCGGTTATTCCTTAGTTAGGGTGTTAATGATTGATTCCCCCCACTCCTGACTGGCCTTACCCCATTGCTAACATGTCTCCCTGTACTCCCTTCCTGTCTCATATCTAGCCTCGTGGGAAAGTTGCAGGAAGGGCTTGAGAACAGGGAGATGAAACAGAGTAGAGATTTCACTTCCCAAAATCTCAGAGCTAGAAGCCTAAGAACACAGGCATCAGTCACTGCCATGGAGAGCTGTTTGACACACTTCCTCCTCTGATGCTGTTGTCTGAAGTGGGAGGAAAAGCAGGTGTGTACTCACTTTGTATATAGACTTTGATGTTGTGGGACTGCCCACGCAGAGCTGGAGATGATCGTTGTAATCCTTGTGCACTTTACAGGCCTCTTTATCCATGATTTTCAGTTCAACCTCTCTCAGGGTATCTGAGGTAGGTTCTTTCACTCCAGTTTGCCCCCATCCAGCTGTCCAGCACATCTTCCCAGGCTTGAGAATGTCAGAGGGACTAGGCAGGGGAATTACATTCACAGCAGGAGTCAACTCAGCTTTGTTTTGTAGCTGTTGGTGGAAGAAGAGAAAAGATACCAAAGCAGTGAAGGATGCGTGGACAAGGGGCCATTCCACTTGGAAATTCAGTAGTGGCTTCAGAGGAAATGATTTGGAGAGGAAAGAATTTGAAGGCCTGAGCCTGGAGGAGACTTAAGAATGTGAGAGTAAAGCAGTGCAATAAAAATAATGGCACCTTCAGTAACATGATGTCATTGAAACCTGAAGACTCTTGGAACATTGGGTGAATGATTTCTTTTTCAGCTTTTATTGTCTGCTGTGTGAATTCTTTCTTGTTTATGTTATGAACTCCAAGGGTGACATTGATTTCTCTGTTGACAGAAAGAAGCAGTGAAGCATGGTGTTCTTAGGTTTGGGACTCCTTCCAAGGAGAAGCTCACCAGGGTCTAGGTTCTGTCCCAGTGCATCATGAGTGAGTCTAGAGATGGATCTAACAGGACCACAGCCCTGCTAGAAGGATACAGCTCAGGAAAACACAGGACTGACAACTCTCTCCTCACACTTAACACCCAGTATTTGGTTTGAACCCATGCCTTTGCACATGGCAAATGGGTACTCTACATTGACTTAAACCCCACACCATGTCTGAGCACTGGTGACACCAGGAAATGCCAGAGGGGTAGTTTTCCTCCTGACTAGAGCCCTGCTTAAAGCTCTGACCTCTAAAAATGGAAACCACACATCAGATGGTCCAGTACGTGACCCTGTGCTCCCCTTTCCTCTCAGTGTAAGAAGAGCCCATCTTGAAACTTCCTCAGGCCTCTGCTGCTCTGGTTCCTGCATTTCCTCCTAGGAAGAGAAGCCTCTTACCTTCCTCTACAGTGTGCAGCAGTCATCACAAATTGGGGGTCTATGAGAAACCCACCACACCTCTTCATCGAACTTCCGTCATTGATGATCTTCAGATAGGCCATGTAAGGACGGGAGTGTGGTTTAGCCTCAACACCACCAATAATCTTCTCTGTAAGAAAGAACCCTCAGTTCCTGGTCACAAACTTGTGGAACACCCCCAACACAGCACCAGCAAGGGAAGATGCAGTAAAACTGAGGGACTACTCTAAGCCTACCCTACCTTGCATGGGTAACAGGCCCCTCCACATGCCCTTTTGTCTAAATTTCTCACTAGTCCTCATGTTCACTATCAGCCTTCATTCAGAGCACAATGCCCATTCATGTTTCTAACTTTCTACTTCATTAGACTTTTCTCCACACACTCATCCCATCTTCTTCACCACTAAGGGAAGTACCCAGAAGTGCTGCCCATCAGAATAGAGGGTAATTTGATGAAGGGGAATTAGTTTTTCCTTTTTCCTTGACCTACAGATCTCCCCTGGACTGTGTTAGTTTAGTACACTTCCTCATGTTAGGGTCTCTGTTGCCAAAGCTAAGAGATGAAAGTCGGTTGCTGAAAACTCAGAAGTTAGGGAGATGAAGACAAAACTCACCAGCTCCAGCNCCAGANGNCAANAGAAGTNCNANCAGGAATAGTAGGACCTGCATTTTGCCAGTGGTGCAGNNTGGNTGAGCTGCTGGTGTGTTCCTGTCCTGGTTCCTGCTTTTATAGCTCCAANGNGGGAGAAAGGCAGGNCTGGGAACCACAGGTCTGGCTTGGACAAGCCTTATTTCCTTATCTGAAATTCTCATGACTGCCCACTGGTGGTGTGAGTCTGTGGCCAGGTCTTGAGTGGCCTGCATCCTATGATGAGGTATTGACTGCATCCTTCAAAGTGGCTCCCAGGAAGCAGGACAGCAACACAAATGGAGGGGGAACTTGATCAGGGATCATGGAACTGTTCTTCTAAGTATCCAGGTATTTTTGTCATTTTGATACCCATACAGCATATGTGTAAAGACTCACCTCTGTTGCTGAAGCACAAACACAGGCATCTGTAGTGTATGAGCATATGGGGGAGAGGAAGTACATTTTATTTACAAAAACTGGTGGTGGGTTGATTCAGCCTGAAGGCCATTGTTTGTGTGGATCAGTGTGAGTACATCTCATCTTTATTCAAATAAGTAAAAGATGAGAGAATGTGGTTGAGAGGGATGAAGTTGTGGGGAGAGTGTGTTGAATACACAGCAAGTAGGGCATGAACAACACCTTAATTAAGTCAGTGGTTCCCAACCTTCCTGATGGTGTGACCCTTTAATACAGTTTCTCATATTGTGGTGACCCCAGGCACAAAATTATTTCATTGACACTTTATACGTATAATTTTCTATAGTTTTATGAATTTTAATGTAAAATATGTAATGTGCTGGATATTTGATAACTGTCTCCTCTGAACCACGGGTTGAGAACAGCTGCTGTAATTGAATGACCTGGTGTAATCATACTGACAGTCTCTTCTATAAAAATTGTAATACACATTTAGGGAGAACTCAGTGGACTTCCCGGGTATCACAGGATAGAATGTCTTTGGTATCTGCAATGTAGAGAGAGAGAGGTTGGCTCATTGTGTCTAAATACTTAAGAACATGGTCAATTAAGATGATGGATTTGGACATGATTTTTGGTTCAAAATAAGAATGAAAACTTGTTTTAACAGGTAAAACCACTTTATTTTGATGAATTTCACAGAAAAAGATATTGTGCAGCTAGATTAATGTAGTAACTCAAACAAGCAGTTGTTCATACTCAAAGACTATGTATCCCAGTGAATCATATTATTGTACTTTATATTTTAGAATCGTGGAGTTTTGCAGAAAAATTCTATGTCTGGTAAAAAGAGGTATTGACTTTTTTAAGAAGCCTCAGCTAGTTCCCAGGCTCGGAGCAAACAGCTCAGACCTCTTCGCATGACAGAGACTGTCTGCCCTTGAGGACAGTTCTGTCTCCAACTCCATCCTTCTGTATTTCCTTCCTTTGCTTCCTCAGAGCTACAAGGGACTATCTAAGCAGAATGATATGGATTAGAGTAAAATATATACTAACGTTTTCTATTACTGTGCATTGGATCTTACCTGATAATACTTTGCAAAACCCCCAAATTCTTCTATGCGGCCCCAGTTAGGTGAACCTGGCCTTGAGATGGTCTACACAGTGTCCCAAATGAACATTCTCATTTTGAAGCTCATGAATGAAGAGGTGGGGAAGATATAGATTTCAATTGGCCTCATTCCCCTCAGTGGTTGTATGATTCTGGAAGTGACATTATGACAGAAGCTAGTGGAAAACTTCACAACTGTGCCTTTTACCAAAAAGTAAACCAGGGCCTTAATATATGTGGTGTTCTCCAGAGTCGGTGCAAATAATGCATTATTGAATTGTGCAGGCAAGATAATCCCTGCTATATCTCCCTTCTGGACATCTATTTGCATCTTGGAGAACTACAGTGGATTATTGTAAACTTAACTGGGTGGGGACCATAGCGAAAGTTGCTCTTGGTTTCATTTTATTGTTTTATTGTTGCTGGAAATGAAACATCATTTGCATTTATCAATCTGGAGAATACATCAACATGTATCATTAGGGTCAGTAACATCTATTGCAGGAACCCCAATCATGTCACACTCATGGTATCATGCTTATTGGACTTGGAGTGCAAGAGGTAGCACATACTGTTGGCACCTTGGGAAGACACACTTTTGTCTCAAAGTAGAGAAAAAAATCTAAGAGTATTGACTTTAGAGAAGTATCCATGGTCAGTGTTCTTTCATATACACAGTTTTCTCTTCCTAAGTCAGGTTGTTGCATCTTGCTTATTCATCTATAAGGAAGAGTGAAAAGTCTTCCCTGGGTATTTGAAAGGAAAGCAGGCTGTGAAAAAAAATAATCACACAGGATGGCTCCCTAAGTAGCATCCAACACAAAAGAGTGTGAATGTTTGGAATAATAAAATCCTACTTGATGGTGTCATGGAAACAGTGATGAACAGAGACACAAACCCAAAATAAAAACATCTTCAAACTTCTAGGAAAAGAACACCTAATCTATAACCCTAATAACCTGTCCAAACCAAAATTATATTTATTGACTCCATGTTTCTTTTGGGCAATTGTAGATGCCTGTGCAAATATATGAAATAACCAGAGACATCTTCACCTTCATCTTCTCAAGAGACAATTATTTAAGTTTAAAACGTTTGGTTTTAGAATTTTCATGCAGAAGTATTGTATTTAAAGCATTATCATGCCTCCCTTTTGCCCTCAAACTCCTTTCATGCTGTATTTTACATTGCCTTGTCTGGAAGACCACATTGTGGGGCAGTGGGGGGAGATGAATGGAGCCCTTCAGCTCTAAGCCCACGGCATGGGGTCCTAATTTGTTGGGACATAGCAGTGATCCACACCTTTAGTCTTTTGGGATTCTTGCTCTTCAAAGGGAATCTAAACATGCACAATAACAGGAAAAGGTCCCTCAATCTCTAGAAATACTGAAACTGCTGGGGAAGGAAGGGAGAGAGCAGGTAGGGGATTGGGAGGAGGAGAATAGGATGAACTTTGTGGATATCTTCAACTTTCATTAGGAATGCCACATGGATGATGGCACAGTCTTTCCCTGAGGCATTCAAAAAGCAGAGGCAGGAGTGGGAATCTCAGGGATGTGCAGTGCTCACA
>NC_034597.1:47084826-47094921 GCF_900095145.1 Mus pahari | reverse complement strand
CATTATTATTGAATAGTTATCAATGAGCAATGTTTGTTGATTCCAGTTATTCTGTTGTTTTGTTGTATGACCCACACACTTATGCCCCGATGCCTGTAACTTACTACTTTGGCATTGTTTACAATTCCTTGTTTTCNCTTTATTGTGCTGGACCCTTCCAATTGAAATTTTCCTTCTCCTGCCATCCTAAAAGCTTGATTGGTGGATAGAAATTGCTTAGTTTTATTTTTATCATGACATATTTTCTTTCTCCATCAATGGTGATAGATAGTATTGCTGGGTGTAATAGTCTGGATTTGCAACTGTGGTCTCTTAGAGCTTGTAGAACCTCTATCTAGGCCTTCTGGCTTTCAGAATCACCATTGAGAATTCATTACTATTCTAGAAGATTGTTATTACCAGAAGTTTTTATGTCATCTTCAATTTTAGTATACTTTTGTGGGATATAAGAATCTGAGTTAGCACTTACACATAATTTATGTTTTGTATTTTCATAGACCCTCAGAGTTCTGTGAGTTGGATCTCATCTGATATTTACTCTTTAGGGAACATTGCAATAGAATTGTTTTTTAAGTAGGTAGGCACATTTTATAGGTTTTATACATTGTTTTTATTTTGTCCCAAGAAGTGAGCATTTAAATTTAGACTGTTATCTGATATTTGGTGAGATTTATCCCACTAGGCTGGAATCTCAAGATGACCTTGGACTGGGCATCTGGATATCTCAAAAGATGAAGCCCTGGCTCGGAATTCAGGGACTAGGGCAAGGTTTCCTACCAAATCCAAATCTGGTCTGGTCCCATATCAATCTTATGGAGTGGTGGGTCTGGGATTAGAGGAGGGTTGTGACATTGTACCAGAGGTGGGGCACTCAGGGATTACGATGGGGTTGGAAAACTCACCTGAGTTGAGGAGCAATGTGAAATGAAATGAAACAGACTGGGCTTAGATTTCTGGGGGAAATACATCATATAATATATTAATACTTCACATAATTTTTATCTTCTTTCATGTTCCTTGGACCTGTGTACTTGTATGAATAGCTCTTTATTTTTTGGGGGGGGGGATTTTTCTTCTATGAGTGTATTGAAGAACATTACCCATGACTTTGGCCTGGAGTTCTTCTCTGTCTTCTGTGTCATGAAGTTGGGAAGGGCTTCGTCAAGGAGCACATGGTGGGAGTTAGATGGAGAAGAATGGGGAATACATATGATCACACTGTGTACAACATAAATTCTCCGTGAAATTCACAAAGGTAAATGAGAATAAAAATAAAGACAAAAGGGTAAAAAACATGCTCCAACATTACCGAACAAAAAGCTCTCAAGAGAATAAACATAAAGGACCAGGGAGAAACACTTTAAAAGTCTTCACCATCCTTAGCCACAGGGAAATCCAGACTAAAGCCACTTTAAGATTGATTTTATGACAGTCCAATGACCATCATTAAGAATGGCAACAACATATGCTAGAGTAAATGTATAGAAAGGGGAATCCATTTCATTTTTCTTTGAAATGTAAAGTAGGTGCAGCTAAATTGTAAATCAGTTAGGATATTTCTCAAAAAACACCACCATAAATAACAACAACAACACCTCATCCCAAAAAATAAAACTACCAGAGTTCCAGCTAAGTCACTTCTGAGCACTTATCCAAAGGACTCTATAATCTCTGACATGGTTATCTCCTCATCTGTGATCATGGCTGCCATGTTCACAGTAACTGAGAAAGGGAAGCAGCCTATCTGCCCATCAACTGATGAGTAGATAATAAAGATGTGCTACACAGAAGAAAAAGTAAGTTTTAAGCAAAATAGATGGGATGGGAATTTTATTTTTTCTGAGTGAGATAAGCCAGGACTCCAAGCACAAGACCTGCATGTCCTCTCTCATATGAGGATCCTAGCTATGTGAATATATGGTTTTGTGTGTCTAAAATGGAGTAACTGTGGAAGCCAAGGAAGAAGCAAAAGAGACAGCAGAAATTACCTTCAAGGAGGAGGAACAGTAAGACATGGGGAGTAAAGAAAGGAAATGCTGAAGCAGAAAGATGTGGGCAGTGAGAGAGGCAGGGGCTGAAAGCTGAGGGTGTAGGTTGGAGGGAAGAATTAAACAACATAAAAGAGTATAAAGGAACCATGTGAAAAGCCAGATGTGCCCACATGTGCAATATCAGCTTCTCTCTTTTGATGGTAACCAGCTCCTCTGTAATCAGATTCAAGACCCAGACCATGGCGTTGGAGGGGACCAATGCTTGGTCCTGCAAGCCTGGATAGTGACATCCAGGGAAGTAAACTTAGGTAGCAGCAAACTGCCTTCCAAAGACTAACGCTTTTCCCCACAGACAAAGTGGATCCCAGCCTTACTCAGAGATGCCTCCCCTGCTGATGAATAGTGGGGTGGATGCAGAGAAGCACAGGGGCCCAGGATGCACAAAGAAGTGGTGGTTGTGGGTTCCCTAAACAAGTCACTTAGCCCACCCCTAAGGCTCAGGGAACACTAAGGTGAGAGCATGAGGAGTATGTAAGAGTTGGAAGACAGGGGGAAGGGCTGCAAGCTCCATTCTCTGGACTTGATACAGTTCACACCATCTGTAGTTTCCAGCATGGGGCCCACATAAGACAAACGCAAAAAACAACCAGTCAAGGAAGGAGTAGGGGCTTTCAGAGTCTCACTCTATCTCTTGAAATATTGGCTATTGATAGTTTCTGGGAGGGGAGGAGAAAGTCACTGTCATTAGCTGTGTATCCACTGATGAGTCAACCAGGCTCCTATAGATATATGTATACTCAGTTACATAGATGGTCATTGCCTACCTTAGTGGGTTACAAAACTAAGCATATAGACATGAACATGAGACCGATAGTTGTGAGGAGAGCCTTAGGTGTCCAGGAATGGTAGGGAGGTTGGAGGGGTTGAGAATATTCACTATGCATGGAGTACGTGGGAAATATGGTGTGTGTGTGTTTTTAAAGGTATCAGGCTGCCCCCATGACAAGGTGTACAAGGTGACTCAAACAGTAGTTATTGAGTGTATTGCTTCTGACTCAAATCTCACACTGGGGCTCTGAGCCAATATATACGTGTGAGAGGGGCAGGCCTGGCCCTGCTACAGAAGAAGTGAGACAACCTTTTGGTCCCTTTGTATAGTTTCTGATCTGCATACTGGGGCTGTCCTGCATCATCTCCTGAGTCCCTTTGGGCAAGGTGAAGAGAGGTGGCTACAGCTCTGAGATGAGATGAGAACTTGGTAGAGGCCTTGCTGGAGCTGGACCAGGGGACATGGGGGAAGTCTCAGAGAACAGTGGATTTCCCAGGACCATAGGCTTTCCTTAGAGGAATGAAGAGAGTGGTAGGTAAAGGGGTTTGATCTTTCCCAGCCTTGGTAGTCTGCTAAATGTGAAGAAGAATTAGAAAGAAAGAAGGCACCCTTGTCAGACAAAGGCAGGACTTTCCAGGACTGACAGCACTGGCCTTTGTATGTGCTGTTATGATGGGTCAGTGCACTGGTATGGTGTAAAAGGTTTATGAGCGTATCTGAGGAGAACAACCAGGAGACAAAAGAGGGTGAAGAAGAAATTAGTGTGCAAGAATATTTTAAGCTCTACACCCATGAAAGTAAGCAATGTCATGTTTTTCCTGCAGACACTTTTCTTTATTAAGACTCAAATATCTTTACCCCAAGGTGCTGGACTCTGGCCCAGACACAGCTTTGGTATTTGAGGATTGTTGAAAGACTTTCATTCTTTTATGAGTCCAAGGTATAAAGCTAGAGATGCTGGTGAATACCCGAGGAGTTGTTGAAGGACAGAAGTGATAACTGACAATGCCTTGGGCCAAGCTGGCATACATAAAGTCCTCTGGCACACCAGAGGACCCATGTGGACAGAAAAAGGGGAAGTCTTAGTAAATACCCTCTTATCACCTCTTTTTGACCCATTTTGTCCCTCTTCTTCTCTGTTCCCACTTAGGCCTGGGATTCCAGAGGGAAAACACTAAGTGAGCCCATTGACCTCCACCCAAGCATAGAGCTGAAGCCTCGGTTTGTCACCTATCGCCTGGGCCTAGTCCACAAGGCTAGGAAGATAATACTACTCTGCTTCTTCCAGTCCAAATGAGTCAGGAAAGAGAAAGAGGGCAGGAGACAGGGAATCCAAAGCTAATGGAGGGGTCCCCAGTGGGTCCTCCATTGAGGAGGTACCCACCCCACTTGGTACCACAGGAGGGAGCACATAGCCCATTGACTGAGGTCAGGGCCTCTGACTCTGTCACACAGGCTCAGGAGCTGGGGACCTTCCCAGAGCAGCAATGGTTTGCTAAATGACCTTCATGGAGGTGTGGGAAAATGACTTATTGAGCTAGTGTAGGTTCCCAACAGCCTACCAGATATGAAAAAACCATCAATAGATTGGAGAATAAGATGCTGAAACTGTTTCAAAGCCTTGACTGATGCTGAGAACTGATAGACAGACTATCAGACAGACAGATAGCATCATAGGATCAGCATCCCAGACTTAAGAGACCTTACCAGAACTATGAATATTCCCCTTAAACTGGATCTTTATTGGGTAACATACTATGTTCCCAAATGATCTCCCAACAAGGAGGTAGCTGGTTTTGTGCCTGGCCATATGTGAGCAGGCCATATCCCTGAGATTACCACTCCAGCCTCTGGTTGCTGGATGACTCAGGAAAAGACTGTGCCATTGTCCACAAGGCATTCCTTTTGTTTGTTTCTTTGTTTTCCAGACAGGGTTTCTCTGTATAGCCCTGGCTGTTCAGGAACTCACTGTGTAAACCAGGCTTGCCTCAAACTCAGAAATCCGCCTACCTCTGTCTCCCAAGTGCTGGGATTAAAGGTGTGCACCACCATGCCTGGCATGGCCTTCCTTTTGAATATTGCAGATATTCACCAAGTTCATCCAAGTATCCTCCTCCGAATTCCCTGCCTACTCCTTCCCTTCCTTCTCCAGCAGTTTCATTGTCTCTGGGGATTGAGACACCCTTTTCCTGTTATTATGGGTAAATAGTTTTCCTTTGAAAGGTAAGATTCGCAAGAGACTAGAGGTAAGGATCAGTGCTGTGTCCCAANAAACTAGGACCCTATGCTGCCATTGGCTTAGAGCTAAAGGGCTCCATTCTTCCCCCTACCATGTGATCTTCCCCACAAGGCAATGTAAAATACAACATGAAAGGAGTTTGAGGGGGAAAGGGAGGCACAATAGTGATTTAAATACAATATTCCTGCATGAAATTTCTAAAACCAAACAGTTTAAATTTAAAAAGTTGTCTCTTCATAAGATGAAGTCAAAATAGCCCTGGTTATGCTTTACGATTGCACAGGCATCTGCCAAAAGAAAAAGGGAGTCAACAATGTGATTCTGGCTGCTACTTGTCACGATGGTTAGAGATTACCTGGTCTTTTCCTAGAAGTATGAGGATGCTTTTATTTTGGGTTTGAACTTCTGTACATCAGTGTCTTCCATGACACCATCAGGTAGGATTGTATTATACCAAACATCCACTCTCAGGTGTGCTACCAGAGGGAGCCATCCTGTGTGATCACTTTGATTCTCAGTCAACCTCCCATCCAAATACTCGGGGAAAACCTTTCCTCTTCCTTAGATATGGATGAGCCAGATGCAACAGCCTCATTTAAGAAGTGATAACTTGACATGTGACAGATCACTGACCAAGGGTACTTCTCTATAGTCAACGCTCCTAGATTTTCTTCCTACTTTGTGACAAAATGCCTGTTCCCAAGGTGTCTACCATAGGTGCTCTCACCTGCACTCCAAACTCAATGAACACAAAACCTTCCTTGTGACAAAATTGGGGTCCCTGCAATAGATGTTATTGCCCCTGATGGTGCATGCTGATGCATTCTGCACATTGATAGGTAAAACAGATGTGTCATTTCCAGGAACAATAAAACCACATCAAGATCAACTTGTGCTGGACTCACTACCCAGTTGAGTTTACATTAATCCACTGTAGTTCTCCAAGATGCAAGTAGATATCCTGATGGGGTGATGTAGCAGGCATGCCCTCATCTGTATTGTTGAATAATGTGTTATTTGCACTGACTCCTGGATAACTTCATGTATACCAAGGCCCTGGTTTACTTTTTGGTAAAAAGAGTCAGTTGTGAAGTTTTTCACTAGTTCCTGGCATAATGCCACTTCCTGAATCAGGCAACCAGTGTGGGGATGAGGCCAACTGATAACTATGTCTGGCCTGCCTCTTAATTCATAAGCTGCAAAATGAGAATGTTTATTTGGAGCACTGTGTATAGACCGTCTCAAGGTCTGTCCCGTAACTGGGACTACACAGAATAATTTGGGGTCTTTACAAAGTATTATCAGGTCAGTTTCAATGCTCAGCAATAAAAAAACCCTTAATTTACTCTTTTCTAATTCTTATTGCTGTGGTCAGACAGCCCCTTGTATCTCTGAGGAAGCAAAGGAAGGAAATGCAGAATAGAGTTGGAGCCAGAACTCTCCTCAAGGGCAGCCCTTTTCAGTCATGCAAAAAGACCTGAGTTGTCTGCTCCAAGTCTGGCTTCATAAGATAAGGCTTCATAAGATAGCCAATGCCTCTTTTTACCAGACCTAGAATTTTTCTTCAAAGCTTCATGATTCTAGAACATCAAGTCCAATTATATGGTTCATTGAGATGCAGAGTCTTTGAGTCTGAACAAGTGCTTGTGTGGGTTACTACATTACTCCAGCTGTATAATATCTTTTTTTTTGAAATTTCATCACAATAAATTGGTTTTATCTGTAGAAAAATTTTCATTCTCATTTTGAACCACAAATAATGTCCAAACAATCACCTTCTTCGACTCTGTTCTTGAGTACTTAAACACAATGAGCCAACCACTGTGCACTTATGATCTGTGGCTATAAATACTTAATGCCCCAAAGCCTTGTGTTGCATTGCAGATACTCAAGATCTTTTATTCTGTGATATTCTGAAATTCCATAGAATCCTCCCTCAATATGAATTACAATGTCTAACAAAGAGACTATTCGTATGATTAAATCAAGACATATACTTAAAGCAGCTCTTCTCAACCTGTGGGTCATGACCCCTTTAGGCTTCAAATATTAGATATCCTGCATATTACACATTTCCTGTTAAAATTCCTAACCATAGCAATAGTAAAGCTATAAAGTAGCAATGGATTAATTGTGCAGCTGGGGTCACCATAATATGTCCTGAACTGGCCATATTGGCACCACAATGACTCCATTTAATAACTGTAGTAAAAGGAGGACCATTAGGGAGGTTGGGAACCACTGACTTAATTAAGGTCTTGGTCATGCCATACATGCTGTGTATTCAATACCCTCTCCCCACACCTTCATCCCTCTCGGCCACATTCTATCATATCCTACTTATTTGAATAAAGATGTGATGCCCTTGCACTGGTCAACACAAACAATGGCCTTTAGGCTAAATCAGCCCACCACCAGATTTTGTAAATAAAATGTACTTCCTCTCCCCCACATGCTCATACACTATAGATGCCTGTGTTTGTGCTTCAGCAACAGATGTGAGACTTCACACATATGTAGCATGGGTCTCAAGGCTGACAATAATACCTGGATGCTTAGAATAACAGTTCCATGATCCCTGATCAAGGTCTAACTCCCTTTGTGTTGCTGTCCTGCTTCCTGGGAGCCACTTTGAAGGATGCAGTTACCATGTCATCGTGGGATGCAAGAGTGTCAAGACCTAGCCACAGACTCAACACCACCAGTGGGCAGTCATGAGAATTTCTGATAAGGAAAATAAGGCTTGACCAAGACAGATCTGTGGTTCCCAGCCTGGCCTTTCTCCCACGTTGGAGCTATAAAAGCAGGAACCAGGACAGCAACACCCTAGAAGCTCACCCAGGCTGCACCACTGGCAAAATGCAGGTCCTACTATTCCTGATTGCACTTCTCTTGCCTTCTGGAGCTGGAGCTGGTGAGTTTTGTCTTCATCTCCCTACCCTCCCAATTTCAGCAGGGGATCATAATCTGTTAGCTGTGGTAAAAGAGACCCTAAGATAAGGCAGGGTCCTAAATTGAGGTAGTCCAGGGGAAATCTCCAGATCAAAGAAGAATGAAAAACTAACTCTTGTTTATATCATTTCATCAAAATATTCTCTTTTCTGATAGGCAGCTCTTCTCTGGCCTTCTTTAGTGTTGAGGAAGACCAGATGAATGTGTGGAGAAAAGTCTAATGATATGGAAAGTCAGAAACATGAATGGTCATTGCGTTCTGAATTAAGGATGATGGTAGAAGGGATGATTGGGGAGGAAATATCAAGAGGAGAGAAAAGACCAAAGGTCATGTGGAGGTTCCTGATCCCCACGCGAGGTGGGGTGGGCTTAGAGTAGTCGCTCAGTTTTACTGCATCTTCCCTTGCTTGCACTGTGTTGAGGTGTTCCACAAGTTTATGACCAGAGACTGGGGGTTCTTTGTTCCAGAGGAGATTATTGGTGGTGTTGAAGCTAAACCACACTCCCGCCCTTACATGGCCCATCTGAAGATCATCACTGATGGAGGTTCTGAGACCAGCTGTGGTGGGTTTCTCATAGCCCCCCAATTTGTGTTGACTGCTGCACACTGTAGAGGAAGGTAAGAGGCTTCTCCTCTATGAGGAAATGCAGGAGGCAGAGGCCCAGAGCAGCAGAAGCCTGAGGAAGTCTCTGAGCACTGCTCATCTGCAGATGGGCTCTCCTTACACCAAGAGGTAAAGGGAGCACAGGGCCACTCACTGGACCATCTCATGTGTGGTCTCTATTTTCAGAGGTCAGAACTTTAAGTAGGGCTTTAGTTGGGATGAAAACTACAGCTCTGGCTTGTCCTAGTGTCACCAGAGCTCCGACATGGTGTAGAGAGTAACCCCATGTAGTGTCCATTTGCCCTGTGCAAAGCCATTGGTTCAGTTCATGCTATGGAAGGCAGGGTGTGGGTAGAGTTCTTATTCCTGTGTTTTCCTGAGACCTGTCATTCCAGGAAAGCTGTGGTCCATCTCAAGAGTGTCCAGGGGCTCTTCTATGGGCTAGAGAAGAAAGACCCTTTTTCCCTCACCTTGGAATGAATCCTCCTCATAAGACTTTTCACTGCCTCTTTTCTCTTTCAACAGAGAAATCACTGTCACCCTTGGAGCTCATGATGTGAGCAAGATTGAATCCACACAACAGAGGATAAAAGTCGAAAAACAATTCATTCACAAAAATTACAACATGTTTTTCAATCTCTGTGACATCATGTTACTGAAGGTGCCCTTCTTTTTCTGGCTCTGATTAAGTCTCTGCTCATTAACTCTTCCCCTTCTCAGGACTTTGAACACTCTCTTGTCCAATCCTTTTCCTCAGAACCTAATCCTGAATTTTATGCCATTATGGAGCTACTGGGAAAGGACACATGCCCAAGCATCCTTCTCTGGTTTGCCATCTCTTCTCTCCTTCTCCCAACAGCTTGAAGCAAATGCTAAATTGACTCCTGCTGTGAATGTAATTTCCCTGCCTGGTCCCTCAGACTTTATTGACCATGGGCAGATGTGCTGGACTGCTGGCTGGGGGAAAACTGGAGTGAAAGAACCTACCTCACATACCCTGAGAGAGGTTGAATTGAGAATCATGGATAAAGACGCCTGTAAAATGTACAATCCTTTTGACTATAACTTCCAGGTCTGTGTGGGAAGTTCCACAAAGTTAAAAACAGCATACATGGTGAGTACACACTTGTGTTTCTTCCCTACATTGTGACACAGCATCAGTGTAGGAAGTGTGCCAAACATCTCTCCTTGGCAGTGACTAATGCCTGTTCTTAGGCTTCTACTCCTGAGACTCTGGGAACTGATATTCTCCTCTTTCTCAACTCCAAGCCCTGCCCACAACATTCCCGTGAGGTTCCAGAAGAGAAAGGATGGGAGTAAAGGGAGACATGCTAGCACTGGGGCAAGGACAGAGGGTGGGGAATCAGGCAGTAAATCTCTAACTTCAGACTCTAGACAGACAGGACCTCATATCTCATTTCAGGGTTAGCTATTTTTGAGCTCGTATTTAGGGGAAAGAAATCTTTGTTCATATTCTGA
>NC_034597.1:47076050-47079996 GCF_900095145.1 Mus pahari | reverse complement strand
AAATGGGACCTTATAAAATTGCAAAGCTACTGTAAGATAAAAGACACTGTCAACAAGATAAAAAGGCCACCAAAAGATTGGGAAAGGATTTTTACCAATCCTAAATCTGATAGAGGACTAATATCCAATATATATACAAAGAGCTCAGGAAGCTGGACTCCAGAAATTCCAATAACCCCATTAAAAATGGGGTACAAAGCTAAACAAAGAATTCTCAACTGAGGACTACCGAATGCCTGAGAAACACCTGAAAAAATGTTCAGCATCCTTAGTCATCAGGGAAATGCAAATCAAAACAATCCTGAGATTCCATCTCACACCAGTCAGAATGGCTAAGATTAAAAATTCAGGTGACATCAGATGCATGCGAGGTTGTGGAGAAAGAGGAACACTCCTCCATTGATGGTGGGATTGCAAGCTTGTACAACCACTCTGGAAATCAGTCTGGTGGTTCCTCACAAAATTGGACATAGTGTTGCCAGAGGATCCAGCAATTCCTCTTCTGCGAATATACCCAGAAGATCTTCCAACTGGTAATAAGGACACATGCTCTACTATGTTCATAGCATCCTTATTTATAATAGCCAGAAGCTGGAAAGGACCCAGATGTCCCTCAATACAGGAATGGATACGGAATTCTTTTCTTTGTCTCTCTTTCTCTCCATCTCTCTCTGTCTCTGTGTCTGTTTCTCTTTGTCTCTGCTATCTCTCTCTGTCTTTCTGTCTCTTTATGTCTCTCTGTCTCTCTTCTTCTCTCTCCCTTTCTTTCTCCCTCTCCTTCACTCTGCTAGTCTACCCTCACTATCTCTGGCATATAAATCCCATCTTTAATTATATTCTAATTTAATTATGTTACACTTAGGAAACATTTCACCTTATAATTAACAATCTGTAAGGGAAAGGCATGCAGTTAATATTTTGCTCTTTGAAACTCCTTGTATGCGGCCCCTGAGAAGGTAAGCACACTCCAGTGGAAGGCCACAAACGCAAGAATATTTGGGCTGCACCAATTTTCTTCCGGAAAAAAAAGCCTCAACATTTGTCAGAATGGAAGTGGGGTATATCTGGGAAGGACTGGGGGAAGAGAGGGTCAGGATGGATTAAACTATCAGTGATTGTATTTGTTAGAGTTCTTTAGAGGAGCAGAACTGATAGAACTTATTAGGGTAGTATACTGGCTAGTTTTGTGTCTCAACTTGACACAAGCTAGTGTTATCACAGAGAAAGGAGCCTCCCTTAAGGAAATGCTTCCATGAGGTCTAGTTCAAAGTCATTTTCTCAATTAGTGATTAAGGGGGGAGGGCCCATGCCATTGTGGTTGGGCCGGTGGTCCTGGGTTCTATAAGAAATCAAGCTGAACAAACCAGGGGAAGCAAGCCAGTAAGCAGTACCCTCCGTGACCTCTGCATCAGCTCCTGCCTACAAGTTTCTGCCCTGTATGAGTTCCTGTCCTGACTTCCTTTGGTGATGAACAGTGATATGGAAGTGTAAGCTGAATAAACCCTTTCCTCCTCAACTTGCTTCTTGGTCATGATGTTTTGTGTAGGAATAGAAACCCTGACTAAGACAAATTGGTACCAGCATACTCAGGTATTCTTGTGACAGCCTGATCATATTTTTAGAAGGACTGTGGAAGGACTTTGGAACTTTGAGCCTGAAGAGTTATCAGGATGTTCAGAAGTCTGTGGGATGTTCTATAGGAGCTTGGAAGATAATGTTTATATTAGCCAGGGTTCTCTAGAGTCACAGAACTTATGGGTAGTCTCTATATAGTAAATTTGTTGATCACGTACAGTCTGCAGTCCAACTCTCAATAATGGTCAGCAGCAGCTGTGAATGGAAGTCCAAGGATCTAGCTCAGTCCCACACGGCAAGCAGGTGAAGGAGGGAGAGAGAGACAGAAAGATATATATATATATATATATATATATATATATATATATAGAGAGAGAGAGAGAGAGAGAGAGCATTCCTCCTTCCAATGTCCTTATGTAGGTCTCCAGAAGGTTTAGCCCAGATTAAAGGTGTGTGCCACCACACCTTTAATCCCAGATGACCTTGAACTCAGACCTCTCCCTGTTTTAATCTTCTGGAATTCATAGTCACTATGCCTCAAGGTCTCCATGCCAAGATCCAGGTCAGAAACTTCTATCTCCCAGCATCCAGATTAGCATAACTGGTGAGCTTTCCAATTCTGGATTGTAGCTCATTCTAGATATAGTCAAGTTGACAATCAAGAATAGCCACTACAATGTTGAGAACAGTGCAAGCAATGGAGGCTGGACTTGTTAGCCGGGGCTGGAGTCAGCTGTGATTAACAAGATACCACAACTACTAAAGCAAAACCTTTGCATTATTGGGATGATTGATATTGATTAGCTGGAGCTAAGAACTTAGCAGTGATTAAGAAGAGACCAGCATCACTAAGGTGAAATCTTCTGGCAAGTGTTTCCTGAGATCAAAGAGAAGCTGTGACCCAGAGGCAGCCAAGGTTATATCATGTTGACTGCCACCGTGATAATGTCTAAGAGTAACCCAGGTGGTACTGGTTTTGAAGCATGAAGGGGTAACAGATGATGCTTGGCACTATGAGCTGCCAGGAGAGGCCATTGGTGAAGATGCAGCCTCAGTGGCAGTTGAAGGACCAGGACTAAAGGGGTCATGCAGACCAGTTGATGCTTAGCACCATGAAAAGAGCCTATGAGAGGCTATTTATGATTGTATCTTGATATTTTTCCTTCTCGAAGTAAGAAAGTATTTTAGTAGAGCCCACAATTAAGAGATTTTGAATTGTGGAAAGACTTTGAATTTCAAAAGAGATTGGATATTTTAATGGGACTGAAATTTTAATATATAAAAATTTGTAAAGACTGTGGTAGTCCTCTGTGCACCTTCCCTGCCAGAGGAGAACTTGCCTCCAGGGAGTGCTCTGACCCCAGGACTCAGGTGAGGTTGCCATGTTCTATCTGATGTCTCTCTCTAAGGCCGGTCCTCTCAGGAGTGCACAGACTGCGGAAGCAGCAGAACAGCTGGGACAGAGTCCTACATGTTGGAGACCAGGTTGAGAATACCCAGGCATTTTACCACCCAGGCATTTTACAGCCTGTAGCTGAGAGCCATATAGTTCTTTGTTAAGAGCCAGTCACCCCCTCTCTCCATCAAGGCTGTTTTGTGGGAATCAGCAAGATTCTGGCCCTAAGCATACAGCAAGGACTGAGGGAGTCTTCCAGCATTCTGGAGCTGCCCAGAACTGTCATCTTGGGCTGATAGGAGGACCGGAGCTTTGAGATAAGCCACTCAGTGTTCCGGAGCAGTGACATCAAGGACCTGAGATGAATCACTGAAATTTTCAGACTTGCGATTAACCGCCCCCATTTGTTCTTCACTATGTTCCTTTTGATCATTCCCTGACCCCTCTCTGTATACTATAAAACTTGAGTCTTTTTCCTCATTAAACGAGACTATGACACAAGCAGATGCATGGTCTCCTTCTCTTTCTCTTATTCCCATTTCAATATAGGTTTGGGATCCCCCTCGAGGAGCATGGAATAACTTGTCCCGCGGGCGGGGGTAGAGTGGCATCCTGAACCTGGGGCTCGAGGTTCAGATCCTTGCCAGAAGGACGGAGACTGGAGAATAGCTCCAAACAAGAGAGTCATGACTATAAATAAAAAGGAGAAGAAGAAAAAGAAGAAGAAAAAGAAGAAAAAGGAGAAGAAGAAGAAGAAGAAGAAGAAGAAGAAGAAGAAGAAGAAGAAGAAGAAGAAGAAGAAGAAGAAGAAGAAGAAATAAAAGGTGAGTAGTAATAGAGGGAGTGTTCCTCTTTATCACAGAAATAAGGCTTCCTCCATAGTTGTGTAGTAGATTTTCAAGGAGGGGGAGCATTTTCGTGGGAAAAAAAAAGATTCCCTCTGTAGTTGGGTTAGTAGAATTCAAAGAAGGGAAG
>NC_034597.1:47070728-47076039 GCF_900095145.1 Mus pahari | reverse complement strand
GAGACTGGAGGCCCCAAGGAATTTAGAGATCAGATGGGGTTGGAGGTTGGGGGCATCCATGTGGAGATGGGGTGTGGTAGGGTGGAAGTGTGGGATGTGGAGCANTTGGAGGGTAGGAGGGGAGGAGTGGGGAATGGAATATGGAGTGTAAAAACTGAATTACAAATAAAATTAAATTTAGAAAACATGTTGAGATGCAAATCTTTACACAGCAGTCTTCACGCATGTCCCTTTCACATCTTAAGGAATCCCTGGAAATAACTTGGTCAAAAGGATCTACCCTGCCCTCAGAAACCATGGGTGTTGCTAGATTCAGTCTCTGGTTGGTGTCCCCATGCTACCGCAAGGTCTCCTCAGGCCACTCCTTTATGGGCAGATGGTGTCTTTATCCTGCCGTGTGCTTTCTGCCAACCATTACTCTGGTGGGCAAATGTCTGCACTGAGCAGCTGTAGGCCTTGGGCTTCCTGGTGGTCTGCCCAGAGCAATTCATGGATGGATGGATGTTGGTCTAGCTGAGTTTGTGATAGCTTTTCTTCTTCTTGTTCCTGGCCATCTTTTCTGGCAGTGACTGAGAGGTAATCCCCTCTGTCTCCCATTAGAACTTTACAGATGGGAGATCTCTTTTCCAGATGAACTCTGAGAAGATTGTTTGTCCCTAGCTGTCCTACCTGTACTGACTGTATACAACTCAGATGAAGCTGAATCTGCACCTTTGCCCACAGGGACATTGATCAATAGCTGGAGAGATTTTATCTGGGTTCGTAGAGGTTGTTGCTACTGGCCTTTCTTGGAGATAGGTCAGAAATTCTTTAAAAATCCCAAATCATGGTTGCAATATAAAATGTTTCCAGTGATTATGAATTATTAAATTTAAATCAGACTTGGTATAGTGTTAGTAGTTAAGGAGTGGGAGATGGCTCAGTGGCTAAGAGAGCTTGTTGTGACAGCATGAGAACCTGAGTTTGAATCCCCAGCACCCTTATAAAAAATAGGATGTGGCTAAGTGTGCCTGTACCCTCAGCACTTGAGACAGGAGGACCTTTGGGACTTGTTGGCCACCAGTGAAGCTCCAGGTTCCTTGTGGACCCTGTCTCAAAGATTCTGGAAGAGAGTTGTAGAACAATATATTTGATATTCTTTTTAGATCTGCTTGTGCATACATAGGCAAGCACACCCATGTATACACATGTGCATACACCATATACACTTTTTATACACATGCACACTTCCACACTGAAAGGCAGAGAGGTGAGAAAGAAATAGAGGGAAAAAGAGAAATAATAAATAGGAAATAGGTATAATTTTGATTTAAGCTTTAATACTTAGTTTTTCTTTGTTTTTCCTTCTCTTTGCTGTCTCATTCTGTATCTTTTTGTCTCTGTCTGCTACTTCATACCACCCCCAACTCCTACAAACTCGCTTCCAAACCCTTAGTTATTTAAGGTATGAAACATATTGCTGTGTTCAGAAGAAAGGAGCAGGTGAAAGAGGAGATACACATTGCGGTCTAGAATCTGGGTCTTCATTGAGGTTTATAGAGATGGTGGCCTTTATGAATCTTCTGTTACCTATAAGAATCTTCTAGAAACTAAGGGATCAGGCAGGGCTTCAGCAGGAACTACAGACAGGCCAGATCACATGGCACACAAAACCTGCACTATTCCAGTTCCAGATTTCCTCACTGGCTACCACAAGCTCCATAGTTAATTCTCCCTCAAGATCTTATTGATCCAGGGCCTGTAGTGGGAGATTCTGGTGAAGACAACAGGGGGCTTTGCATTCCGATGTACATAGAATGCAGTGCCTCAGGCTATCACAGCACACAGGAGAGGTCCTCCAGAGTCTCCCTGTTGGGGATGGGGCAGAGAGGAAACACATGAATGGGTAGGAGGCAGCCTCTACCTCTACCCACACATTTCAGCTTGCAGTTAGGTCTAGAGCCTGATGCCACATCATTGATTTGGGGAGCAGCCAACCTATCTTCCTCATATCACCCCATGTTCGCTGTCTGCACAGCAGAAGTGACCCAGGATAGTCCTGGGAAGATGGATCCCTTGTTTCCTCACTTGGTGATTCCTAAGCACTGTGACTTGCTGACAACCTTCTGCCCCATCCCGCTTCTAGAACTCTGCCTCCCAGGAGTGCTTTTAGGAAAACCTGCTAAGAGGATCACCTTGTGTACATTTTGCATCTTCTTGGGGTTGCCCACACATAGTTGGGAATTGTGTTGAAAACTGGTGAAGTGTTTGCAGGCTTGGGGCTCCAGGAGTCTCATCTTCACTTCCTGCAGTATGTCAGAGGCTGGTTCACGTTTGTTCTGTCCCAGCCAATTGCCCTGCACATTAATCTGCATTTTTCTTTCTTGGAACCAGTGTTTATTGTCCGAGGAAGAGACAGAGAGAAAAAGAGCAAGTAAAGGGGGAAGCTGACTATGATAGGAGCCTAGGGACTTCAATGTGAGTGCAAAGAGGTGAAATGACTATTTTCTCAGAGTATTTATGCAATTTAGTGTCATTTCTTTAGGTACATTGTTACTTTCATAGCAACCCCCAAATATTACTGTTTCAATTTGTTGATCTGACCTTTAGCTCTTATGGTTTAGAATGAGCTCTTTCTGATTTCAAGTTAAGGGTCCTTTCTACTCAAACATCTTAGAGAAAGGGTCTTGGTAAGTGTGAGAGGAGGGTTAGGTTAGGGTTAGAACCATGAGGCAAACAATTTGCTACAGAAGGCTGGGATGGTTCTAAACTACAAACTACAACATCATTGTCTGAGAGTTAACACCTCTTTTTTTTCTGTTAAAATTACCTTGGGAAATACCACTACTGTCTGTTTACAAATGTAGACTTGAAACAGAGACCATGATCATTCTGCCGTTAACTGTTACCCACATTTTGAGTATCTGCTTGGTGCTTCCCTGGACTCAGAAGGAGTCTAATGAAGAGAAGGCCACACAGTGCAGTGCCATTTCTCTTGGAGACCATAGGTGGGAATTTAACTGCAGGTCCTGTGTTTTCCTTTGCTAATGCTGAGCTGTCCTCTGACACTGCATCACTAGCAGGGAGGAGGAGGATCAGGAGCTGGAGATGTCTTGTCTGGAGGCTCTGCATCGGTGAGACCAAGCCCCAGAGCCCAAGGCAAGGTTCTTCTATTGTGTCCTTGAAAATGGAGGGGTAGGTCATATAGAACTAGGGAGCCATCTTCACAACATCATGGCTCAGTTCCACCAGTATTGGGTTGTATCTCTTGGCTTGATCATACCTTGGTCAAATTTGTGGGTCATCATGTGGTCCCCTTGAGACCTGCCAATGGATCCTGGCGGTGGACCTTCAGGTGCCCCTTACCTTCTGCTGTATTAAAGTCCCAGTCATGTCATTGTCAACGACAGCCTGGTCAATCGATGGTGACCCCTTGTCAGAGGGGGCATTCTTTCTGGCTTCCCGAATTATCCTTTCTCATTCTTTGGTTATGAAGAACACTCTTGTGAGTTGTTGGATATCATTCCAGGTGAGCTGATGAGTAAATAAAACAGTCTCAAAGAGATTAATCAGCCCCTTGGGGTTATGTGAAAGGGAGGGTGTGTTCACCTTCCAGTTGTACAAGTCAGCCGAAGAGGAGGACCAATATTGCATAGCCTGATTGCTCTTATTAGAGGTTCACATGCCCTCAGCAGGAGAGTCACCATGGTATCAGGGGAGGTGGCTCTCAGACTTCAGGTCTCCATGGTGGGACTGGGAAGTTGTGGGTCTCCTCCTGCTCCTCCCTCTGGTAAAGGTGGGGAGGTTTCTACAGACCTGGTCCCATATGGACTAAGGATCCCAGGCTGGTGTTGGCACTGGCAGGGATATGGGGGCAATGGTATGGGGATATGGAGGAGTAGGGTCTTGGAGCTACAGGTCCACTGTTGAAGGGTCTTGGAGGATCGACTTCTTCTCTGGTCCAGATCCTTCCTCCCATTTTTCCCTTCTTCCTGATGGCCAGAACCTATGAGGTGGGTCTTGGGGAAAGAAAGGCTTTTATGCATGAGGTGGGGGGAATCCTACACTAGATTCTTCCAGGTAACTATATTGGGCAATTGGTCTGGGTGCCTGAGGGATCCTTGTCTAAAGATTCTTTCCTCTACTGCTTTGATCACCTGCAAATCGAAGGTCCCTATAGGTAGCCACCGTACTCCGAAAGTGTACCATTTGGAAAAGCAGACAATAACTAACTTGCCCTTCTTTACTGACAAGTTTTCTCCTCTTTCCCTAACTTCCCTCCAGTGGTTAACTAGGATGTTTAACGGGGTAGATTCAGTTTGTCCAATGTCCAGAAATGTCATCAGTCCAAGTCCAAGAACACAGAACAAGATAACCAACACCAATAAACACAGAGAAAGACAATCAACACACAGACAGTTCACCCCTGCCACAGACGCAGAAACCTGGTTATAGCAAGACTCTCGGCTCCCACCTAGACTGGGTCCTGCCATTTCCAAAAGGAGCAGCATTCTCTTGACTCCCCGATGGGGGGGCTGAAGCATCCTCCAGACTCCCCACAGTCACAGTGTTAAGGCCCTTCTGTCTGTCCTCTCTCTGCCCTCTGCAATTGACTGTACTAGACCAGAGGCTTTACTGTTGACACATTGTTTTGTTTTGTTTTGTTTTGTTTTGTTTTGTTTTGTTATGTTATGTTTTTCAAGATAGGGTTTCTCTGTGTAGCCCTGGCTGTCCTGGAATTCACTTTGTAGACTGGGCTGGCCTTGAACTCAGAAATCTGCCTGTGTCTGCCTCTCAAGTGCTGGGATTAAAGATATGCTCCACCACTGCACAGTGTGTGAGCCAAAAGTGAAAGTAAAAAACAGAAGACAGAGAGACAAACACTTACTTTAGGGGCCTGTTGCCTTTGCTGAGCTTGGTCCCTGCCCCCCCCCCCAGTAGCTTAGTCCATGGTCACTCTGGTGGGGGGGTGGGTGTCTCATAGAATCCCGGAAGAAGCCTTCAAAGGTAAGACTCTGACCCTCAATCAGTTGTACTTACTTCAAGATGCCCCCGAGTGAGACACTGAGCTGCAGATTGATGCAAAAGCAAGAAGTTTATTTTTTGGCGTGTAGGGGTCAACCCTCAGTCAGACCCTCTAGGAGAGTGATGAGAAGGTAACCACTGAGTTATTTCCTAAGGAACAAATCCTAAACTTGACATAGTAGTGTGCACATGTAACCCTAGCACTTGCAAGGCAGAGCCTGTAGGAACAGGATTCATGGCATGTCCTCATCGACATATGGAGTTCAAGGCTAATGGGGACTGCATGAAGGCCTGTCTCAAAGAGGAG
>NC_034597.1:47069404-47070538 GCF_900095145.1 Mus pahari | reverse complement strand
GGGAGGGAGGGAGGAAGGGAGGGAGGGAGGAAGGAAGGAAGGAAGGAAGGAAGGAAGGAAGGAAGGAAGGAAGGAAGGAAGGAAGGAAGGAAATAAATAAATCTCTCCTGGGTTGCAGCTGTCCTTGCCAGTGCTGCATGCGTTCTACAACATATTCTATTTTAATAGTTTAGTTTCTCCAACAGCCTTACAATGTTATAGATGATTGAAATTTTGAGCAAATACTGTATACATTATTACATTGTGAATTGATTGAACCTTTTGAATAGGAGTAGTGCAGCTGATGGTCCTGCGCCAACAATATGAGACTCTGAGGCTGGGACCTGAAGAATATGAGTTAGTTACCCAAGACCCCTGAGCATAGCTACAGAATTGGAGATTGTACAAGAAAAAGGCGGGAATGAGAGACCCTAGCGCTTTTTCCAGTCCCACACCCTCCTTACAACTTCCCCCTCTCTCCTGGGGTCAGGGTTAGTCCAAGTTCCATTCTCCACCCACAGGAATATTCTTTAGTCAAAAATTCTCAGAGTGTACTGACTGATAGTTACCTGACCCTCTGGAAAGTCCCAGGTAGAGTTCAAATGCATGTCATGCTTGCTAGCCAATAGATTTAGAGGTCAATATGCTTAGCGAATAAGTTTGAATTATAACCTTACTGATGTAACCTGTGCCCCTAAAAAGTATAAAAACTGCTTGTAATAGCTGTTCAGGATCTCCTTCTCGTCACTCGCCTAGAGGGACTGATTGAGGGTTGACCACAAAGCGCCAGAAAATAAAGCTCTTGCTTTTGCATCAAAAGGGGCGAGGGGATAATTCAGTAATATGACACCAGGAGTAATTAAGATGCTCAAGGCATGTTCAGTGCATAAAGGTAGCTACTTGCTGACGTTTAGTAGTTTTGCATACAGGATGAAAAGCATTTCACTCTGCAGTCCTCAGTACTTGGAAGGCAAAGGCAAGAGTATGGTACTTGTTTCAGGTCTCCAAGACCTTTAATAAAATAAATCAGAGTTTGGAGCTGGGATGAAGGGATGGACTATCCAGAGAGGACCCCATTAGGAGTCCATCCCATCATCAGCCACCAATCCTAGATACTAATGCTCATGCTCATGCCGGCAAGATACTGCTGAAGGG
>NC_034597.1:47055769-47068876 GCF_900095145.1 Mus pahari | reverse complement strand
AATTGCTTTGGTCTAAAGACTGACCCATATTCTCTGACTTCTGGCTTTGTTTCCACTTTTGCAAAGCTTGGGTGAGCACCTGCTGACCTCCTGGATGCTTCCTTCAGCTGTTGTAGGCTGAGCTGATCTTCCCTTTGGACACCATCAGTGTGTATCTGCTGCTAACAGTGCATGGGGAGGCTTTATTAAGCTAGGCTGCCCAGCCCTGCTGCTGTACCCCCTGGGGGAAATCTTCTTCTCTGTGTGTTTCCTTTGCTGACTTTGAGAGACCACAGTTCATTTCTTGTTCCCAGAATGCACTGGGCCTGCTCCTCTTGTGCACAATCCACCATGCATAAGAATGAACATTGTGGTTTTGATTTTGGAGCCTTTAGCCTTTTTGACACTTGGGGACCATATGGTGGGGTTTGTTCTGTAGAGGTGACCTTTCTGGAAGCCCTTCAGCCTGTGCTCTCAGCCCAGCTCTCAGGAGTCTCCACCTGCTCCCCATTACTGTGGGTCAGGCTGCAGGGTGGGGCAATCACTCTCTCTTCACCTCCAGTTGCCCAGCTTACAGGAGGAAGACTGTCCCAAGTACATGTCCTTCTTACACTGTAGGGAAAGAGGCAGTGTGCCCTCGGCTGCAGGTTAGTGAGTATTCCCATCTGCTAAGACAAGACACAGCTCCTGTCTCTGCTTTGTGTTTCACATTTTGAGACTTTTGTGTAAACTGGGGGTGGTGGAGCGTGCTTGGGGTCCCAGCACTAGGGAGGCTGAGGCAGAAGGATGATGAGTTGGAAGTCAAACTGACCCACATGGTGAGACTGTGCCCCAACCACACCAATCTAAGTCAAAATGAGAAAAGACCCATTTTGTTATACAGGTAAGAACAACAGTTAGAAACCATAAGCAGTCACACATTTCATCACAATCCAACATGTATTCTCTATAGTTTAAAGATTCTTTTCGGTTGTACAATCCCATATGTGATCCCTGTCCCCACCGAGTTAGAACAGAACTTACAGTCAGTATTGTATTTGATAGCTGTCTTTACACCTGTACTGAACAGTGCTGCAGATGGAAACCCATCCATGAGTCTTGCGGGCTGTGGGGAGGGCTGAGGTGCTGAGGTCCTGGTCATGGCAGCAGTTTTCATTGTATAGTAGCCAGAGGGCCACACCCATCACATTAAGCCTCTTTAGGGTACAGCAGACCTCATGTGTGGTCTCTTCCCCTTCAAATTCCACAGAACTCTGTAGTAAAAGCCTTGTTTCCCTTGACTAAGGACAATGGGCACTTTGGCTTTTAAGAAGAGAGCAGGCCTCTTAGAAGTTCACCCAACTCAGGCATCCTTCTAAAAGCCTGGATCTTTGAGGAAGATGGCAGTTTTATGTGGGTGGCTCAGATGCAGATCTAGAGTCACCATGCTAAGTACTAGTACATGCTAAGTACTGGAGGTTGTTTTCCTAACACAAGCTAGTTCTGCCCTGTATTAGGTTCCAGAAAGTTCTGATGCTCTCCATGGTGACTGCTGCAGCCACAGTCATGCTCCAAGGACTTCTGAGGCAGGCTCTGCTCTAGCTGCAGGTGCAATACTGAGAGGATGGTGATGGCAAGGTAGGTGGGGAGGACACAGGGATCAGCAGCCATGTCTGACCTAGGCATGGAGTCTGCTATGCTGTGTGGAAAGATGCAGTGGCTAAGGCATGGGGTTTGTGGGCAGAAGAGCTGAGAGACGAGGAAGGAGAAGATGAGAAGACAGGACAGTGGAGGGAAGCACAGAACAGTGCACATTACCCTGGATGTGAAATCTTACTATACACACCCGTTCATGTTAATTAATATTCAGTAATCCACAGTGGCATTCCCTGTGCCAGGAAGTCAGTAGTTGAGATTGTTAACATGGCAAGATAGTAGCTCAAATCAGTTCTTCATTGAGCATGGAGAGGGGCTGAGTGTTTAGAGCACAGAGTGGAGTCACACAGCTGCTGTAGGTTAGGTCTTTATTGGGGCACATTACAGGGAACAGTCCATCATCACAGACTTGTGTGTCTTTGAGATTGTCTTGAGGACATGCTGGGGACAGGCTAGGGACAGACTGGAGGCAGGGTAGAGACAGGCTTTGTTAAAACTAATGGGTACCAGATGAGCCCTGACTTGGAGAGTCTGACTCAGGTTGATCAGGTTTTTTCAACTAATTTCCCTTTATGACTGTATTAATCCAGGGCACATGTGAGGAGATTCGGGTGAAGATTATAGGGGGCTTGCCTTTTCCACGTCCATGAGATACAATGCCATGGGCCACCCCAGCACATACTAGAGGTCCTCCGGAGTCACCCTTTAAGTGAGAAAAACAAAACTGTGAGCAAAGACTACTTTCTCTAAGCACAGGCCCTTCCACCATAGTTAATCCCAAAGTGACTTAAGAGGTCCTGGCTCTCTATGAGGCATAAGTTAGGGACTTCATTCCTGTTCCCCCTGCCCCTCTGTCCTGCTGCATTGTTTAGAGTGTCTCTGTTACTCCCTTCCTTTCTGTTCTGGAGCCTCGATGGGAAGGTTGCAGGCAGGGCGTTGGCACAGGGAAATGAAACAGAGGGAGAATGTCAGTTCCTAGCACCTCAGGGATAGGAGCTAAGAACACAGGCATTAGTCACTGCCATGGAGAACTGTTTGGCATACTTCCTCCACTGATGCTGTTGCCTGATGAGGAGAGGAAGAGCAGGTGTGTACTCACCCTGTATGCTAATGCTAGCTTCGTGGGACTGCCCACACAGACCTGGAAGTTATCCTTGTAACGCCTATAAGCTTTGCAGGCCTTTTTTTCCATGATTCTCAGTTCAACCTCTCTCAGGGTACGTGAGAGAGGTTCTTTCACTCCAGTTCGCCCCCAGCCAGTTGCCCAGCACATCGTCCCAGGCTTGGCAAAGTCAGAGGGACCAGGCAGGGGAATTACATCCACAGCAGGAGTCAACTCAACTTGCTCTTTAAGCTGATGGGGGAAGTAGAGAAGAGATGTCAAATGGAAGAAGGATGCTTGGACATGGGTTCTTTCCCAGTGGGGCAGCAATGACAGAATTCAGAGGTTAAGTTCTAAGGAAATGGATAGTACAAGAGAGAATTTGAATGGTTGAGCCAGGAGGAGAGTTAAGGATGGAAGACTTGAGACAGGTAAGGATAATAAGGGCACCTTCAGTAACAAGATGTCATGAAGCTTGGAAGATACATTGTAATTTGGAGGCAAGATGTATTTTTCAACTTTTATCTTCTGCTGTGTGGATTCTCTCTTTCTCACATCATGAGCTCCAAGGGTGACAGTGATTCTTCTGTTGAGAGAGAAAAGAAGCAGTGAAAAGAGTTGGTATTAGGAGGAGGACTCCTTCCAAGGAGAGGGGCACCAGGGCCTTTCTTCTCTATCCCAGGGCACAGCCCCTAGAGAGACTTGAGATGGAGATTTCAGGACCACAGCCTTGCCAGAAGGATGTGGCTCAGGGAGACACAGGACAGAAAACTCTCCCCTCACCCAACCTCTAGTACTTGGATTGAAACCATACCTTTGGCCATGGCTGATGGGCACTCTGCATTGACTTACATTCTAGCCTATATCTGAGCTCTGGTGACACCCAGACAAGTTAAGAGCTGTAGTTTTTGTCTTGACTAGAGCTCTGCTTAAAGCTCCAATCTCTGAAAATGGAGACCACACATGAAATGGCCCAGTGCGTGGCCTTGTGGTCACTTTTCCCTCTTGGTGTAAGGAGAGCCCATCTGGAGATGAGGAAGGATTGGAGACTTCCTCAGAGCTCTCATGCTCTGGGACTCTGGCTCCTGCATTTCCTCACAGGAAGAGAAGCCTCTTACCTTCCTCTACAGTGTGCAGCAGTCATCACAAATTGGGGGTCTATGAGAAACCCACCACAGATTGCCATATAACCTTTCTTACTGAAGATCCTCACATAGGCCATGTAAGGTCGGGAATGTGGCTCAGACTCAACACCACCAATAATCTCCTCTGAAACAAAGACACCCCAGTTCCTAGTCACAAACTCATGGAACACTCCAACACAGTCAGGGAAAGAAAGGGCTAAGGCCCAGCAACTGCTCCAAGCCCACCCCATGGGGCTCAGGCCTCTCCACACATATTTCCTCCCCAGTCATCCCTGTCCACCATCATCCTTCATTCAGAACACAATGGCCATTCATATTTCTGGGTTTCCATTCTATTAGGCATTTCTCCACACCCTCATCCTGTCTTCCTCAACACTAAGGGAAGGCCACAGAAGAGCTGCCCATCAGAACAGAGAGTAATTTGATGAAAGGGAATTAGTTATTCATTCTTCCTTGACCTACAGATTTCCCTTAGACTATGTTAGGTTAAGATCCTGCCTCATGTTAGGGCCTCTGTTACCAAAGCTAAGAGATTAAGGTCGCTTTCTGAAAACTCAGAAGTTAGGGAGATGAAGACAAACTCACCAGCTCCAGCTCCAGAAGACAAGGAAAGTGCCATCAGGAATAGTAGGACCTGCATCTTGCCAGTGTCGGTCACAGCCTGGAGAGAGATTCTGGTGTGTTCTTGTCCTGGTTCCTGCTTTTATAGCTCCAACGTGGGAGAAAGGCAGGGCTAGGAACCACAGGTCTGGCTTGGTCAAGGTTTATTTTTTTTTCATCAAAAATTCTCACAACTTTGCATTCTGATGGTGTTGAATCTGTGGCCTGATCATGAGACTCCTAGATCCCATCATGAGGTGTCGACTGCACCCTTCAAAGTGGCTCCCAGGAAGCAGGACAGCAACACAAAGGGAGGGGAACCTTGATCAGGGGTCATGGAACTGTTCTTCTAAGCATCCAGGTATTATTGTCGGCTTTGAGATCCATGCTGCATATGTGTGAAGTCTCACCTCTGTTGCTGAAGCACAAACACAGGCATCTGTAGTGTATGAGCACACGGGGGAGAGGAAGTACATTTTACAAAAACTGGTGGTGGGCTGATTCAGCCTGAAGGCTCTTATTTGTGTTAACCAGTGTGAGGGCATCTCATCTTTATTCACATCAGTCAGAGATGATAGAATGTGGCCGTGGGAGAAGAAAGATTTAAAACATATTGAATAAACAGCATACAAGGCATGACCAACACCTTAATTAAGTCAGTGGTGTTAAACTTTCCTAATGGTGTGAGCCTTTAATTCAGTTCCCACATTGCGGTGACCCCAGCCAAAGAATTATTTCATTGCTATTTCATATCTATAATTCTGTTACTGTTGTGAATTGTGATGTAAAACATGTGATACGCAGAATATCTGATATTTGACTTCTAAAGGGGTCGTGACCCACAGGTTGAGAACAGCTCCTGTAAATGCATGTTCTGATTTAGTCATACTAACAGTCCCTTTGGTATATGTTGCAATACACATTTAGGGAGAACTCAATGGACTTTCAGGATATTACAGAACAGGAAGATCATACATTTAAGTTAGTTTCTATAACTTATTGTTTTCATTCCAGTGGGATCAACAGAAAACACAATGGAGTGTTTAAAGTACACCCTCTGTGTCCCACAGGGGATCACAGGCTTGCTAGTTACATGTGGAGAGTCCACTGGCTTGAGAACAATATCAGATCTGTACAGATCAGTATTGAGACTTGGTGCTTTCATCTTTTCATGTGTCACTGGAAATTAAACATGGCTCACAGTTACACAGAAACGTACCATTGACTAAAAATTATATTCATGCTTAAATAATAACAATATGAAATTCTGCACATTTTAGAATAACTGACATGTTGTCCCTTTTCTGGTCTTTACTTTCTTAAGACCCCACCCACCCTGAATATTGCCATTTCTATTTTACAGTTGAGGAAATCAAGCCTTTCCACAGTCATTGAAATATTAGAATTTGGTCTCGAAACAGTAACTACTTGTTTCCCCTCTAATAACCTTTCTCTGTGGAAGGCTGCTGTTCTTGATTGCAAAGACAAAGCAAGAGAAAGCAAACCCAAAGGCCCAATAGAGTCAGCTCACCTGTCCACAACAATCTCATGGAGAATGACCTTAGACCTGATCCCATGTGTTGAATTGCTCACGCATGCTTTCCCTCCTGGCTGGACCTTATAGGACAGAGACCCTCAATGCAAGGAAGAACTGGGGATTGTTTCTGTTCACCAATCTAGACGTAAGTTAAAGGCTTCACAAATCCTGTTGTAAGTGATTAAAAAGTCATAGTTGTAGGTGTGAGGTGATTTCTAGGGCATGTAGAGTAAACCTGCCACTTAAACCATATAACCCATGGGTGTCTGCAACGGAAGATAAGACTTTGTGTGACCATGTTTATAACCACAGATCATAAGAGCATACAGTGGTTCCTCATTGTGCCTAAGTACTCAAGAACAGAGGCAAAGAAAATGCTGGGCTTTAGACTTTATCTTTGGTCTACATAAGAATAGAAACTTTTGTTTCTTTTTTTGAAAGATGAAAATAAATTATTATGAAGAAATTACAAATAAAAAGGTATCATGCAGCTAGATTAATGTAGCCACTCAAAAAAAGCACTTGTGCAGACTAAAAACTATGCATCTCAATGAATCCAATGAATCATACCGTTGGAAACAAAGTTCTAGAGTCGTGGAGCTTTACAGAAAGAATCTGTGCCTGACAAAAGCAGCATTGGCTGTCAGACAGAGGTGCAACTAGATTCCATTCTTGGACCTGACAACTCAGATCTCTTCACACGATGAAGACTGAGTACCACTCAGGAAAATTCTGGCACCAACTCTCTCCTTCTGTATTCCCTCCCTTTGCTTCCTTGGAGCTACAAGGGTCTGTCAAAGCACAGTGATATGCATTACAGAAAAGTAGATCAATATTTTTTATTACTGGGCCTTGTATCTGACCTTATAATACTTTGTAAAGTCTTCAAATCCTTCTGTGAAGCCTCAGTTATAGGACAGGCTTTGGAGGTGGTTCACACACAGGGTTCCAAACAAATAGCCCCTTTTTCCAAATCCTGAAGACAGATGTAGGAGAGGCATAGTCACCAATTGGTATCATCCCCATCGTGGTTGGCTGACTCAGGAAGGAACATTGTGATAGAAACTAGTGGAAAACTTCACAACTGCCTCTCCTTACCAGAAAGGGAACCAGGGCAATGCTACACATGGAGCTATCAGAGGACAGTGTAACTGCGTGTTATTGAATCATGCAGATGTGGTGATCCCTGCTCTATCTCCCTTCAGGATATCTATTCACATCTTGGAGAACTACAGTGGATTAATTTGTGGTGAATCTAGCTGTAGATGCTCTTGGTGTAGTTTTATTGTTGCTACAAATGGCACATGCCTGGCAGCTAATAATCTGGGAAACACATCAGCATACACCCCTAGGAGCAGTAATGTCTATTGCAGGAAACCCAATCATGTAACACTGATGGTATCATGTTCACTGGGGTTAGAGTGCAGGAGGTGGCATCTACTGTAGACAGCTTGGGAAGACATACTCTTGCCTCAGAGTAGGAAATAAATTTAAGAACGTCGACTTCAGAGAACTATCCATGGTAGTGATAGTTCATATGTCCAGTTTTCTCTTCCCAAGTCAGGTTGTTGCATCTGGCTGATTCATCTCTGGGGAAGAGGGAAAATCTCCTCCATATATTAGGAAGGGAAGTGGGCTGAGGGAGAAAAAGGGGGGGGTATCACACAGGATGGCTCCCTAAGTTGCATCCAACTTGGGTGTAGATGTTTGGAATAATACAATCCTACCTGATGGTTTCATGGAATACAGTGATGTAGAGAAGTTCAAACCCAAAATAAAAACATCTTCAAACTTCTAAAGAAAGACCACCTAATCTATAACCATAATAACAACTACAAACCAAAATTATATTTCTTGAATCCCATTTTCTTTTGGATAATGTTAGATGTCTGTGCACTTGTAAAGCAAAACAAAACAAACAAACAAACAAAAAAACAAAAGAAAAAAACAGAGCCATTATCTTGTCAATAGTCAACTTTTAAAAATTTTGTATTAGCTGTTTTCTTTATTTAAATTTCAAATGTTATCCTCTTTTCTAGTTTCCCATCCAAAATCCCCTGTCCTCTCCCCCGCTCCTTGTTCCTCAACCCACCCACTCCTGCTTCCTGGCCCTGGCATTCCCCTATACTGGGGCATAGAACCTTCACAGGACCAAGGGCCTCTCCTCCCATGGATGACCGACTAGGCCATCCTCTGCTACAAATGCAGCTAGAGACATGAGTCTCTCTGCGTGTTTTCTTTGATTGGTGGTTTAGCCCCAGGGAGTTCTGGGGTTTCTGGTTAGTTCATATCGTTGTTCCTCCTAGGGGGCTGCAACCCCCTTCAGCTCCTTGGGTACTTTCTGTAGCTCCTTCATTGGGGATTCTGTGCTCTGGCTAATGGATGACTGTGAGCATCCACTTCTGTATTTGTCAGGCACTGGGAGAGCCTCTCAGGAGGCAGCTATATCAGGCTCTTGTCAGCAAGCTCTTGTTGGCATATGCAATAGTATCTGGATTTGGTAGTTGTTTATAAGATGGCTCCCCAGGTGTGGCAGTCTCTGGATTGTCATGCCTTTAGTCTCTGCTCAGAACTTTATCTCTGTAACCCCTTCCATGGGTATTTTGTTCCCCCTTCTAAGAAGGATCCAAGTGTCCACTCTTTGCTCTTCCTTATTCTTGAGTTTCATGTGTTCTGCAACTTGTATCTCAGGTATTCTGAGCTTCTGGGCTAATATCCACTTATCAGTGAGTGCATATCATGTGTGAACAGTCAATTTTTTTAAGTTTAAAATGTTGGAGTTATAAATTTCATGCAGCAGTATTGTATTTATAGCACTATCATGCCTCCCTTTCCCCATCAAGCTCCTTTCACGCCGTACTTGACATTGCCTTGTGGGGGAAAACACAGTGAGGGATGAACAGAGCCCTTCAGCTCTAAGCCCATGACATGGAGTCCTAGTTTGTGGGGACACAGCAGTGATCCTCACTTCTACCCTCTTGAGACTCTTACTCTTCAAAAGGGAAACTAAACACCCATCATAACAGGAAAAGGTGTCTCATCTTAGAGACTCTGAAACTGCTGGAGAAGGAAGGGAGAGAGCAGGCAAGGGATTGGGAGGAGGAGACTAGGATGAACTCTGAGTATCTTAACATTCAGAAGGAATGCCATGTGGATGAAAGCCCAATCCTTTCCCAATGCACCCAAAAACCAGAGAGGAGAGTGGGAATCGCAGGGATGTGCCCTGCTCACATGAGAATAGGCTCAAAAGCCTTTGTCTAATTGTTGAGAGATTGTTTAGAATCATAATATGTTAGACAATAATGATCGTGTTTAAGAAGCCTTCACAGTTTGGGTAATTTCTCTTATGCATGTCTGAAATGCTTCTCTTACGATCCTGAAATACTATTTAATACTATCTGTCTATCTGTCTGTCTGTCTATCTATCAGTTCTCAGCATCAGCACAGGCCTCAGCAGACATCTTAGCCGCCAATCTATTAATGGTTTATATATATATATAAAATCTGTAGGCTGTTAGGGAGCTATACTACCACAAATAGTCCTTTTCCCACACCTCCATGAAGGTCATTTAGCAAACCATTGTTGCTGTGGGAATCTCCCCAGCTCCTGAGCCAGTGTGACAGAGTCAGAGGCCCTGACCTCAGTGAATGTGCTGTGTGCTCCCTCCTGTGGTACCAAGTAGGGTGGGTACCTCCTCAATGGAGGACCCACTGGGGACCCCTCCACCAGCTTGGGATTCCCTGTCTCCTGCCCTCTTTCTCTTTCCTCACTCATTTTGACTTGGAGAAGCAAAGTGGTATAAACTTCCTAACCTTATGGACTAGGCCCAGGCGATAGGTGACAAACCGAGGCTTCAGCTCTATGCCTGGGTGGAGGTCAATGGGCTCACTTAGTGTTTTCCATCTGGAAACCCAGGCCTAAGTGGGAACAGAGAAGAACAGGGAAAAAATGGGTATGGAAAGAGGTGATAAGAGGGTATTTACTAAGACTTCTTTTTCTGTCCACAGGGAGACTCTGGGGGACACTTTTGTGCATGACAGTGTGGCCCAGGACATTGTCAGTTATCGCTTGTGTATGGGGACACTTCCTTAGGTATTCACAGGAATTTGTAGTTAATACCTTGGATTCAGAAAACAATGAAACTCCTGCAACAATCCTTAAATGCCAAAGCTGTGTCTGGGCCAGTGTCCAGCATCCTGGGTACAGTTATCTGAGTTTATTTTAATAAAGAAATCTGTCTGCAAGAAAGAGATGGCATCGCTCTCTTCCATGAGTGCAGAGATTAAAACGTTTTTATACACTACTTTCTTCTTCACCCTCTCATGGTTGCTCTCCTCAGATACTCTCATAAACCTTTTATACCATACCTGTGCACTGACCCATCATAACAGCACATACAAAGGCCAGTGCTGTCAGTCCTGGAAAGGCCTGCCTATGTCTGACAAGGGTGCCTTCTTTCTTTCTAATTCTTCTTCACATTTAGCAGACTACCAAGACTGAGAAAGATCAAAAGCCTTTATCTCCTACTCTCTATGTTCCTCTAAGGATGGCCTATGGTCCCGGGAAGTCCACTGTTCTCTAAGACTCCCCTCAGGTCCCCTGGTCCAGCTCCAGCAAGGCCTCTCTACCAAGCTGTCATCTCATCTCAGAGCTGTAGCCACCTCTCTTCACCTTGCCCAAAGAGACTCAGGAGGTGACAGAGGACAGCCCCAGTATGCAGATCAGATTGTTTAGAAAGGGACCAAAAGGTTGAATGTTCAAGCCTAGGGTATGTAGATGCACTTCTTCTGCAGTGGGACCAGGCCAGCACCTCTCATATAATATACCATGACTCAGAGCCCTAGTGTGGGCTTAGAGTCATGAGCAATCCACTCAATAACTACTGTCTTAGTCACCTTGTATACCTTGTCATGGGGGCAGCCTGATACCTTTGTAAAACAATCTTTCACATGCATAGTGAACCTTCTCAACCCCTCTCACCTCTCTACCATCCCTGGACACCTTAGGCTCTCTTCATAACTATCTCTCTCATGTTCATGTCTATGTGCTTAGACTTGTAACCCACTAAGGTTAACAATGACCATCTCTGTAACTGAGTTTACATATAACTATTGGAGACTGGTTGGCTCATCAGTGGATACACAGCTAATGACAGTGAATTCCTCCTCCTCTTCCAGAAACTATCAATAGTCAATATTTCAAGAGATAAAGAATGGGACCCTGCAAGCCCCTCCCCCTTCCTTGACTGGTTGTTGATTGGGCTAGTCTTATGTGGGCCCAGTGCTGGAAACTACAGTTGGTGTTAACTGTATCCAGTCCAGAGAATGGAGTTTGCAGCCCTTCCCCCTGTCTTCCAACTCTTACATACTCCTCATGCTCTCACCTTAGTGTTCCCTGAGCCTTAGGGGTGGGCTAAGTGACTTGTCTAGGGGACCCACAACCACCACTTATTTGTGCATCTTGGGCTCCTGTGCTTCTTTGCATCCACCCCACTATTCATCAGCAGGGGAGGCATCTCTGAGTAAGGCCTGGAGCCTTTTCTTCTATGGGGGAAAGCATGGGTATTTGGAAGGAAGTTTGCTGCTGTGTAAACTTAGTTTACCATGGGTGGAGCAAATGTACTTCCCATGTAGGCCTACTGCTTTCCCTGTGTGTTATTCGCCAGGTTTACAGTACCAGATATTGGTTAATAGTTCAGTTAATCAATGGTGAGAATGGGATTAATCAAGATATGTTTGCTGGAGAGATGGCTCGGTAGTTAAGAACACTGACTGCTCTACTAGAGGTCCTGAGTTCAATTCCCAGCAACCACATGCTGGCTCACAACCATCTGTAATGGGATTGATGCCCTCTTCTGGTGTGTCTGAGGACAGTGACAATGTACTCACCTACATAAAATAAATAAATAAACCTTTATAAAAAATTCTAAAAATAAAAGGTATGTTCAACATGTCTCCACCACCTCTGGTGAGTTCTCCCAACCAGGCAAGATCCTCGCCTGCCATGGCTGACCTCTGGTTCCTTACCACAATGCCACCCTGAGATCAGTGATCTCCCAGAAATATAAGCCCACCCCACCTCCAGTTTCCCATCACATTGCCCCTCTACTCAGGTGGGTTTTCCACACCATCATGACCTCATCCCACTCCAAATGTGACACCATCTCACAACCCTCCTCTACCCTCAGACCCAGCCACTCCACAGGATTGCTGTGGGCCTAACCCAGGCTGAGATGTGGTAGGACACTGCCCTAGACCCAGATTCCCAGCCAGGGCTTCATCCCTTCAGACACACCAAGACACCCAGTCCAAGGCCACCTTAGGATTCAAGCCTATTGGAGAAAATCCCCCCCCCCCCACAAAACCAGCCAACAGTCTGAATTAACATATCCAGTTCCTAACAGAAAAACACAAACAATGTGAAAATCCAGACAGTATGCCAACCTACTAAATACCCAGTTCTATAGCTATGTCCCCAACGGAGAAAAGCTTAGATGAAATCCAAGTCACAGAGGTTTTATGAACAGACTCAACTCACAAATTATGGGCAACTGCCATCTCAGGATCTTTTTTTTTTTTTTTTTTTTTTTTTCTTAATTCACTTTACTTCCTGATTGCTGCCCCCTGCTGGGGCCCTGCCCAAGCTCTGGTTCTGTCTGGGAGGTAGTTGAGGAATAAAAGGTTAGCAGAGGACAAAATTTGGTTTGGGAAGAGTAAAGGTTGGTGTTTACCTGTCTTGTCTCTTAGTTAATGTGAGACCAGAAGCTACAGACCTCAAGCAATTAACACTCAGTTGTTAAACAGCAGGGATTAAGAAAAGAGGCCCTTTGTTCTTTCCCCCTACCAGGTCCTCCCTGGCCCCAGGCCCTGAGGCTGGGAGCTTATTTAACTCCTTGTCAGCTANAGAAAGTCCTCACAGAATGAAGCATTTTTACACAAGTAATATGCACAAAAACACTCATACATTCATACACACAAACACTCATACACACATACTGCAGTCAGGCAAAGCCATCTTTCAAATCAACTTACATACTTAAACACACACAGACACACAGACACACACACACACACACACACACACACACACACACACACACACACACACA
>NC_034597.1:47049387-47054440 GCF_900095145.1 Mus pahari | reverse complement strand
GGAAGGGAAAGGAAAGGAAAGGACAGGATGGGACAGGACAGGAAAGGAAAGGAAAGGAAAGGAAAGGAAAGGAAAGGAAAGGAAAGGAAAGGAAAGGAAAGGAAAGGAAAAAGGAAAAACAGTAGACCATCTCAGGAAAGTCATCTGCTAGCCTGAGCCTATTCTAGGTGGCTCCTGACACTCCCCCACCTAGTCATTCCCTCCCATAGTCCCTCCCCCTTTCCCTTCCCCTCTGAGAAGGTAGAAGCCTCTCTGGGAATTCCCCCCACCCTTGCACATCAAGTCTCTCCAGGGGTAGGCTCAACCTCTCCCACTGACTCCAGACAGGCAGCCCAGGTGAAAGAACATATCTCACAGACAGACAACAGCTTTTGAGATAGCCCCCATTCCAGTTGTTTGGGTCCACATGAAGACAGAGCTTTACATCTGCTAAATATGTGCAGATGCCTAGGTCCAGCCCACCTATGCTCTTTGGTTGGTGATTTGTTCTCTGGGAATTCCAAGGGTCCAGGTTAGATGATTCTGTTGGTCTTCCTGTGGAGTTCCTATCCCCTTTGGGGCCCTCAATCATTCCCACCAACTCTCCCGTAAGAGTCTCCAAGTTCCATCCAATGTTTGGCTGTGGGTCTCTACATCTGTCAGAGTCAGCTGCTGGGTGGAGTCTCAGAGGACAGCCATGCTAGCCTCCTAACTGTAAGCATGACAGTTAGTAGTGTCAGGGATTGGTGTTTGCCCATGGAATGGGTCTCTAGTTGGGCTGGTTATTGCTTGACCATTCAGTCAAGCTCAACAAACTCAGTCTCTGCTCCATCCCTCATCCCTGGACTTCTTGAAGGAAGGATAAATTTTGGGATGAAAGTTTTGTGGGTGTGTTGTTTTCTCTATTATTCCACTGGTCTTCACGTCTGGTTACAAGAGGTGGTCTCTTCAGATTCCATTTCTTCATTACTATGAATCCTAGATAAGGTTACCCCCATTGATTCTTGGGAGCCTCCCCCTGTCTTTGGCACATCCTTGAGGTGTCCCTACCCCCAACCCCCTCAGCCTCTTCCCCCAACAGCTGCAGATTTCCAAGCATTTTCATGGCAAACTGGACATCTCCCCTGTCTCTTCTCACATGAGATCCTGAAACTCCCCAATTCCTCTCACTATCCCCTCTCCTACCAAGTTCTCTCCCTCCAGCAGTCTCCTATGACTATCTTATTCCCCATTCTAAGTGAGATTCAGGCATGCTCTCTTGTGCCTTTCTTCTCATTTAGCTTCTATGGGTCTGTGGATTGCAGCATGAATGTCCTGTATTTTGTGGCTTATATCCATTTATATGTGAGTACATATCATGCATGTCCTTTTGGTTCTGGGTTACCTCACTCAGAATGATATTCTAAAGTTTCATCCGTTTGCCTGCAAAATTCATGACATCTTTGTTTTCAGTAGCTTTATAGTATTCCATTGTGTATATATGTACCACATATCCTTTATCCATTTTTTTGGTTGAGCCACATCTAGGTTGTTTCCAATTACTGGCTATTGTGAATAAGAATAGTATTCAGATTCTTATAACCCACAAAACTATGCTGAAATTGAAGAACACATAAGAATGTTTGATAATAACTCCCCATTAGAATAATATTAACTTCTCAATGGAGACTATGAAAGCCAGAGGGCATAGATAGATGTTGTACAAGCTCTAAGAGATCACAGGTGCAAATCCAAAATATTACACACAGCAAAACTAAGAAAAGCATATCATGATAAAAATAAATCTAAGCTATTTCTGTCCACCAATCCAGTTTTACAGAGGCGCTAGAAGGAAAACTTCAATCTGAAGGGGTCAACCACACTCAAAAAACAAAAAAACAGAAAAAAACCAAAACAAACAATAAAAACAAACAAAACCCCCCAAAACACAAGGAACTGTAGGCTTAAAAATTTCAAAACCCTACTTTAATAAGAGTTCTTATATGCTTCAATCTCCTTTATAGCCCACCAACCAAAAGTAGGAGAGGAAGGAAGGTAAATGGGGCAAGGGAGATGTGGGTCTTTGGGGAGATTTCAGTCTTTGATGTCAGCCATGCAGTGCAGTAGCCTTACACCAAGCATGAATCTACAGCAATAGTTCAGTCTGAATCAGTAGCAGTGGCTCAATCAACACAAGTCCACAGTAACAGCAAGAAGCCACCAGAATATCATAAGAAGCTCTCTGGTGTGTTTCTCTCTATGAAGTCACAACAAGGAAAGAACAGTGAAGAAAACCCAGTGAAGACCAGCAAGGCAAACCAATGCCAGAACGTCATTCACTGTCTGTTGGGTTCTAATAATACCCTTTCCAAACATCATGTGTCCTCTCAACTGTGCACTCCAGCAAAACATCACTTGTCTTTTCACAAGACAGCTTCCAGAAAAACACCACGTCTGTNCTCAGCAAAACACCCTCTCATGTGTCTGCTTCAGTAAAATATCCTCTCAGAAGGCAGCTTCCAGAAAAAGATCACATGACACAACTGAGTCTCCTACAAAACCAGAAATTTCCACTTCAAACAATAATAAATAATGCCAAACCAGTAAGTCAAAGGCATCTGGAGTGGGGGTTACAACATAACAACAGAATAACAGGAATCAACAAATGCTGCCCATAGATAACTCTTCAATATTAATGGTGTCAATTTCCCAATTAAAAAGATATAGACTATCAGAACAGATGTGAAAACAGGATCCACCCTTTGACTGCAGCCAAGAAACATACATCACCACCATAGACAGACATCTGCTTAGGGTAAAAGAATAGAGTGGTATTCCAAGCAAAGGGAGCCAAGAAGCAGAGGTAGAACTATTTTCGAATCAAAACTGATCAGAACAGACAGGGAAGAACACTACATGTCCATTAAAGGAAAAACCACCAAGAGGACATCTCCATTCTAAACACCTCTGCACTGAACACAAGGACACCCAAGTAAATGAAAGAAACTACCTCGGCTAAAATCACAATTCTCCCTCACACAACGATAGTGAATAACTTCAATACCCTACCCTTGCCAATAGACAGGTCATGCAGATAAAAACTAAACAAAGAAATGCTGGAGTTAATTAATGTCAGAAATCGAATAGAACTAATAGACATCTACAAAACTGTCTACCCAAACACTAGAGAATGCACTTTCTTCTCAGTAACCCATAGAACTTTAAGAGAAAGAACTTTCTGGATGGTGTTGATGCATTTAAAAAAAAAAAAGGCAGAAGTGAGGGGTTTCCTGGTTATACTACTCATGATTCACTTTCCTCTGAAAAGTGAGACTCTCAAATGGAGGAGGGGTGAGGATCCATGGTGACGCTACACAGACTAGGAGCTCCATTCCACAAGCTTCAAGCTGAAGCCTAGGTTTATCACCTATCGCCTGGGCCTAGTCCACAAGGCTAGGAAGTTTATACCAGTTTGCTTCTCCAAGTCCAAATGAGTGAGGAAAGAGAAAGAGGGCAGGAGACAGGGAATCCCAAGCTGGTGGAGGGGTTCCCAGTGGATCCTCCATTGAGGAGGCACCCACCCTACTTGGTACCACAGGAGGGAGCACACAGCACATTGACTGAGGTCAGGGCCTCTGACTCTGTCACACTGACTCAGGAGCTGGGCAGCTTCCCACAGCAGCAATGGATTGCTAAATGACCTTCATGGAGACATGGGAAAATGACTGTTTGTGGTAGTATAGCTCCCAACAGCCTACAGATATGAAAAAAACCATTAATAGATTGGCGGCTAAGATGTCTGCTGAGGCCTGGGCTGATACTGAGAACTGATAAATAGATAGACTATCAGACAAACAGACAGATAGCATCACAGGATCATAAGAGAAGCCTCTCAGACATAAGTAAGAGACCTCATGCAAACCATGAAGGTTTCACCTCTTCAGAACGTTGATTCCATATGCATTGATTCTTCCTTCCAATGAGGATCTCTATTCAACAGAGTCTACAGAGGAGGCAAAGCAGATGTGAGCAGTGCATTTCTCCTGCCCTCGTTCTCTTTCCTCTCTCATATGGCCTTGGAGAAGGAAAGTGGTATAAGCTTCATAACACACGGGATCTGATCTAAGGTTGTTCTTGATGAGCTCGTGGACAGGTGAGCTGATCTCTTGGGATCTTTGTGATTGTTTCTTCTCAGTTTGTCTTTGCAATCAGGGAAAGCAGGCTTGCACACACACACACAAAAACAAAAAACAAAAAAACAAAAAACAATTAATTATTGGAGTGGAATCAGGTAGCAACTAATTTCAGATCAAATTCTGATATTTCAATGACTATGACATCTCAGCAAGGCTCAATTTCCTCATCTGTAAAATGGAAACAGCAATACTCAGAGTTGGTGAGGTCTTAAGAAAGAACAGACCAGAAACATAAAACTGTGTGAATTACTCTAAAATGCAAAAAATTTCATATGGTTATTAATTAAGCAAGAATAAACTTTGTAATCGATGATACGTTCCTGTGTAACTGCCAGCTGTGTTTAATTTCCAGTGACAGATGAAAAGATGAAAGCACAAAGTCTCAGTACCGATCTACACAGATTCAACATTGTTCTTAAGCAAGTGGACTCTCCATGTATAACTAGCAAGCCTGTGATCCCCTGTGGAACACAGAGAGGGTACTTTAAACATTCCATTATGGTTTCTGTTCATCCCACTGGAATGAGAACAAAAAGTTATAGAAACTAACTAATTAAATGTCTGATATTCCTGTTCTGTAATATCCTGAATGTCCATTGAGCTCTCCCTAAATGTGTATTAGTACATATACCAAAGGGACTGTTAGCATGATCAAATCAGAACATGCATTTACAGCAGCTGTTCTCAACCTGTGGTTCTCAAAACACTTTGGCTATCAAACACCAGATACCCTGCATATCAGATATTTTACAGTATGATTCATAACAGCAGCAAAATTAGAGTTACGAAGTAGAAATGTGAAAATGAAGTGGCTGGGGTTACAACATGAGGGTCAAAGCATCAAGGAGGTTGGAAACCACTGACTTAATTAAGGTCTTGGTCATGCCCTACATGCTGTG
>NC_034597.1:47012486-47048840 GCF_900095145.1 Mus pahari | reverse complement strand
CCTTCTTGTTTAACTTCTTACAGTCTCCCTCTGTGTGTGGTGGTGGGGTATTATGGGTATCATATACTTTTTGTCTAATATCTACTTATCAGTGCGTATATACCCTGCATATCCTTTGAGGTCTGGGTTACCTCACTCAGGATATTTTCTAGTTCTATCCATTTGCCTGCAAAATTCATGATGTTCTTGTTTTCTAATAGTTGAATATTATTATATTGTGTAAATGAACCACATTTTTTGTATCCATTCTTCAGCTGAGGGACATCTGGGTTGATTCCAGTTTCTGGCTATCATAAATAAGGCTGCTATGAAATAGTGGAGCATGTGTCCCTGTGGTATGGTGGAACATCTTTTGGGTATATGCCCAGGAGTTGTATAGCTGGGTCTTCAGGAGGAACTCCTTCCAGTTTTCTGAGGAACAGCCAGTTTGATTTCCAGAATGGTAATACAAGTTTGCACTTCCACCAGCAGTGGAGGAGTGTTCCCCTTGCTCCACATCCTTGACAGCATGTGCTGTCCCTTGAGTTTTTTATTTTTTTTAATTTTTTATTTTTTTATTTTGGCCAGTCTGATTGGTGTAAGGTCGAATCTTGGGGTCATTTTGATTTGCATTTCCCTATTGACTAAGGATGTTGAACATTTCTCTAAGTGCTTTTTGGTAATTCAACATTCCTTTGTTGAGAATTTTTTGTTTAGGTATGTATCCCATTTTTAAATTGGGTTTCGTTTTGCTGTTTTTGTTTTTTGGAGGGTCTACCTTCTTGAGTTCTTTATATGTTTTGGATATTAGCTCCAGAGGTCCAGGATAATAAATGGAAATATGCAATTGCTGGGGAAATTCTCTAGAAATTCCCCGAGAGCTGACTTGTGAGAGATGCCCAGGACTCAGTGTGGGTGACCTTAGCTGCAGTGCCCAACAGTGGGGAGACAGAACCAGAATTCATGTCCAGTAGTTAGACAAGGTCCCTAATGGAGGCATGGAGATACTTTTTGACTCAGAATTGTTGCTGCTGCTATCCCGACTCTACCTAACTGGACTGCTGGAATATCTGTGAATTTTTGACTCAGAATTGTTCCATCTAAAACAAATACAGGAACAAAAATGGAGCAGAGACTGAAGGAATGGCCAACTAGTGACCTGCCCAACTTGGGATGCATCCCATGGGAAGGCACCACATCTGACACTATTACTGATGCTTTGTTGTACTTCCAGTCAGGATCCTAGCAAGGCTGTCCTCTGAGAGGCTCTACCAACAGCTAGTTGAGACAAATGCAGGTACTTAGAGCCAACCATTGGACTGAGGTCAGGTACCCATATGAAAGAGTTAGGGGAAGGATTGAAGGAACTAAAGGGGTGGAAACTACATAGGAAGATCAGGGTCATACTGCCTTTAGCTGTCAAACACATTTTAAGCATCTGCTCGAGGACAGGTGAGCTGATCTCTCCGGGTCTTTGTGATTGTTTCTTCTCAGTTTGTCTTTGCAATCAGGGAAAGCAAGCTTGCACAAATAGATAGATAGATAGATAGATAGATAGATAGATAGATAGATAGATAGATAGATAGATAGATAGATAGAGATAGAATTAGAGATAGAGAGATAGAGATATATAGAGATATATATATGAGTGGAATAAAGTAGCAGCTAATTTGAGACCAAATTCTGATATTTCAATGACTATGACATCTCAGCAAGGCTCAATTTCCTCATCTGTAAAATGAAAACAGCAGTATTCAGGGTTGGTGAGGTCTTAAGAAATAACAGACCAGAAACATAAAACTGTGTGAATTACTCCAAAATGCACAAAATTTCAAATGGTTATTAATTAAGCAAGAATAAACTTTGTAATCGATGGTACATTCCTGTGTAACTGCCAGCCGTGTTTAATTTCCAGTGACACATGAAAAGATGAAAGCACAAAGTCTCAGTACCGATCTACACAGATTCAACATTGTTCTTAAGCAAGTGGACTCTCCACATGTAACTAGCAAGCCTGTGATCCCCTGTGGAACACAGAGGGGGTACTTTAAACATTCCACTGTGTTTTCTGTTCATCCCACTGGAATGAAAACAGTAAGTTATAGAAACTAATTAAATGCATGATCTTTCTGTTTTGTGATATCCTAAAAGTCCATTGAGTTATCCCTAAATGTGTATTACTACATATACCAAAGGGAATGTTAGCATGATTAAATCAGAACATGCATTTACAGCAGCTGTTCTCAACCTCTGGTTCTCAAAACCCTTTGGATGTCAAACACCAGATACCCTGCATATCAGATATTTTACAATATGATTCATAACAGTAGCAAAATTAGAGTTATGAAGTAGAAATGTGAAAATGATGTGTCTACAGTTACAACATGAGGGTCAAAGCATCAGGGAGGTTGGAAACCACTGACTTAATTAAGATCTTGGTCACGCCCTACGTGCTGTGGATTCAATATACTCTCCCCACACCTTCATCCCTCTCAGCCACATTCCATCATCTCCTACTTAATTGAATAAAGATGAGATGCTCTCGAACTGGTCAACACAAACAATGGCCNTCAGGCTAAATCAGCCCACCACCAGTTTTTGTAAATAAAATGTNCTTCCTCTCCCCCATATGCTCATACACTATAGATGCCTGTGTTTGTGCTTCAGCAACAGAGGTGAGACTTCACACATATGCAGCATGGGTCTCAAAGCTGGCAATAATACCTGGATGCTTAGAAGAACAGTTCCATGATCCCTGATCAAGGTCCCCCTCCCTTGGTGTCCTGCCTCCTGGGAGCCACTTTGAAGGGTGCAGTCGCCACCTCATCATGGAATCCAAGAGTCTCAGAATCTAGCCACAGACTCAACGCCACCAGTGGGCAGAGTCATGAGAATTTCTGATAAGGAAATAAAGCTTGTCCAAGGCAGACCTGTGGTTCACAGCCCTGCCTTTCTCCCATGTTGGAGCTATAAACCAGTAACCAGGAAAAGAACACACCAGAATCTCTCTTCAGGCTGTGACCCACACTGGCAAGATGCAGGCCCTTCTATTCCTGATGGCACTTCTGTTAGCTTCTGGGGCTGGAGCTGGTGAGTTTGTCTTCATCTCCCTAACTTCTGAGTTTTCAGAAAGCAACCTTAATCTCTTAGCTTTGGTAACAGAGACCCTAACATGAGGCAGGATCCTAAACTAACATAGTCCCGGGGAAATCTGTATGTCAAGGAAGAATGAAAAACTAATTCCCCTTCATCAAATTACTCTCTGTTCTGATGGGCAGCTCTTCTGTGGCCTTCCCCTAGTGTTGAGGAAGACAGGATGAGGGTGTGGAGAAATGCCTAATAGAATGGAATCCCAGAAATATGAATGGCCATTGTGTTCTGAATGAAGGATGATGGTGGACAGGGAGGACCAGGGAGGAAAGATCAAGAGGAGAGAAAAGACCAAAGGACATGTGGAGGGGCCTGAGCCCCATGAGAGATGGGGTGGACTTGGAGCAGTCTATCAGCTTTAGCTCCATTCTCCTTTGCCAGCGTAATATTAAAACTCTGTGACTAGGGACTCGGGGTTCTTTGTTCCAGAGGAGATTATTAATGGTGTTGAGTATAGACCACACTCCCATCCTTACATGGCCCATCTGGATATCAGCACTGAGAGAAATTACACAGTCAACAGTGGTGGGTTTCTCATAGCCCCCCAATTTGTGATGACTGCTGCACCCTGTAGAGGAAGGTAAGAGGCTTCTCTTCCTGTGAGGAAATGCAGGAGGCAGAGTCCCAGAGCAGCAGAGGCCTGAGGAAGGCTCTGGGCTCTGCTCATCTCCAGATGGGCTCTCCTTACACCAAGAGGGAAAAAGGACCACTGAACCATCTCATGTGTGGTCCTGGTTTCACCAGAGCGCAGATATGGGCAGGGTATAACTCCATTTTGAGTGCCTGTCCACCATGTGAAAAGGCATGCATTCAATTCCAGTACTGAGGGTGGGGAGAGTTTTCTGTCCTGTGTTTCCCTGAGCCACATCCTTCTGGCAAAGCTGTGGTCCTGGGTGCTCCATCTCTGGCTCTGCCCTGGGATAGAGAAGAAAAATGCTGTTGCCCCTCTCCTTGGAAGGAGGCCTCATCTTAAGACCAGCTCTTTTTGCTGCTTCTTTTCTCGATCAACAGAGAAACTACTGTCACCCTTGGAGCACGTGATGTGAACAAGACAGAATCTACACAGCAGAAGATAAAAGTTGAAAAACAAATTACTGACCCAAAGTACAACTTCTCTTCCAAGCTCCATGACATCATGTTACTGAAGGTGCCCTTATTTTTCCCTGATTAAGTCTCCCACCCTTAACTCTCCTCCTGACTCGGGTCTTCAAACTCTCTCTTGCCCAATCCTTTTTCTCAGAACCCAGTCCTGAATTCTGTGTCATTATGGACCCCCTGGGAAAGGACCCATTTCCCAGCATCCTTCAGTGCTTTGCCATCTCTTCTTTCCTTCCCCCAGCAGCTTGAAGAGCAAGCTGAGTTGACTTCTCCTGTGGATGTAGTTCCCCTGCCTGGTCACTCTGACCTTATCAAGCCTGGGAAGATGTGCCGGACAGCTGGCTGGGGCCTAACTGGAGTGGCAGATCCTTCTTCAGATACACTCAAGGAAGTGAAACTGAGAATCATGGATAAAGAGGCCTGTAAAGAATATAGGCATTATGGCAATAGCTTCCAGGTCTGCGTGGGCAGTCCTAGAAGAAAGAGATCACCATATGAGGTGAGTACACACCCTCTCTTCCTCCCCACACCAGAGAACAGCATCAGTGGAGGAAGTGTGTCAAACAGCTCTCCGTGGCAGTGACTGATGCCTGTGTTCTTAGCTCCTATCCCTGAGGCTCTGGGAATTGACATTCTCCCTCTCTGTCTCATCTCCCTGCGCCAAAGCCCTGCCTGCAAGCTTCCCATGAGGCACCAGAAGACAACAGAAGGGAGTAAAGGGAAATATGTTAGCATTGGGGCAAGGCAGGGGGATTAGGAGGGGGCCGGAATCAGGCAGTAAATCCCTAACTTACTCTTATAGGAAACCAGGACCTCTGGAATTATTTCACTCTGGAATTAGCTATGGGAGGGGATCTGTAGCTGCAGGAGAGTAATTGTTGCTATTAGTCTGTTATTTCTTACGTACAGGGAGACTCTGGGGAACCTCTACTGTGTGCTGGGGTGGCCCATGCTATTGTATCTTACAGAAGTGAAGATGCAAAGCCCCCTGCAGTCTTCACCCGAATCTCCTCATATGTGCCCTGGATTAATAAAGTCATAAAGAGAACGTAGCTGAAAAGCCTGACCTGCATGAGTCTCCAAGAGAGAGCTCTTCTGATAACCCTTGGGTTCAACAAAGGCCTCCCAAGCCTTTTCCCAGCCTGCTCCCAGCCTGTCCCCAGCCTGCTCCCAGCCTGTCCCCAGTCTTTCCCTGGCTTCACCCCAGCCTGTCTGAACCTTAGAGGATCTCAAAGATACACGAGTCTGTGATGATGTCTGTGTTCCCTGTAATGCACCTCAATAAAGACCTAACCTGCCGCAGCTACGTGACTCCACTCTGCGCTCTAAACACTCAGCCCCTCTCCATGCTCAATGAAGAACTGATTTGAGCTACTATCTTGCCATGTTAACCAACTTGACTTCTGACCTCCAGGTACAGGGTGTGCCACTGTGGATTATTGAATATTATCTAACACGCATGGCTGTGACCAGTAAGATTTCACATCCAGGGTAATGTGCACTGTTCTGTGCTTCCCTCCACTGTCCTGTCTTCTCATCTTCTCCCTCCTCGTCACTCAGCTCTTCTGCCCACAAACCTCATGCCTTAGCCACTGCATCTTTCCACACATCATAGCAGACTCCATGCCTAGGTCAGACATGGCTGCTGATCCTTGTGTCCTCCCCACCTACCCTGCCATCACCATCCTCTCAGTATTGCACCTGCAGCTAGAGCAGAGCCTGCCTCAGAAGTCCTTGGAGCATGACTGTGGCTGCAGCAGTCACCATGGAGAGCATCAGAACTTTCTGGAACCAAACACAAGCTGGAACCAGCCCGTGATGGGAAGAGACCCTCTAGTACTTAGCATGTACTAGTACTTAGCATGGTGGCTCTAGACCTGTGTCTGAGCATAAAACTGCCATCTTCCTCAAAGATCCAGGCTTTCAGAAGGATGCCTGAGTTAGGTGAATTTCTAAGTGACCTATTCTCTTCTTAAAAGCCAAAGTGCCCATTGTCCTTAGTCAAGGGAAGCAATGCTTTAACTACAGGGTTCTGTGGATTCTAAAGGGAAGAGACCATACATGAGGTCTGCTGTGTGCTAAAGAGGCTTAATGTGATGGGTGTGGCCCTCTGACTACTATACAATGAAAATTGCTGCCATGACCAGCCCCAGACCAGGACCTCAGCACCTCAGCCCTCCCCACAGCCTGCAAGACTCATGGATAGGTTTCCAACTTCAGCACGGTTCAGTACAGCTATCAAATGCACGACTATTATTTCTATTCTAACTCTATGGGGTCGAGGAGCATACATGGGAATTAAACAACTTAAAAAGATCTTTAAAAAATTAAAGAACCTGTGTCTGATTATATATACATAGGTGACCTTTGTTTATTTTTTTCTAACTCTTATTTACAGTTGTGTAACTAAATGGTACAGCCTTTTTTTTTTTTTTCATTTTTACTTAGATTGATGTGGTTTGAGCATTGTCTCACAGTGTAGTTCAGACTGCCTACCAACTCATGATGCTTCTGCCTCAGACTCCTTAGTGCTGGGACCCCAAGCACACTCCACCACCACTGGCTTATACAAAGGTCTCAAAATGTGAAATACAAGGCAGAGACAGGAACTGTCTCTTGTCTTAGCAGAGGTGAATACTCACTAACCTGCAGCTGAGGGCACACTGCCTCTTTCCCCACAGTCTAAGAAGGACATTTGGGACAGTCTTCCTCCTGTGAGCTGGAGGTGAGGAGAGAGGGATTGCCCCACCCTGCTGCACCCACGGTAATAGGGAGCAGGTGGAGACTCCTGAGAGCTGGGCTGAGGGCACAGGCTGAAGGGCTTCCAGAAAGGTCACCTCTACAGAGCGAACCCCATCACATGGGACTCTGGCGTTAAAGGAGCAGTTGGTGACCAAAGGCTCCAAAATCAAGATAAGAAGAGACTCATCAGTACTCATGACTTCTAACGGTCATTCTTAGGCACAGTGGAAGGGGGGCAAAAGCAGCAGGCCTGGTGGACACTGGGAACAAGAAAACAGCCCTGGTCTCCCGGGGGAGGCAAGGGACACATGCAGGTAAGGACACATGCAGATAAGGACACATGCAGGTAAGGACACATGCAGGTAAGGACACAGGCACCTGTTATGGGTGCAGTAGCAGGGCTGGGCAGCCTAGCTTAAGAAAACCTCAGAGTACCCTAGCAGCAGATACACACTGAGGGTGTCCAAAACAAAGGACAGCTCAGCCAACAGCAGCTGAAGAAAGTGTCCAAGAAGTCAGCAGTTGCTCACCCAAGCTTCGCAGAAGTGGAAACACAGCCCAGAAGTAAAAACAGGTAAATCTTAAGATTCAAAAAAGACAAGAGTGCAATGGAAGGGACGTGCAGATAGATGTAAGTGCTAAACAGTGACTAAAGGAGATTCACATTCAGAAACAAACAAAAACAAAAACAAAAACAAAAAGCTTGAAATGAGGAGAATCCAGTCTCTGGTGAGCCGGGGTTATTACTCTCCTGCAGCAGGTGTTACCACCTGACCCCGTCTGTTCTCCTGCCATCCAAAGTAATTTTTATCAATTACTTTGTAAATAAAAATTTTTAGTAGCTCTGGAAACATTTTTAGGAAGGAAAGAATATGACTTTATGTCATTTTTTAAGGACAAACAATTTTTGAGTTTTGTTCCATTCTGATTTGTTTTATATAAGGTCTTGTTTGGAGTCCAGGCTAGCCTTGAACAAGTACCATACTCTTGCCTCTGTCTGGGTACTGAGGACTTCAGGGTGCACCACTCTGCCCAGCTTTTCATCCTATAATGCAAAGCTACTAAATGTTAGCATGGAGTCACCATTGTGCACAGAATACATCTTGAACATCTTAATTTCTTCTAGTGCTACATTACTAAATTATTTCCTCAGAAACAAATCTTAAACTTGACATAGTAGTGCATGCAGGTAATGCTAACATTAGGGAGGCAGAAGCAGGAGGAACAGGATTTGAGGCATGGCCTCATTTACATATGGAGTTCACAGCTAACCTGGGCTACAAGAAAGCCTGCCTGCCTCAAAATACCATCTGAGAGGGGAGGGAGGGGAAAGAGTAGGAAGGAAAGAAGAGGGACAGAAGGAAGGAGGGAGGGAGGGAAGGAACGAGGGAGGGAGGGAGGGAGGGAGGGGGGAGGGAGGATATGAGTCACTCCAGAGCCGCATGCGCTCTATAACACATTCCATTGTGATAGTCCAGTTTTCCCAACAGGCTTACAATGTTGTACATAATTGAAATTTTGAATATATTCTATATAAAATATTATGCTGTGAATTAATCAAGCCTTTTGAACAGTTTTTGTGCTCATGTCTTGGAACACTGGGTCCCCAGGTACTGGTACTGCCTTTGGAAGGTTGTAGAACACGAATCGTGGAAAGAAGCTGTTTGGTGCAGGCTGGTTGTGAACTTTTATGTCAGAGTGGCACTTCCTGTCTGCTGATTCAGCGTGACTCACCCTTCACAGTCATGCCACAGTGTCATTCCATCATGAACTGTGTCCTCAAACTGTAGCCATGAGAAGGTTTCCTAACACACCTTTCATGGGGCAACAAAAACAATAGGTTTCATCAGCCACTGCCTTTAAGTAAAGTCAGAATCTCCTACTGACCCCCACTGCTTTCTAACGAGTCCCACTCCTGGCTTCCTGATCTTCAGACCATAATTGAACTCTGCAGCACACAGCATAGAAAGCAGCCAAGGGAGGCAGCAGAGAGAGCAGAATTCTGGGAAACTGTAGCAGACAAAGAGAATGCAGGAAAATCATGGGGTCAGTGTTTATGAGGTTGATGCCCTGCTGGGCACTGAACCTTATCTCCTCCCCCACCTACAGCCAAGCCAAGAGATATAGTCCAATGCTGGTGGACCTGAGCCATGGTGTGGTGGAGCCGGCACCCTAGTTCAATATGACCTACCCCTCCATTTTCAAGGANACAAGNGAANAACNTTGCCTTGGGCTCTGGGGCTTGGTCTCACCGATGCAGAGATGCCAGACAAGACATCTCCAGCTCCTGATCTTCCTCTTCCCTGCTAGTGATGCAGTGTCAGAGGACAGCTCAGCATTAGCAAAGGAAAACACAGGACCTGCAGTTAAATTCCCACCTATGGTCTCCAAGAGAAATGGCGCTGCACTGTGTGGCCTTCTCTTCATTAGACTCCTTCTGAGTCCAGGGAAGCACCGAGCAGATGCTTAAAATGTGTTTAACAGTTAAAGGCAGAATGATCATGGTCTCTGTTTCAAGTCTACATTTGTAAACAGACAGTAGTGGTATTTCCCAAGGTAATTTTAACAAAAAATAAAAGAAAGAAAAGGTGCTAACTCTCAGACAATGACATAGTTTAGAAACATCCACCGTTCTGGAGAAAATCCTTACCTCATACCCATAACCCTAACCCTCCCCTCACACTTACCAAAAATATTTCTCTAGGATGGTTAAGCAGAAAGGACCCTTAATTTGAAATCAAAAAGATCTAATTCTAAATCATAAGAGCTAAAGGTCAGGTCAACAAATTGAAACACTAATAAGTATTTGATGGGGTTGTTATGAAAGTAGCAGTGTATCTAGTGGAATGACACTAAATTGCATACACAGTCTGAGGAAATGGTCATTCTACCTCTCTGCTCTCAGGTTGAAGTCGCTGAGGTCTTATCCTAGACTTGGTTTCCTCCTTTAGTGTTTGTTGTTTTTCTCTCTGTCTCTTCTTCAGACAATAACCACAAGTTCCAAGAAAAAGAAATGCAAGTTAATGTCAGATTTTAGGTAATACTTATTTAAGAAGAATGCTGTTCAAGTTTTAATATATAGTGTAATAAGATGGAATGAAATAGCATAAAAACTGTGTATGTTGTATTTTTTCTTTACTTTTTGAAATTTCCATATAGCAAAACATGATCATATCCATTTCCTAACTCAACCCCTGTACATGTCTATACATGTATATGTCCTTAGAGTCTTTTTCAAAAGCACATTTTCTACTGTGGGCTATAATAATCACCGCCTCTGTGCTCCTGGATTCTCACTGCAAAGATTATCCTCAACCCAAGATTCTAGGGACCTTTAACAAGTTGCCCTAACTAGGAAGGTAAGATCCCTCCATATTCTGTCCCCACACCCCAACCCACACAGCGGCACAGTTGAGGACCCATCTGAGTATCTGGGACCCAAGAGTCCAGGCTTCAGTTTCACCTCTAGTGAAACAGTTGTATTCCCGGGGAGTGTCCAGTTATGCAGACAACTTAAAGAAGATGCCTTGACCACACAGTTCCTGTGATAACAGCTCTGCCACTCCCCTGCCCACTGGGAGTAATAAGCCTAAGACCCAAAGAAGAAGCCTGCAGCAGCCCTGAGGAACCCCTCTGAGAGGATGCATCTTCTTACTCTTCATCTGCTGCTCCTTCTCCTGGGTTCCAGCACCAAAGCTGGTGAGTGCTGGGGTCGCTCCCTCTCCAATCTGCAGGATCAGTTCCTAAAAGAATAAAGCTTAGTGTGTCATTTGGGACTCTCAAATGGGTCTCATAGCCCTTCTCAAGACCTTCAGAGTGAAGTCTTCTTGTGGGATGTCCTGCCCATCCTTTAAAGCTGGCATAGTTTCTAGGAATGCAGGAGCCTGGGCTGACTGAGCAGAGAATCCTAAAGCCACTGTGAGAAAGACAGGTCCAGGATACCAGGCACATTCTCTTCACCTTTGATTTCCAAGGCAGAAGATCGCCATGTGATGTTATTGTTCTGTGCCTCTGAGGGGGCAGGGCAGGAGGAACCTAGACAGTGTGTGCTGCAGGAGGGAAGATGGACCAGGGACAAGGCAGAGTGCAAAATATCAGAAGTAGGAAACTGCCTAAGTCTAAGGCAGAATTGGATCCTTGAGAAAGAAGTGGCTCTGTGGCAGAGGGCAGGCTGTGGGTGAGAGGAGCTGACGGAGGTGCCTGAGAGAAGCCTGGGCACAGTTTAGGGCAAGGAGGTCAAAGTGAGCCTCTCTCAACCTTACCCCAACTGTGTACAAGACAGAGAGCACCCGTGCCTATCTCAGGTTGTGGGCTTCTCTGTTCTAGGGGAAATCATTGGAGGCACGGAGTGCATTCCACACTCCCGCCCCTACATGGCCTATCTGGAAATTGTCACTTCTGAGAATTACCTGTCAGCCTGCAGTGGCTTCCTGATAAGAAGAAACTTTGTGCTGACAGCAGCTCACTGTGCGGGAAGGTGAGACAAGATGCTGTTTATCCTTAATATGACATAAACCACGGGATAGCAACCTGGGACACGTGCAGGTGGACCTGAGAGAGTTTCTGAGCCTAGGTCAACTGACAAGATAGATGTCATTAAATAGATGCCCTGAGCCTCGGTCACTATAAATGCAGCTCCCCTCAGAGGAGAAGGAGGATTCTCCGATATGGACCCTCCATGTCCCCTAAAACCTGGAAGACGCCCACAGCTCACTTGTCGGGATCTACCCAGTAATTTTCTGGAGGTCTCTCCTTGCTACTTTCAATAACACTGGGCATCAGCTCCAAGGTCCACAGCCCAACATTTTTAAGGAAGGAGGAACAACACCACAGGACACTTTCTACTTCCTGCACTCCTGACTAGTTCTTGCTGTAGAAAACGGGCCCTATTCAAAGTTGTCCAAACTGGGGAGGATTAACCTAACCCCCCCTCCTCCATTTCTTGCTCATTCCCCAGCAATTCCTGGGGAGCCAGCTCTGGAAAGTGTGTCTGCTCCAGAAAATACCCTTTCTCCATGCCTGTTCTCTCTTGACTCAGGCCCAAGTGCAGGTATTTCCACATTGCTCTCCTGATTAAACCCTGAGCCTGTCAACACCACAAGCAGCCCAGAACGTGGGGATGGGAAGAGGCCCATGTCCCAGGGAGGAATTCCAGCCTTTTTCCAAAATACATTCATCTCTGAACCTGTCACTGTCTCTGCTTGCCTTTCCTTTTTGTTGTTGCTGATGTTGGGTTTATTGGTAGCTTGCTTTTGAGGCACAGTCCCCTGTAGCTCAGGCTGGCCTCAAACCCACTCTGTAGCTAAGGATGACCTTGACTTCTAATCCCCCTGCCTCTACCACCCAAGTGCAGAGACTATAGGCATGAACCACCATGCCAATCTATACAGTGCTGTGGATCAAACTCAGAGATTCCCGAATGCTAGGCAAGCACCTTACCCATTGCTCCATCCTCAGGCCTCATCCTTTCTCACAACAGGTCTATAACAGTCCTCCTAGGAGCCCATAACAAAACATCTAAAGAAGACACATGGCAGAAGCTTGAGGTGGAAAAGCAATTCCTTCATCCAAAATATGATGAGTATACGGCGGTCCACGACATCATGCTACTGAAGGTATCAAGTTTCTCCCTCCGTTGTACTCCTGGAGACTTTTTCTTCTGGTCCCCATTGCTCTGAATTTACCCTTCCCTGCCTTGGACAGCATGGCCTCTTATTCTCCTGATGGACTTGATATGTTGCCCTTTCCCTCCCTGATTGCCTGGAACTATCCCCTAGCCCTCAGCCCTGGCTAAGAGTCCCTCATTCCCTTCACAGTTGAAGGAGAAAGCCAAGCTAACCCTAGGTGTGGGAACACTCCCACTCTCTGCCAACTTCAACTTCATCCCACCCGGGAGAACGTGCAGGGCAGTCGGCTGGGGCAGAACAAACGTGAACGAACCAGCCTCTGACACACTGCAGGAAGTGAAGATGAGACTCCTGGAGCCCCAAGCCTGCAAACACTTCACCAGTTTTCAACACAATTCCCAACTGTGTGCGGGCAACCCCAAGAAGATGCAAAATGTATACAAGGTGATCCTCTTACCAGGTTTTCCTAAAAGCACAACTGGGAGCCAAAGTTCTAGAAGGGGGGTGGGACAGAAGATTGTCAGCAAGTCATAGTATTTAGGAATCACCAAGTGAGGAAACAAAGGATCCATCTTCCCACGATCCTGGGTCACTCCTGCTGTGCAGACAGCGAACATGGGGTGATATGAGGAAGATAGGTTGGCTGCTCCCCAAATCAATGATGTGGCATCAGGCTCTAGACCTAACTGCAAGCTGAAATGGGTGGGTAGAGGTAGAGGCTGCCTCCTACCCATTCATGTGTTTCCTCTTTGCCCACCCCCAACAGGGAGACTCTGGAGGACCTCTCCTGTGTGCTGGGATAGCCCAAGGCATTGCATCCTATGTACATCGGAATGCAAAGCCCCCTGCTGTCTTCACCAGAATCTCCCATTACAGGCCCTGGATCAATAAGATCTTGAGGGAGAGTTAACTCTGGAGCTTGTGGCAGCCAGTGAGGAAATCTGGAACTGGAATAGTGCAGGTTTTGTGTGCCAGGTGATCTGGCCTGTCTGTAGTTCCTGCTGAAGCCCTGCAAGATTCCTGAGCTTCCAGAAGGTTCTTACAAGTCACAGAATGTTCCTAAAAGTCACCATCTTCATAAACCTCAATAAAGACCCAGATTCTCAACTGCAATGTGTATCTCTTCTCAGCTGCTCTCTTCTCCCTGTGTACAACAACCTGATTCACACCTTAAATAACTTAAGATTTGGAAGAGAGTATGAGGGACTTGGGGGTGGGATGAAGGAACAGGCAGAGACAGAAAGATACTTAAGGAAAAAGGCAGAGAGATGGAAATAGCAAAGTAAAACTAAGTGTATTCCTGGGTAGGCGAGGTCTGTATGTCCAGCTTAAACAAGAAATTACACCCATCCTCTCTTTAATATTTCTCTTTCTCCCTCTTTCTATGTCTTTCTCTCATACCTGTCTCTCAGTGAGTGGTGTGTGTGTGTATGTGTAAAATGTGTGTGTTGTGTATGTGCATGTGTGTGTATAGGTATGTGTGCCCATGCATGCACAAGTAGACCTGAAGAGAACATCAAATATTTTATTCTTTTATTCTATCACTCTCTGCCAGAATCCTTTGAGACAGGCTCCTCAATGAACCTGAAGCCACACTAGTGATCAAAAAGCCCCAAAGATCCTCCTGTCTCAAGTGCTGAGGTTACAGGCACACTTAGCCACACACTATAAGGGTGTTGGGGATTCAAACTCATGTCCTCATGCTTTCACAGCAAGCTCTCTTTGCCACTGAGCCATCTCCCATTCCCTAACTTAACTACTAACCTTATACCAATTCGAATTTTTATTTAAGAATTCAGAATCTCTGAGAACATTTTAAGTAGCAAACTGTGGACGTTGTACATCGTGGTGCGGAGCCTAGTGCGCACCACGATGTACAACGTCCACAAGCAGGGTCCTCATGCTTTCACAGCAAGCTCTCTTTGCCACTGAGCCATCTCCCATTCCCTAACTTAACTACTAACCTTATACCAATTCGAATTTTTATTTAAGAATTCAGAATCTCTGAGAACATTTTAAGTAGCAAACTGGCTGAGGAATCTTTAAAGTATTTCTGGCCTCTCTCCAGTAGAGGCCAGTAGCAACACCCTCTACACACCCAATCAAAATCTCTCCAGCTATGGATCAATGTCCCTGAGGGCAAAGGTGCAGAATGAACTTCATCTGAATTGTATACAGTCAGTACAGGTAGGACAGCTAGGGACAAACAATCTTCTCAGAGTTCATCTGGAAAAGAGATCTCCCATCTGTAAAGTTCTAACGGGAGGCAGAGGGGATTGCCTCTCAGCCACTGCCACAGAACAGATGGCTGGGAACAAGATGAGAAACTATCACAAAGCCAGCTTGAGCAACATCCATCCATGCACGAATTGCTCTGTGCAGACCGCCAGGAAGCCCAAGGCCTACAGCTGCTCCGTACAGACATTTGCCCACCAGAGCAATGGTTGGCAGAAAGCACACGGCAGGATAAGGACACCATCTGCCCATAAAGGAGTGGCCTGAGGAGAGCTAGTGGTAGCATGGGGACACCAATCAGGGACTGAGGCTGGCAACAGCCATGGCTTCTGAGGGCGGGTGGATCCCTTTGACCAGGGATTCCTTAAGAAGTGAAAGGGACATGCATGAAGACTGGTGTGTAAAGATTTGCATCTCAACATCCTTAATTTTAAAGCACACTGGAATACCATCCATGGAACAGAATTTAAATGGTAAATTTATAGGACTGAGTATTTTGATAGTTAATAATTTGTTCTCAGACAAATTTAATAATGCAGGAAAATTCAGTATGATACTTTTTTAAAAGCAATATGAAAATCTCTCCATAGTAGAGCCTCAATTTTAATTATATATGGTGTGTAGCCGTCCTGAAAAGTGCTGGAAGTGGCTAGATCAAAATAATGTAGGAAATAGTCTCTAGAGGTGAGGACTAATGACAATTTGTGCTTTGTAAATACACCAGTGTGTCCTGACCATAGAGCCTCTGCACCAGGTAAGCGCATTCACCCATCTTCAGCCCCCCACTGGCCTAGCACTGCTCCATGGACAGTAAGCATCCTGTGCTTACAGCTCACACAGCTGAGCCATCCTGAAAGCTAGAGAAGCTGAACCTTCATGAGTTCCCCTGGGCCAAGGAACAGAAATGATTAGACTTTTCTTTTTCTTCTTAATTAATTTTTACCTCCTGACCTCACTTTCCTCTCCCTTTTCTCTTCCTAAACTCTCCCCCTATCTGTTCTCTCCCCTTCTCCAACCATTCCTCCTCCATTTCTCTTCAGAAGAGGGCAGTCTCCCATGGGTATCAAGCAAACATGGCTTATTAAGTTACAGTAAAATAGGCACCTCCTCTCCTATAAAGGCTAGATGAGGAAACCCCATAAGAGGAGAGGGTCTCAAAGGCAGGCAACAGAGTCAGAAGCAGCCCCTGCTCCCACTGTTAGGCATTCCACAAGAAGACAAAGCTACACAACTGTGCCATATGTGCAGAGGGCCTAGGTCAGATCTATGCAGGCTCCCTGGGGGTGGGTTCAGTCTCTATGATCCCCTATGAGCCCAGGCTAGTTGATTCTGTGTGTTTTCTTGTGTCCTTGACCTCACTGGCTCTTAAAATCCTTCCTCCCCATCCTCTACAGGATTCCCAAGCTCTACCTAATGTTTGACCTTGGGCCTCTGCATCTGTTTCCATCAGTTGCTGGATGAACTCTCTCTGATGACAATTGAGTTAGGCATCAGTCTATAAGTACAGCAGAGTAGCATTAAGAGTAATTTCATTGCCTTCTTTTTTCCAATCGTGTTTGATTCTATCACGGGTCTCTGGCTATCTAGCCTCTGGATCCTGCCCCTCCAGGCAGAGTCGGGAGGCGGGGCGGGGGGGGGGAGGGGCTCCCTTTCGTGGCATGGATCTCAAACTGGACCAGTTATTGGTTGGCCAATTTCTGAGCCACCTTTACCCCAGCAGATCTTGTAAGCAGGACAAATTCAAAGGTTTCGCGGCTGGGTTGATGTTCAAATCCCTCCACTGCAAGTCGTGCCTGGTTTCAGGAGATAACTGGTTCAGGCTCCGTATCCCCCATTGCCAGGCCAGGAGTCTTAGGTAGTCAAGCTTCTTTGTCTACCTCCCACAGGTCACAAGGATTGCATTAACAACTATTATTTAATCTTCAATTTAAAAAGAGAGAGACCATCTCCTGAAGACAGTTTACTTTTTTTACAGACAAACGGCTATTGCCCATTCTGGATACATTATTAACATGGTATTTTCTTTCTTGGCTACCTTAAGCAAATGAGATAAATAATTCTCAACTCTCCCCCTCTGTTTTCCTTAATGCAGCTAGGTGACTTCCACTTCCAGGATTAAGATTCCTTAACACCCTTGCCTTTCTCCTAGGCCTATAGCAATGGAGCACCAGTATACTGTCAATCAAACTCTTACAGGCTTAACATGTGCTTTACCCACTCCCTTCTTCTGGTGCAAAAAAGAATATATAATATATATATATATATATATATATATATATATATATATATGCATACATACAAAGAGAGAGAGAAGGGGTGGTTGGGGATTTAGCTCAGTGCACTTGCCTAGCAAGCCAAAGACCCTGGGTTTGGTCCTCAGCTAGAGAGAGAGAGAGAGAGAGAGAGAGAGAGAGAGAGAGAGAGAGAGAAAGAAGAGAGAAGAGAGAAGAGACATCGCCCTGCCAGGGTTCTGCACTTCTGTTATGATTATTCTGCAGGTTTGTTTCTGTGAGGAAATGAAGGCAGCGCTGCTGATGCAGGCAAGATGGAGACTGACCCACCATCTCCCTTGGACCTGCCTGGTGTCACAAAGCTGCCTTGATCCAGGCACACCATCTGACTATAGACTTTTGAGACAAGCAGGCAATGGTATCCACAGATGATGACAGCCTTGGGTCCCTCCAGCAGCAGGGGAACTCTCTTGCTGGGGCCTAATGACTGCTAAACTTGGGGGCATTTTTCATAGTAGTGAGGAAGAATGTTATATCAATGTAAATGAATCCAATGCTGTTTAAGACCAATGTTGTATCCTCAGAAAATGCTGTACAGACTTGCTCCAGAGGTTTCAGCCCACTGAGCAATTACGTTGGTTCAATAATCTCTTACTGCTGACTCCCACCCCTCACTGCCCCTTCTAGTTTATGTTGTGTTTTATCCCTGCCTCCTCCGATTTTTAAAACAGCAGATTATAATAGCATTGCAAAAACCACTGCTAAACAGGTTCTGGTTCAGTACCAAGCTGTCCCCAATACAGAGGTTCAATACTTTGGTGATGTTTCTCATTAAAAAATAAATCAGGGGGAGATGTGGGGAAACTCCACTAATTAAGGTTAAAGTCCACCCTTGGCTGGACAGCCTCTGAGCTCGGTTCCATATGGAGGGCTCCCTTCATATGCAAGGCTTCTTCTCTGACCTTGTCTGGGGAATTCAAAACCTTCTACCTTCGGAATGTCCCATAGCCTTAGTTAGATTACAGGATCAACTTCTTTTCTCCTGATAAGAACTAGCTAGAACCTGAGCTTCCTGAAATGCTTCCCATGCTAGTGAGGCATTTGGGTCACTAAGCCTTCAGCCAGTGACCTTTGCCCATCCTGGATGTTCCTAACCTCAGTCCCCTAAATTATAAAAGCCTTGAACCACCCTAGTAAAGTTGGTATGACTCCCCGAAGCTGGTCCAGGGGTGATCAGTCATGGTACATACTCACAGGGCTTCCCAACCACCCGCTCCTCCCCTGACCCCCTCCCCCCCACTCACCCTTCCCTGTTCATACTCTCTGCTCTCGTTTCATATCAGTCAATGATCCCCCAGGACAAGGCGAGCCACAGTTATATGATAAATGATTTTTGAAAACTGAAAATAGGGACCAGCAGGATGTCTCAGAAGGCACTTGCTGCCCAAGCCCTGTACTTGTTACTCACCCGTATCACCAGCAGTTTCTAAGAATAGAATATTCACTGTATGACTTTCCCTTACAGGTTTTTAACGATAGGGGTGAACTGTTTCCTAAGTAAAACATAGTTAAAGTAAAACATAAATAAAGATGGAGAATTAACACAGCCAGAGATCTGTTTTAGAGCTCTGTTGGAGACCATGGTAAGTATAATTAATAATAATGGTTTGAGGGTTTTGTTTAGTTAGTTTTTGTCTTCTTTTTGAGATAGGATCTCATGTAGCCCAGGGTGGTCTTGAACTCACTATGCAGGCAAGGATAATCTCGAATCACTGGTCCTCTCACCTCTGCCTCCAAAGTCCTGGAATTACAGGGGTGTACCATAGCATCCCACTTAATAACACTATTTTTATAACTAGAACTCACTAAGAGATTTTAGATGTGGAAAGTATCTAAGATAATTAATATATTAATTAGCTTGATTTAGTCATTGCTCCTGTACACATGTAACAAAGAAACCATGTTGTGTGTCATAATTACATACAGTCTTTATTTGTCAAGTTAAAAATGAGATGAAAGGAGTCTAATATAAGCCGCCTGCCACCAGGACCTCACCCACCAACAGTGTCATTCGAGAATTCCTCTCACCTCCGCTGCTGAAAGGTTAGACAGCATCAGTGATCATCATCATCAGGTGAAGAGAAGGCCATTCTCGCTGAGAAATGGTTCCCAGTGGTGGCCGAGTTGGCATGGCACAGCATGATGCATTGTTTACTGTCTTGAAGAAAGAGCCTTTTTCTCTTTATGAACAAAGAAAGAAGTTAGAACTGTGCTCATACGTTACAGTGTTACTCATAACTTTATGAGAAACATTAGGCAATTTACCCATCTATAAATGAGTTGTCAGTTAATTATGATATCTCAATTAAGTAGAATGTGAAGTGATAAATGGTTTTACCGGTACATAGTAACATAGTGGGCTTCACTGTGGTTATTTCATCTGTAAGTGTGGAATTCTCTGCTGCTGTTTAACGCCTTGTTGCCCCCTTTATGTGCACTTGTCCTATTCTCGAATAGTTCTTCTTTGTACTGTCATAGCCTTTTTAGGCTCAGTGCTTTGTTTTCCCCTTCTGAGATTACTCATTAGATTTAAGGGGAGGTATAACTTCTCTTATGCTCCTCAGTGACAGCTCTTCCAGGGTGAGATTTCCTTTCTGTGTTGGAATGCTGGTTAGTTTTTATCAGCTTTATACAAACTGGTCACCTGGGAAGAGAGACCTTCAGTTAAGAAATTGCCTCCATCAGATTGACTTGAGGGTATGTCTGTGGGACATTGCCTTAACTAATAAATGATGGGGGAGGGCCCTACCCATTTTGAGTGATGCCATCCCTAAGCAGGTGACTCTGGGCTACATAAGAAGCATGCTAAGCAAGCCATGAGAAGCAAGCCAGTAAGCAGCACTCCTCCATGGCCTCTGCATCAGCTCCTGCCTCCAGGTTCCTGCCTTGACTTTCTGTCCTGGCTTGTGGGAGACCAGGGTGAGATAAACCAGGCCTTCAACAGCCCCCACCTAAAAGCCAAATGGTCCTTTGTTGAGAGCTGAGTCACCTCCTCCTTCCCAAGGCTGCTCTACCCCCTCCTTCACAAGGCTGCCTGTGAGAATCATCTGACTTTTGCCCTGAGCTGACACCTGGGGCTACTGAGGAGGATCTGGGATTCTGAGATAAGCTGCCCTGCGAAGCAGCACCGGGACTCTGAGATAAATCACAGAGAGTTTCAAGCCTGCAATCAGCATCCCCCCATTTGTCCTTTGCTCTGCTCCTTTGGATCATTCCTCAACCCCTCCCTATCTCCCCTCACTGTGTGCCTTGTAACCAGGCATTTAGCCGTCATTAAACAGGCCTTGACAAAACCATTGCAGGGTCTCCTTTTCTTTCCCGCCTGTTTCTCTTTCAGGCTCGGTCCCCCTCGACCCACAAAAATAACTAGGTCCCGCAGGATGGGATACTGGCTTCCTTCAGTGACAGACTATGACCTATAAGCTGAGCTGAAATAAACATTTTCTCCAAATATTGGTTTAGGTCAGTGTTCATCTCAGCAAAAGAGACCAATTTAGGACAGTTAGTTCTTAAGTTAGCCCTTTGTAAGTTGTTGATTTTTTATTTTGTTTTTGTTTTGTGTTGTGTTGGTTTGTGTTGTTTTGCGTGTTGGTGTCTTCACATTGATAATAGAAGCTTCTGCGTGTTAGAATGTGGTCCACTGCCACAGGAACCTCTTATCTATGGCTCTTCTTAAACAAGTTGTTCCATTTCTTCGGAGAGAAGTCCTACCTGTAGCCTAAACCTTTGAGCTTCAGGTGGTCACTGAGCAGCATCGGCAGGACTGGGGACAGCGCAGTGTCAGCTCTCTGCCTCTGATACAGAATGCACAGCTCAGAGCTCTGGACTCCAACAAACTGCAGAGCAAACCCAGAGTGGGAATGTGGGCCCAGCGTAGAGTCACTGCTCCTCAAATCCTCTGTCCTGCAACTGTTACACTCGGGCCTGACAACTGCCCATAGCTCACTCCTTTCAAGCAAGTTGACTGGTTATCTGGGGCCAACAGAGGGAACACACACAATGACTTTGAAGAGGAATCTTTCTTTTTCTTTTTCAACCAAGTCCTATTTGCTTTTCTAAAGCAATTTGTTTATTTACATGTGACTGTATACATGTGTGGGGATGGGGTTGGGAGAGATGGGACAGGGGTCACATGGGCTCATATGCATACAGAGACCTGAGAGGGCACTGAGTGCCCTCACCAATTTGTCGCCACCTATTCCTTTCCAGCACGGTCTCTCCTGAACTGTAAGCTTCTGTCTTCTCTATTAGCCTGGAAGCCATCAAACCCTCTCTCTTACACCTAGGAGCTGGGGTCACAGCCCACCGGGTGCACCCAGCTTGTTACATGGTGTGTGCTGGGGTTGAATTCCAGTTATTGTGGTTTTATAGCAAGCACCCTTTACCTACCTTAACTGTCTCCCCAGCCCACTATCTGCTTTTTCTGCAAATAACAATTTAATGTGAGAACACACACAGTCACACAGACGGGTACATACATGGGCCCACACAGACACATGCTCACAAACACAAACACAGAGACACACACACAGAGACACACACAACCACAAACACACAGACATACCACACAGACACCACACACACACAGACACACACACATACACTCACATACACACACACACACACTTACACAAACACACAGACACACACAGATATACCACACACACACACACAGACATAACACACACACACACTCTCTCACACACACACACTCACACACACTGTATTAGTTACATTTCACCTCTCTGTGACCAAATTCACCTAAGGACTTGTACTGGTTAATTTTGTGTCAACTTGACACAGCTGGAGTTATCACAGAGAAAGAAGCTTCAGTTGGGGTAATGCCCCCATGAGATCCAGCTGTGGGGCATTTTCTCAATTAGTGATCAAGGGGGAGAGGCCCCTTGTGGGTGGGCCCATCTCTGGGCTGGTAGTCTTGGATTCTATAAGAAAGCAGGCTGAGCAAGCCAGGGGAAGCAAGCCAGTAAAGAACATCCCTCCATGGCTTCTGCATCAGCTCCTACTCCCTGACCTGCTTGAGTTCCAGTCCTGACTTCTTTCAGTGATGAACAGCAATGTGGAAATGTAAGCCGAATAAACCCTTTCCTCCCCAACTGCTTCTTGGTCATGATGTTTGTGCAGGAATAGAAACCCTGACTAAGACAGGACTCTCAGCGCTTTCATAACCCTGTGCTCCTGGAGAATTCCATCTGTTGGCAACCTCTGCCTTCCTGTCTGATCTGACAGGCTGTTCCCACAGCCTCATGCTCAGCCCTGGCCCCGGGCTTTGTCTTTCCCAGTCTCCCATGCACATGACGTTAGCAGGAAGTACTTCAGCAGTGCATTGTAAATCACCCTTCCTTAAACTGTACTTGAGCTTCCCACTCCTGGATCCCAGCCCATGTGGAGGACTTGCTGGCACAGCTGTGCTGAGTTAAAAGGTAAGTTCTCAAGTCCCTCTGCAGGGCCTCGCCAGACTCCACTTGGTGCAGCAAGTTTAAGGCAAATCAACCTTTAAAAAGAGAGAGAAGACACAAATTAAAGTTAAAGCATTAAAATGCAGAAGCTTGGGGGAATGTTTTGGAAATCTGTATTTGGATCCCCAGGCTATCGTATGGCTGGAACAAAATACAGGTGACAGCTGTCACTGGAGATGAGCACTTAATATGTGTGCATTTAATATGTATTTAGAGCCAGGGATGGGATGCAGGTCTGTAATCCCAGCACCTACAAGATAGAGGCAACCAGATCTCTGAGTTCTAGACCAATCTGGGCTACAAGATGAGACCCTGTCTCAAAAATAAACAAAAAACAGAACAGAAAGGCAGGCAGGATGGTGCATGCCTTCATTCCCAGCACTGGGGAGGCAAAGTCAGGCAGATCTCTGAGTTCAAGGTCAGCCTGATCTACAGAGCAAGTTTCAGGACAGCCAGGGCTACACAGAGAAACCCTATCAAAAACAAGCAAAACAACAACAACAACAAAAAAAAAAAAAAAACAGAAATAATTGACACATGCTCTTGGCCACTATAGTCATGCATTTAAAATTCAAAGGAACATGTTTTGAATTTTAAAAAAACAAAGATAAAAAATTTTATAGAAACATTAATTACGTTACACAATAGAAGAACTGCCACATAACAAAACTTTTTCAGTAAAACAAAATTAGACTTAACAGTACAATTTTATATCCTTAAAGCACACCCCTGAATATAAGAAAGTCAAATTTTGGAGGCTGGAGAGATGGCTCAGTAATTAAGAGCACTGACTGCTCTTCCAGAGGTCCTGAGTTCATTTCCCAGCAACCACATAGTGGCTCACAGCCATCTCTAACTGAATCTGATGCCCTTTTCTGGTGTGTCTGAAGACAACTACAGTGTTCTCATATAAATAAAATTAAAATCAAAATTTTAATGAACAACAGGCTAAAGTTAATCAGAGAAAAATTAAAAAGATAATAGCAATAGATTGACTGAATAGACTAAAAGAAAGAGGAGCTTATCTGGATAAAAAAAATAGATTAATGACATGAAGATAAAAATTTGATTTAAATTTTATTGGTAGAATGATTAAGGAAAGCATATTAAAATGCATAACTGTTTTCTTCCTCTCAAACCCCTCTTCAGTGGCAGCAAAAGAAGTGGATGATGAATTTCTCCTTCTCACGCATAGAGAGGAAGGAAAGAGGAGACAATAAGAAAGTGGAAGTGTAGCCCAGTTCTGCTTCTGCCCTGGGGGGGGGGAGGGGGAGGGGGTAGCGAAGTGTCAAGCACCTGGGCTCTGCTTCCACCCTCAGGGTGTTCAAGGAGAAGTTCAAGAGATGGTTTTCAGTGTTACAGCACTTCTTTATTGGGGGAGGGGTAAAACAGCTCTTCTAGATGATATTATGTGAAACAGCAGCTCTCTTTTCTAATGTATGTATGTATGTATGTATGTATGTATGTATGTATGTATTATGTATCCCTTTATTTATTCCTTTTCCATCCCAATCTCTCCCCTCCCAGTCCGACCATTACACATCCCTCCCCCCATTACCCTGTCCCCTTCTCCTTAAAGAAGGGGAAGCCCCCCTTGGGTACCACCCCACCTACATCAGCTCTATTGGGGGTGGGGTATAACAGTCTTTATAAACCATGGGGAGTAGGTTTTCAAAGAGAGCATACATTATTGGCTGGAACTAATGTACTGGGAATGCTTTATTTTCAAGAAGACAGATTCCAGGTGCTTAAACATGTAATCTGACCAAGAGGCTATGTGACTTCCTCACGAATGACTGAGACCAGATTGTGGGGCTATTTGGCTTGCAGGCCAAGAACAGGGAGGGCACGATCCTTACTCCTGCCAGTCTCAAGATAAGATTTTGGTCTCAAGATGAGATTTTTCGGGGTTTGGATGCTTCCTGACCTCGCTCTTGTTCCAGGCCCTATGTGGAAGAACAAAATGAACTGGAGAGTCCCGATGCCACTATTGAACCCCCCCCAGGGGGGGTTGGTAGCAGCAGGTCTGCCCCTCAGCCTCCAGTAATTAGATATTGTAACTCCCTCTCTGTTACTCCCATAAAAGGGGGAGATTTTTTTTTTTTTAGATTTATTTATTTATTATATGTAAGTACACTATAGCTGTCTTCAGACACTCCAGAAGAGGGCGTCAGATCTTGTTACGGATGGTTGTGAGCCACCATGTGGTTGCTGGGATTTGAACTCAGGACCTTTGGAAGAGCAGTCGGGTGCTCTTACCCACTGAGCCATCTCACAAGCCCAAAAGGGAGAGATTTATTCACAGGATAAGATAAAATAAAAAAGTGTCTGAGGTGGGGTTCCAGAAGCCAACTTGAAACTGGGAATTCTCACTGACAACAGAAGCGGAAAGTCAACTTTAAGCACTGAATCCTGAGGTACACCGTTTGTTTTCTGCCCTGTGTGTGCTCCCTGATGTGAACATGTGTCCTTATGCTCAGCAAAGACACTAACGTGTGTATTTTGGAGTCCCCCCCTAGCTCCAGAGGAAAGAAGTAAAGATATATACCCTAGGGGACCGTCAACCAGACCTTACACACAAGTTCATGCCTGGTGAGCTTTAGTGAGTTCTTAGCCAGGCCACCAAAGGTTCCATCTGAGCTGACACTTCAAAACAACAGTAGGAAAAGGTAAGAAAATCCAACTTTGTGTCTCCCTTTTTTTTAACCCATGAAGACCAGTTTGTGCAGCCAATATTTTTGGAACGTCCATCCATTGGAGCATGGTCAACAGGGACTACACTCTTACTGGAGCATGGTCAACAGGGACTACACTCTAAGAGCAAGCTGATTCTCTCCCTCCCCACAGTTAACAACTGCCAATAACTATTTGGTGGCACACAGCTGAAGCCCAAGCGTTCAGAATGCTGAGGCCAGGAGATTGCCATGAGTTGCAGAACTGCCTGGAATATGGAACAATGCCCTGATGTTGGGAGAGGGGGGTGCAATGTTACAGTGTCTAATTAGACATGACCCCTCGCCTTTCTCCCTGGAACCAAAAAGCATCCCCTTGTAGAAGACGGTTGAAGGCCAATCTAAAATCCATCTCCTCTCCAACATGGATCCATTGTCCTGGCTTTGGTCCTCAAATAACAAATATTAAAACAATTTAAAAAAAAAAAGAGAGAATCAATGTGAAATTGGAGGTGTTTGGTTGTGAGATTATAATTGATTAGGTGTTTTTTTTTTTACAATCTCCAAATTGCCATATTCATTTTTACAATCAATTATCAGTTTAGCACAGAACACAAAAAGTACAAGAGGTTTTGTCTGAAACATCTCCCCGTGGGTCCAGAATACAAACTGAAACAGAGCATAAACCAGAAAGATCCTTCCAGAAGACGACAGAGCCAGTTCCCCAGGGCAAAGGGCCCTCCAGGCCTGTGGCTGAAGAAACCACTCAGGAACAGCCATGAGGAAGCTGGGCACTGATGAACCCTGATGCCACAGCCCAGGGCCTGCTGTCCTATGTCAGTGGCCCCATCACATGTTCCCCACGGACCTGTAGCCAGGAGAGATGAGAACTTCTGGCCGTAAGGTTTGATTGAGAGTTACTGGGAGTTACTGAAAACCAGAGTGGGTAGTTGTGTGAGCCTCACGCCTTAACAAAATAAGTTTCGTGTCACCCCTGGGAAGGGGTCATCTAGACCTGTCCAACACAGGCTCTGGCCAAGATGAATACCTTGTCAAATCAAGACAGCATGGTACATAAAGTTAAAAGAGATGGGCAGGCGTAGTTTCTAGGGCAGGGTCAGCTGTAAACTATCCTGTGATTGTGAACGTTATTTATAAAAGCCATCTGTGGTTGCCTTTCTGGGCACAAGATCTCTCAGGCTGCCAGGCTAGAGGGGCATGGAAAGAGAAGCCTACAGATCTGCCCGATTGTTTGATCTGTGGCTGGAGCCGTTATTAGTGTGCCCATGGTTTTGATTAAGTGACAAGGGGCTTCCGCCCTTACCCAAGCTTTCGGCACTTCTAACTTCTTCAGATAATTGATGTATATTTTTGTCTGTTTTCATTTTGGTTATGTGGACTCAAGGTCATCAAATGAAACATAGAAAAGTTGGCTATGTGACTTCAAATTCATTTCATTAAAAATTATACCCACGAGCAGATGCCCAGCACGATGAGACCTTTGTAGTTTTCATGATGAAAATCTGCTGTGGTTTCATCCAGCACATGACCTTATCTGCGCTGGAAACTGCACCAAGACCAACGGCATGCTTTCCATTATCAGCTCGAGCTCTGGGCTCTGAAACGGTCACCTCGGCTTCTCCTTCAGTCCTTTGTTCTCCAAGGACCCTTCAGCCAGGGGCCAGTCCCGACAGATAGCACAATGACATAGGAAACTTTGAGGAAAGTTCACTGACGGGACTATTTGCAAAGGAGACAGCGTTCTGGAGACTGATGGGGAGGTGTGGAGGGGGCACACCAGAGCAGCAGAGGGATATTGCCTCGGCCTCTTCAACACGGAGGTCTGGTCAGGGAGAGGCTATGGGAGCTCTGAAGAGAGGAGAAACTCTTCATGTGGCTGCAGCATAGGAGCTGTGGGCTGTGTGCAGTCCACCGAGAACTCAGAGTGGACTCAGTAGTCTGGCAGAGAGAGTATGTGGATAAGTCCAACCTCCTGCCCAACCCCTGCCAGAGCTTCCAGTAGCCAACTCCAACTACAAAACTGCCCACCAATATGGATCCCAGGGCTGGGTGGAGAGTGGACCCGGAGTGGTGTCTTAGTCTCTTTTGTGTTATTATTACAGAATACTGGGTAACAAATAAAGAAAATCTGACCTGTCACTTTTGTTGCAACCGAGAGGACAAATAACCCCAGGTCTCTTACCACCCTGAGGGTCAAGCCTTGTACCCTGCATGCACGTTAGAGATGTATATACTTACGAGTTAGCCTGATGTGTAAACTAGGAGACCAGGATAAGAAGAACCGAATAAACATCTGTGTAACTGCGCCACTGTTAGGTAGCAATTTCCTCCATATTGAAACTTTCTACCCTGGGGGGGGAGACTCCTAGGACTCAGGCAGTGCCTAAGCTGGCTCATACAGACTCCAGAAACAGGGCTAGAGAGGGCTCAGCCATCAAGAGGATGTCCTGCTCAAATAGAGGACCCAAGTTTGGTTGCCAGCATGAGCACATTGGGCAGCTCCCAACTACCTGTAACACCAGCTATTAGGTGATCCTCTGGACTCTGCAGGCACTGGCACGTGTGTGTGTGTGTGTGTGTGTGTGTGTGTGTGTGTGTGTGTGTGTGTGTNTGTGTGTGTGTGTGTGTGTGTGTGTGTGTGTGTGTATGTCTGTATGTCTCTCTGTGTGCGTGTGTGTCTGTGTGTGTGTGTATGTCTCTGTCTCTGTGTATGTCTGTGTGTGTGTATGTATGTGTGTGTCTGCATGTGTGTGTGTTTGTGTGTCTGTGTGTGTGTATGTCTGTGTGTATGTCTGTGTGTGTGTGTTTGCGTGTCTGTGTGTATGTATGTCTCTGTCTCTGTGTATGTCTGTGTGTGTGTGTCTGTGTGTGTGTGTGTGTGTGTGTGTGTGTGAACAACTCAGAATTCTTCCAAGGTCCTGTCCTCTTCAAGGTTGCATAAACAGAAGACTGCTTAGGAGACAGCCTCTCCATCCTGCCAAACCTCCTGCAGGTTGTGCAAAGAGCCCCAGGGTTCCAGCTTTCTGAAGCATCACCCAAGAGTTGACAGTCAGTCGGCTGACTCTGAGTCACCCAGGCTCCCAGGGGACTCTCTGGTTCACCAAGCTGCACTTTGGCATTACTGTTGCTTTAGTTTGTTGTCATTTCCTTCTTGATGAGAAGATGTTTCTTTATGTCTTCCCAGGAACAGTTCCACCACCACCACCACCCACCAGCCAAGATGATAACTCAGAAATAATGCGTTCTAGGTAAAATAACAGTTTAGTAGCACACTCAGAAACTTGAAACAATGCAGAGGGTGGTCTCTTGGGAACCAAATGCACCGTGATGGATGGCAATGGACCCTGTCAACTTCACCAACTGGTAGCCTCTACTGTTGCTGATTTGCATGTTGTATCCTTACAATTAAATGACATAAGTCTTCGGTGTGTGGCTTTTGATGATGAAGTGTATTTCTTCCCAGTCTTCATCAGGAAGAAGGGTCAGAGTAGATTACACTCACCTGGTACAGAGACTGTTGTTCTTGCTGTGTTTATCCTGTATTCTCTCCTGACATAGTCCAGAAGGACTCTGTTCAGACAGTTCAGTGGCATCAGAGTACTTCACTATATTAATGACATGGAGCCCCAAGAGGGGCACTGCGTGGTCTCTTTGGAGTTTGCAGCTAGCATGTAGCACACTTGGGAATACTAAACTGAACCATTTATTGGGTGCCTCGGATAGCTATCAGTTTTCAGAATATCTCCCAAAACAAGAGCAGATCCTGCATCAGGTTCTGGATGCTGAGTAGCCTCAGCTCTTGACCAAAGGACCCAATAGCTGCCATGACAAACCGAGGTGGGTTCTCTGAAAGAAGGAAGTCAATGGGTGAAATACTGTAATGAGGCCGTGCCACATGCCGCAGAAAACTACTTACCACAGAGAATTGAACTCCTGCAACACCAGCAGCCTCTAGTCAACACTGATTGACCTCAGGATGTAACTGGATGTATGAGCAGAGCTGCCCATTGTGAGCTGAATATCAGAGCCACCAAACCCCAAGGAGGCACTCTAGAGATCACTGGGAGAGCCTGGCTCTTCTGTCTCCCCAACTTTTGGTTCCACTCGACGCCTCCAGGGCCAGGTATAAAGCCAGGGCTAGACTAAATCTAAAGCTATAGCTTCCAGCTGCCATGCCAAGCTTCTCTTGACAAATGTGTGCACAACAGAGAAGTGACCATGCGACCCTGGTCATCACAGAGACAAAGCTGTTGCTACATAACAATGCAATCATGGCTCAGGGTGTAGCAGGACTCCTTCTTGGTGACTCTATGCCTGGTGATAACTGTAATGTGAAACTGCCAAAAGCCTACCCTGATAAAGGTACAATGACCTCAGAGATAAAGGTCTTTGTTATCCCGATGGATGACAACTTAAACCAACAGAACGGCCTGCCATAGAGGAGGGACAGAAACGGTGCTAATAGAGAAAGATAGTGACTTCAGGATCAACTGTAACAGTACAGAATGCAGCTCGTCCCTATAAAGGTGTTTTGAGATGGTATCCACATTTTAATTAGTAGATTTTGAAGCATGTTATCCCTTAAATATGTGTGGGCTTAAAGCAAGGGGCGGGTTCTCAAGGCTACAACACGGAAGCCCTATCTGTGGACCTGGGGAGACAGCTCTGTGATAAAGTCTCTGTTGCGTAAGCCTGAGGACTTTGCTGTGTCTCACTCTTGAGGCCCAAAAGCCCACCCAGGAGCCAACTTTGATGTAATCACAGTAGAGTCTTTATTTACCAGCTTGGGCCTATTTACCTCTGACCCTGACAAAGCAGGATCGTTTGGTGAAAAAGCCTTGAACCCTCATTGGGACAAGATTTTATAGAAAATGGGAGTCAGCAAGGGGGTGTCTAGCCTCTAATTGAATGACTATTGTAAGCTGACAAGTGGGTGCTCTAAAGCAAAACCACGAACACTCACAAATGCCCTGAGAGTACATCTGAAACAGTCAGACTAATGTTTGACTGACTGTTGTTAGGAAGTAGCTAGGGAGTAACTCTGAGGGATGGGCCAAGGACAAGCCATGGGGTCCTTTCTGGTACTTGGGTGTAGCTTGGGTTCAGCTGTAGGTCAAGTTCTTAGGCTTTTTTTTTTTTCCTTTTAAGATGGAGGCCAGTCCCAAGATGAAGTAGGTTTGGCCTCAAATTTCCCTGCTTTCTCTGGTAACTAGAAGGCCCAATCATTGGACTTCCTGAAGCTCCTCAGCTTTGTTATGGAGGGACTGGTAGTATTAACTAAGCTCATGAAAACAGCCAGTAACAGGGCTGTGTTTCCATGACTCAGTTAACTCGGGCCTGGATGTATTGGTGACCTGAAAGGCCCTGACCATCATATTTTAGAGGGGGTCATGGTTGTCATTGTCCAATCCTTGTGGTGTCCCTGGGGTTTGGGTAGGGCCCCCATCAATGGGAGACAGAGGGGAGTCCTGTTCTGGCCCAAGGGACAGTCAAACAGGGTCTGGGGAACCACCTGTGGAGAGAATGAAAGATGAGAAACACAAGGAAGGACAACAAGTCTGATTGATCAAGCTATCAAATGTTTATTATTCCCAGGCAGGTTTTATGCCCACAGAAGCAGGGTACGGGGAGGGGGATGACATAGCATCGCTTTGTTTCTGGGGGAACGCACCTGTTCCCCAGAGCAGGCTATTGGCTGGGTTAAAAAGTTCAGCAGGAGGAACAGAACAGAGTGGGTTGCTAGGTACCTGTCCACAAGATCTACAGCTATTTGTTCTTAACTGGGGGTAGGACTTTCCCATAGAGGCCTCAACTTTTTCCCACAGAAATCTCAACTAAGCTAGTGCTTTTCCACTAAGGCCAAGACTTTGTAAGTAAGCACTTAATGGCTGACAAGGCAATTAACATTCAAACAGGGTTGCTCCCAACAGAGTCCTGAGGCTGAATTTTCTCCTGTTGGTCAGGGGTCATCGTTAACTGTAAATGAATGTTGTGGGTCTCTGATGTAATCACATCGACCTTCAGAGCTGTGAGTGTGGTCAAGATGATAGCATAGGGACCTTTTTAACTAGGCTCTAATGGCCCCTGCTGGAGGGGGACCTGTTTCATAGAGAACACGTAAGTTTAGGCCAAATATGTTTATGAGGCCCTTGGACATCTTTGGGATTGTCCAGCAACTGGCCATCCTCCAATTCAGTGAAGACCTCAGCCTGTGTGTTAAGAATAATGGGAAGACAGAGTAGTATCCTGAACGTGATTTCAGGAGGGGCGAGTCCCATCTGGTGAGGGAAGTTTCATACCCAGTAGAGAGTGAAGAGAAAAGAGTTAATTCAGTCATTGTCAGTCTCTTAAGTCAATTTAGTTAAGGTCTCTTTTGGAGTCTTATTTATCTTTTTTACCTGTCCTGAGCTCTGGGGTCTGCATGTGCAATACAGTTTTTAATCAACCTCTAGAATACTGGCTACTCCCTGACTTGGCTGGTCCACTGTCTGACCCCTATCATCTAAGGAAACCTTGGCAGGATGTCCTTTAAGAGTTTCTTTGTCACTGTCGACGTAGTTTTATGTTTGGCGGGGAAAGCCTCAGTCCAACCAGAAAATGTTTCTATAGACATCAGTAAATATTTGTATCTACATTTTTCTGGTTTTATCTCCGTGACATCAGTCTCTCGGTAGGCTTCTAGGCTTTGAGCCTCTGAACCTGTCACGGGGTCCTTTTTATTAGTCACCGTGTTAGCTAGCTGGTAGGCTTTATAGTTCTCGGCCATCTCAGCTATCTTTGAGTTGGCCTCTCTAATCTTGATATTGGTATGTCGTGTTTTCCAGATGCCCGTGCGGGGAGAGCGGTGGATCTTCTGCAGTGCGTGTAGTCTCATTTTTTTTTTCTGGCACAATGAGTTTGTAATCTGTTGTTCTCCACCATCTGCATAACACTGGGACACAGGCAAATTCCTAGTCCAGATTATGTCATCTTTTGGATGCTTAGGGTGGTCAGGGGGAGTAGGATCCCCCAGATCCAGGGAAGTCAGGAGCAAGAGAGGTCCGATTTCTAGGGAAGTGTGTCGGACTGCTTTATCTGCCCTGCTGTTATCCTCTGAAACTGGGTCCTTCCCTCTCTGGTGTCCTGAGCAGTGAATGATGGCCAGTTTTTAGGCCCCTGAAGAACCCTTGGTAGGGAGAGGATTTCCTTCTTATTTTTGATAGTCTTTCTTTCTGCCGTCAGAAGGCCTCTGTCTCTATGAACAGTCCCATGGACATGAGTCACACTGGCTCTCCACAGCTTGTGTCTTTTCTCAGCTCCAATGCCTTGGTTAGAGCTATCAGTTCAGCTTTCTGGGATGACCTTCTAGATTCAAGTGGCTCTACCCGTATGATTTCGGTGTTTGAGACCATCGCTGTCCCAGCATACCTCTGTCCATCCAGAACGAAGCTCTTACCACTGGTGAATCACGTTACCTCTGCATCCATCAAGGGGCTATCGTGAAGATCTGGTCTGGCTCCATGGGTGTGAGCCAAAATGTCCAAGCAGTCATGCAGTGGCCTGTCAAGGTCTGGGGCAGGGGGCAGGGTAGCTGGGCTTATGGCCACTGGGGCCTGAAAGGTTATCTTAGGGGGATTTAAGAAGAGAGACTGGTAATGAGTCATTCTGGCATTGGTGATGGTCAGGCTTTGGCCCAGTGACAGTTTGTCAGTGTCCTTCACCAGGAGGGCTGTGAGTGTGATGATGTGTAAACAGGGGTGGGGGCAGCCTCTAGCAACAGGGGTCTCAGATCTCTCATCCACAAAGAGATGGAAAGATTTAGTCACCTCTGGCAATCCCAAAGCTGGTGTAGAAATTCCTCTCTGAATATGTTTCTCCCAGATTTAGGGAGGTTGCCTATGGTTGGCAGGGTTGGACCTTCCTAGTGGAAGTTCCTGGGTCTCATCTAAGCATTTTTTTTTTTGGTTTGGTTGGTTTCTGTTGTCACCAAGAGGTGATCCATAAACTGTTGAACAAACTTTATCTTTAGGTTCTAGCAAGACAGAACGTTGTTTGGCTCTATTATCAACAAGGAAGCTGGTGAGTTTCCCCTCTATTTTTAGGGCTACCCTGGGCATCTTTTAAGGCAATAGTTTAAATAGGCTTTTTCTTCTTGGGGCATTATCTAGCCCAGTGGCCCTCTTTATTATAATAAGCACATTGGTTCTTTCTCAAGTGGGGACTTTTTAATCTTTAGGGCCCCCCTTATCTCTTTTTCTGGGGGCCATCTGTTTTGGGTATCTCTTACAGTCTTCTGGTTCAGTCCGGCCACGGCTGTCAACAGGATCTTTGTCAGGTCATAAGTCTGCTGCCTCCGCTCTTTAAACTATCTTTCCTGTGTGTGTGTGTGTGTGTGTGTGTGTGTGTGTGTGTGTGTATGTTTTCCCCCCTAAGTAGGTTTGACCTCTCATCTTGAGTTCAGATCTTCGGCACACACATAAAAAAATCTGGGTGTGGTGGTACCTACCTGTGACCCTAGTCCTGGCTGCTACAGATAGGCAGGTCCCTGGCACTCACCCGCCAGCAAGAGAGCTGGATTCAGTGAGAAAGCCTGCCTCAAAAAATAAGGAGGAAGACACTCAGTGTTGATCTCTGGTCTCCACATACATAGGCAAGTGCATGCACACACACACAGAGACACACAGACATATAGAGACACACATACAAAGACACATAGAGATACACGTACACAGACACACACACACACACACACACACACAGAATCCGCTCTCACCTGAATATCCAACCATCTGGCTTGTCATCACTACAGATTTTGGACTTAGCTCCCAAAAAGTGTAAGACAGATCCTTAAAATAAATCTCTCTCATAATATCTGTGTACCACATTTACATGTATACATACCAATAATGTACATAGGATATAATTTATCTCATTGGCTCTGCTTCTCTGGAGAATCCTAATATATCTCCTTTTATAAGGTCCTTTTTTATGTTTTTATTAACACATTAATCATACATAATAATGGGCTTCATCATAACATTTTCATACATGTATATAGTGAATTTGGACCACAGTTACCCCCATCTCTCTGTCTTCTGTTCCTATTCCTGTTGATATCTTTCGGTTTTGTAAGGGCAGAAGGAACATTTTGGCCTACAAGAATTTGTTGTTGTTGTTGTTGTTGTTGTTTTATTTTTGAGATTATAATTACATGCATATCTGTACATGTACATATGCATGTGTGTGAATGCACGTATATGTGTGTGTGACCCAATGGGTTTCATTAGAGTTGCTTCCAGGAACATGAGTACCTTACCGTTGAAGAAAATGTAAATATCTCTTCTTCCAGCAACCTGAGAAAGAGAGGGGGCCTTATGAGTCCCTCCCTCACCCATGACAGGATGCTCAAGAGCCTGACCCTATTCAGGTCTTATATAGTTACTTACAGCTATACATATACAATGCATCCTGCTCTCTATAATGTCACTTGTCTATATTTTCAGAGCTGTCCACTTGGTATAGATAACCAACTGGTGTGCTCTTCCCTGGGGAAGACAATCTGCCCCCTTCTCAGTCCTGCCCATCTCCTCACACTCCCCAGCAGCAGCCACAATCGTACCGTCTAGTTCTGGTGGGCAGCCAACAGCCCTGCCAATCGCCTTATTGTTTTGGAGGGCCTAGAAGGTAGCCTGCCCCTGATACTGTGGTTTTCGTTTCAGAACCCATAGCTTCTGGGGAAAGCATTACCCACCTATGTGAGGCATCTCCATCTAGTTTTATGTTGACAGATGGGGTGTGGGTGAGTACCTACAGAATCCAGAAGAGGGCGTGAGATCCCCAGGAGCTGGAGTTACAAGTTGCTGTGAGCTGCCTGACACGGGTGCTGGAAAGGGAATTCTTCAAGAGTTTGGAGTGTGCTTAACCCCTGAGCCATCTCTCTGCTGCTAATTTTATCTTATCATTAGCTTGCCAAGTGTCAGCTTTTCATGTACCCTTAGTTTCAGCCAACCGTATTATTGGGGTTCTAGAGAGAACAGAACTTATAAAATGAGTGTGTGTGTGTGTGTGTGTGTGTGTGTGTGTGTATGTAGACATGGATATATGATTTATTAGAATGGCTTGTGGCTTACAGCTATGGTTCCGATAGTCCAAAGAGAGCTGTCTACCAACTTCAGGTCCAAGAACTCAGTTCTTGGTGAATACGCAGGACTGGATGTCTCGGCTGGTTTTCAGCACACACTAGAATCTCAGAGACGTGGGCTCTGATGCCACTGAAGAAATGGGCTTGCCCTCAGTCTCACTGAAGAAGCGAGACTGAGGTTAAGCAGGCAAAGAGCAGAAGCCTCCTTCTCCCATGTCCGTTATATAGGCTGCCACTCGAAGATGTGGCCCAGATTATAGGTGGATCTTCCCACCTCAGAAGATCTAGATTAAAGGTGGGTCTTCACATTGTAAATGATTTTAGAAAAAGAAAACCCCTCACTGGTGGACCCAACCTCAGATTTTAGTTAACTCCAGATGTAGTCATTAACAGCCAGGCCCAGCCACCACACTGAAGCTTCCCCAGCCTTTCTCTCCTCCTCTGTCTGCCCCGCCCCCACTTAAACAATCCCATCCCCAGCATTGGCCCCACCCCCACCTAAACAATCCCATCCCCAGCATTCCACCTTCTTCTTTCATATCATGTGTCTTCGACTTCCTCCTATCAGTAAACCCCTCTCCTCTCATGGACCCTGTTCTAGTTTCCTGGTCTATATACATACTTGCTCCCACGTTAATGCACACACATAAAAACCCAAAGCCAGGATCTGGTATGCAAGACCACATGAACCATTAGCTTACCATGTCTGAGTTACCTCACTTAGCATAATGTTTTCCAATTCCATCTATTTTCCCCACAAATTTTGTACTTTATTTTTCATTACAGCTGAGTAAATCCCATTGTGCATATGCACCTTGTTTCCTTTATCCGTTCAAAAGCTTCTCATTAAAAAGTGAAAAGACAGCCAAGCATGGCGGCACACGCCTTAAATCCCAGCACTCGGGAGGCAGAGGCAGGTGGATTTCTTTTTTTTTTTTTTTT
>NC_034597.1:47010226-47012250 GCF_900095145.1 Mus pahari | reverse complement strand
GAAAAGACAACTGAAAGGAACTCGGTGTGGGGCATGAATGGGGCAGACCCCTGCACAGGAGGAGGGCGGCTGGGGACAGTGCTGTCCTGCCAGTGTTGCCACCGATGCTCACCAGACTTCTTGAGAAGACCTTCTTGTTCCCTTTGTTCTCTGTGTCTGTCTGTGTATGTGTGTGCTGTGTCTGTGTGGGTCTGTCTGTGTGTATTTGTCTCTCTCTGTGTGTGTGTCACTGTCTCTAGCTCTCTGCTTCTCTCTCTCCCTCCCTCCCTCCTCTTAACTTCTCTCCCTTTTTCCCTCCCTTCTACCTTTATTAGGTTACAGGAATATTCTCAGCCAGCACACAGCAGACCAGAGTAGACAACCAACATTGGAAACTAAATGTCCCTGAAGTAGCTTCACCATAATGGTTGAAAACTGGTACATGAAGAACCCACTTTCATCACTTTCTCCCACAGTCCCCAAGAGGTAACCCCTCAGTTGCCCATAGAGCTTAATTTCTCACCAACATGCACTGTACTTTCTTTCTTCTTTACTTCTGTTTCATTTCTTCCCTGCTCCAGGGATACTTCTAGGAATCATATCACTGATAAACTACTTGTATTCAGATCTTTGTCTCAGGGATTGTTTCGGGGGGGGGGGGGNGCCAATNTAAAATAGGCCCAGAAATGTAATTATTTAAAACTATTGTGGTCAAATGATGTGGTTTGTAAATGCATCATCTAAGCAATAAAAAAAATTGAGATGGAGTCCAGAAAGGGACCCACTGGTGTATAAACACTCGGACGTTCAGGGGAAGGGAAAGGACAACTATCACGTGAATTAAATCTGACCCCCATTTGTGGACACAAAACCAATTCCTGGTCATGAGCTGGTGAATAACAAAGCAGAATTTCCTGACGAAGCACTAGGAAGATACCTGCATCACTTTTTAGGAAGTAGCGGGTCAGAGAATTTTCTTCTACACACACAAACAGCACGAAGCCAGCTCTCTACCTCACAGGGTTGGGACTAATAAATTCCTGCTACAGGAGACATCCTGTCTATTCAGCGTGTGTGTCTGTCCACTAGGTGGCAGCAGACATCCCTGTTTATCACCCGCTGCGACAAAAATGTGTCCAAGTCAGCAACAAAAGAGGTCTGTAGTTGAAGGAAGGGGAAGAAAGGAAAGGGGGAAAACAGGATGTCCTATTAAATTTGAACTTTGGATAAAGAAGAAAAAATACAAACATTCGCTCGTACACATGTAAACACACAGAAAAACAGTAAAGTATCTTTCACACTGAACTCCATGGCACAGGCCTGTTATTCCAGTTTCTCAGGAGGCTTGTGGCAGAAGGATCACAAGCTCAAGGCCTCCCTGAGCAACCAAGAAAGCTCTCACCTCAAAATGATAGAAAAGTCTATGGGGCCATCGAGATGGTTCTGTGAGTAAAGCACCTGAGGGAGGTCTGACAGCCTGAGTTCAATCCCTGGGACCCACAAAGTGGAAGGAGACGGCTCAACCCACAAGCTGTCCTTCGACCTCCTCACATACACACACATGCAGGCACACACTGTGCAAGCATGAATACATTCACACTAAATAAACAAAACATAGTCAAAGTTGTAAGTTTACAGAAGACTGGGTATACGGCTAAGGCACATGGCCCTACGTTTAATCAGAAAAATTTTTTTTTTTTTACTGTTTACCTACTATCCATATTTACTTGAGTGTCCTATATTTTATATGATTTTCTACTGAAGGGTACAAAAAGGTCACTCTATAATTGAGAGTTATTGTCTTGAAATAAAAGTTACTTGATAAATTGGACTATAAGAAAGATTTCAGCCGGGCGGTGGTGGCGCATGCCTTGAAACCCAGCACTTGGGAGGCAGAGGCAGGCGGATTTCTGAGTTTGAGGTCAGCCTGGTCTACAAAGTGAGTTCCGGGACAGCCAGGGCTACACAGAGAAACCCTGTCTCGAAAAGAAAGAAAGAAAGAAAGAAAGAAAGAAAGAAAGAAAGAAAGAAAGAAAGAAAGAAAG
>NC_034597.1:46996029-47010151 GCF_900095145.1 Mus pahari | reverse complement strand
AAGAAAGAAAGAAAGAAAGAAAGAAAGAAAGAAAGAAAGAAAGAAAGAAAGAAAGAAAGATTTCTAGTCATCAAAAGACACCATCAAGAGGGAAAGGAAAGGCACAGAGTGGGTGCACTGTCTAAGCCATATGTGGAGGCAAGAGCTTTAATCCCAGCACTCAGGAAGCAGAGGCAAGGGAAGCTCTAAGCACCCCAGGCCAGCCAGGGCTACATAGTGAGGGGGGCTGTTTGACACAGACCACAGGTGTCACCCAAAGACTTTATTCTAAGCCAAATGAGTGGCCATAGCCCAGGAACCCAGAATTCAGGTTGCCCTGAATAAAATATTCCACCATGGAAAATGGTTGCATGTTTTTATAGTCATAGAACAAGAGATAGTCGTAACTCAAGGTATTTATCAACACACTAGTGAAGACAGCAGATGGACAGGTAACAGCAAAGTGCAGAAAAATTTGCCATGGCATTTGGATGCTTTCTGATGCCATCCTGAGCATGAGGTTGGTGTATAGCAGTGGTCTGCTACAAATCCACGCCCAAAGGTTTTGTCTGATAGTCAAAGGATGTCAGGTCAGATAAGAATGATGAGCAATGAATAGATGGAGATAACCCAGAATAATCTGTTCTGAATCTGCACTATTCCAACTCTTTTTTGGTTTTTCAAGACAGGGTTTCTCTGTATAGCCCTGGCTGTCCTGGAACTCTCTTTGTAGACCAGGCTGGCCTCGAACTCAGAAATCTGCCTGCCTCTGTCTCCCAAGTGCTGGGATTAATGGCATGAGCCACCACCACCCGGCTATTAAATTACTAATAAACATGCTGACTATTGAGCTGCATTAGTAACCAGGAAAACACAAATTAAGCTCCAAAACAATAGCATAATACATTCACAAGAATGGTTACAATTAAAAAGATGATAATTCCAGGGAGAGAAACAAGAACTCTTACCCACTGTTGTAATAATTTCCAACCCCAATAAGCCCATATAAAAACATAGTCTAGTTATTATAATTATAAGCAGTGTGCATAGGTTGGGCAGATCTGGTGCTATATACTAACTTATTCCCCAGCTATGAGACCCTTTTTGACTTGTGGTTTCTCTTGGTCACTTGGTGCTGCTCCATCATGGCCGCCTCCTCCTCCTCCTCCTCCGTCCTCTCTCTCCCCTTCTTGTCCTCTCCCTCACTCCCCCAGAACTCTCATCCCACCTTCCCCTCCACTGCCCAAGCGCAGGCTCGAGCCTTTACTGACCGGTTAGGATGGGGAGAAGGTTCACACGAGATGGCCTGAGTATGTGACTGATTGCTCATCCATTGTGGGCAATCCCTTTCATGGAAACAGAATTAACATCGGAATACAAACAGCACCAGAGCAGCCCATGACATTTCCCCCTTTGTTGCCCAATTCAAGAGACTCTTTCTCTCAGATATAAATTGAGCACAACTCTGACAATTATGTAAATTATAAAGTATGAAATACACTTAACACGCAGTCCGTCCGATTTGTCAATTTAGAGAAAGCACTCTACCGTCCACCCTAACTTAAAGAGTTTACAGTTCCGTGCCTGAATTATGCTGCCTCTAACTTGTATTACCACCTGAAATCCATCCTTTCACATCTGGAACTTCTTCTTTAACGCTGAACAATTTAGGTTCAATTATGAGACTATAACTAGTCTTCAACCCTGATAGAGATCTGAAAAGAAATTAAATATTACCTGAATATGTAGGAAGCACAAAGACCAAGCTTCTAAAATTATACAATGTGTAGAGACAGCTGGCTGCCTGGGCAGTGCCTTAATTCCTTATGAAGATGCTCATACATCAGTTCCACACCTGAGAACACACCCAGATAGCTGGGTGATGGTAAACCATGAATAAGGGCAATACCGTGTTCTGTGGAACAACTCAAGGTCCATCAACAACACAATGAATAATTAAAACTGTGACAAGGACAAACAACAGAAACACCGGCTACAAGCAGTAACCAGTCATAAACCAGGTGAATGTCTCAATCAAAATGTCAAGTGTAACAAAGTATAGGTTTTTGTTTGTTTGTTTGCTGTTTTGTTTGGTTGGTTGGTTGCTTGGTTGGTGTTGAGACAGAGTTTCTCTGTGTAGCTCTGGCTGTCCTCGAACTTGCTTTGTAGTCTAGGCTTACCTCAAACTCAGAGATTCACCTGTCTCTGCCTCCCAAAGGAGGTATTACAGGCATGTGCCACCATGCCCAGCTTGCAGATTTTTTTTTTTTTAGTTTATTCTTTTCTCATACAATACATCCCAACCACAGCCCCTCTCCCTCCACTCCTCCTAGTCCCACTCACACCTCCTCTAAACCGAAGACAGCATAATACAACACAACAAGACTAAGCACATACCTCATATTAAAGCTGGACAAGGCAATCCAGTCGGAGGCAAAAAGGGTCCCAAGAGCAGGCAAGAGAGTCAGAAGTACCCCATCTTCCACTGTTAGGAGTCCCACAGACACCCCAGCTAAACAACCACAGCATGTAAGCAGGGGACCTAGCACAGACCTAGGCACGCTCTCTGCTTTGTGCTTCAGTCTGATCCCTGCTCAGTTGATTCTACAGGCCATGTTCTGGTGTCCTCTACCTCTCTGACGCCTACAATCCTTCTACCCCACCATTCACAGGGTTTCCCAAGCTCCCCCTAACACTTGTCTGTGGGTCTCTGCATCTGTTTTCATCAACTGCTGGAGGTAGTCTGTCTGTCTGGTGACAGGTAGGTAGTCAGCCATGTATTAGTATAGCAGAATATCATTAGGAATCACTTTTTTTCTTTTTGTTTCATGCTGTTGTTGTTGTTGTTGTTGTTGTTGTTGGTGGTTTGGTTCTTGGTTGTTTTGTTGGTTTTTTGTTTGTTTGTTTGTTTGTTTTGTTTGTTTGATTGATTGATTGATTGATTGATTGGTCAGTATTGTTCGATTCTGTCCTAGGTCTCAGAGCCATGCAGCTTCTGGCTCCTGGCCATCCACTAAGTGTTGGGCCTGGGCTCCCTCTTGTGGCTTGGACCAGACATTGCTTGGCTGCTCTCACCAACTCTGAGCCACCATTGCTCCAGCAGGTAGGACAGCTGTGAGTGGAAGGTTTCAGGGCTGGGTTGGTATCTCACTGGGAGCCTTGTGATGTTACCAAAGATGGCCTGTACAGGCTCCATATCCTCCATTGCTAGGAGTCCGCTCTAGGTTCACCCTCCTAGGTTGCAGGAAGTTTGCACTGTACTAGGTTTCCATATGGTCCACTAAATGCCCCCATTCCACTCTTCTCTCCCTCCAACCCTCCACACCATCTGATCCCTCCTGCTCCCATCACCTCCTGCCGCAGTCCACCTCCAAAATCTATTCTATTTCCTCTCCCCTGGAAGATCCATGTGTCCTCCCTAGAGCCCTCTGTATTACTTAGCCTGTGTATTGTAGCATGGGTCTGTGAATTGTAGCATGATTATTATCTTTTACTTTATAGCTAATATCCACTTAAAGGTGAGTGTATGCCATGTTTGCCTCTCTGTGTCTGGGTTGCCTTGCTCAGAATGACTTTTCCTAATTCCATCCATTTGCCCTCAAATTTCACGATGTCATCTTTTCCTAACACTGTGTAAATGTACCACACTTTCATCACTCATCCATTGAGGGTTCTCTAGGTTGTTTCCAGTTTCTGGCTACTATGAATAAAGTCACTATGAACATAGTTGAGCAACTGTCCTTGTGGTAGGATGGAGCACCCTCTGGGTATATGTCCAAGAGTGGTCTAGCTGGGTCTTATGCTAGATCTGTTCGTAAAAAGGCAGATTTTTAAAGATGACTTGCATCACTTTACTTGAATAAACCTTCAGAAGCAGACAGACCAATCCTATTGAAAATGTGATGAGATGGGGGAGAAGTAGAACCAGGAAGAGACAAAGTTGGTGGGAGGATGCGGTCACACTCCTGATGATGCTGTTTCCTAGTGGGGAAGTGGTTACGTGAACAGATGCTGGGGGTTCAAGTCTTGGTGAGCGAAGACCAAAGAACACAGCCAGGGGTGGGGGGTGGAGTAAGGATGGAAAGATCAGGAGATCACGTCCTAAGTCGCCTTTTCTCCAGAGGAAGCAGGGTGCTATTATTGAGGAAACACTGAATGTGCATATTCAGTAGCGAAGGCTCCTCAGCACTACAAAGCAGGTGAGTTCCTGGACACACTCAGTTCAAGGCCATAATCACAGGATCAAAAAAGGCAGGCAGGAAAACCTCTAGGCAGATGGCTTAATACCATAATGAGCAAGTTTACACCATACCACCTAAAAAGAATGAGTTAGCGTGACTCCATGATTTGGACCAGTTCCCTGTAAGTTCCTCCAGTGTGTCTTAATTAAAATAAAAATGCACCTTATAATCTTAGGAAGGGCTACCAGCCCTGATAAGGATAGGATATTGCGCCTAACAGGGCCTGTCTCACCTGGCCACTAACAATTAAAGGAAGTGTGTGCATACTGTGACATCTCTTAGTTTTATTAGCATTACACTGGATTTCAAAGATTGCTTTCTGTTTTTGATTTTCAGCCCCTCCAGGCACTTTTAATTACTTAATCTCTAACTAGGGCTAAACTCTGGTTCTTTGGTGCCTCTCTTTTGTCTTTGCCACACAATTCAGGTTGTTGTTGAGACAGCATCCCAGTGTTTGTCCCTGGCTGTCCTGGAACTCACCAAGTAGACAACGCTGGCTTCAAATTCACAGAGTTCAGCCTGTCTCTACCTCCCTTAGCCCTCAAGTGCTGGGATTAAAGATATGACCCACCACCCCTGGAAATGTTTATAAGATTCACTTTTGGTCTTCACAGCCTTTTGGACTATGTTGATCAATAACAAAGGAAGTTTTTTTCTTAATTACATAAAAATGTTTCATTTGTTGAATTTACCCTGTGGCTGTTGCCTTTTAATAATCCATCTTGGGGTTGGAGAAATGGCCCAGCGGTTAAGAACATTGACTGCTCTTCCAAAGGTCCTAAGTTCAAATCCCAGCAACCACATGGTGGCTCACAACCATCTGTAATTAGATCTGATGCCCTCTTCTGGTATGTCTGAAGACAGCTACAGTGTACTTACATATAATAATAAATAAATCTTTTTTTAAAAACACAGTAATATTCTGTCTTTCAGTTTTTTATTAATTTTCATATTTTAGCTAGCTCATATTTTTAGCTCCATTATCCCTCAGGATGTTGATCTAACAGCATAAACACTATTACTAAAGGAGTTACAGCTAACACCTGGCCTGTTTTCTAACAGTCTGTTAAATGTAGTAACTGAAATAGTAATTCCTAGCTCTGAGAAGGAAGCTGACACATAATTACACTTCAGAATCATGCCTGCTCCAGGAAGGGCCTCCATATGTGCCTCAAGGAGGGGGGAAGCATTAGAAAGGATACAATACAACTGAGTCAGAATGTGAAGGGCCTAAAAGTCTGAAGAGGAGCTTCATTGAGGCCTGGTAGTGGTGGCCCACTCCTTTAATCCCAGCACTTGAGAGGTAGAGGCAGTCAGATTTCTGAGTTCAAGGACAGCCAGGACTACACAGAGAAACCCTGTCTCAAACAAACAGAAGAAGAAGAAGAAGAAGAAGAAGAAGAAGAAGAAGAAGAAGAAGAAGAAGAAGAAGAAGAAGAAGAAGAAGAGAATAAGAAAGCTAGAGAGGAAGAGAGACAGCATGAGAGAGATGGGAGATGGAGCGTTGTAGAAGTCCCCTTAGAGAAACCCTAAAGAAGAAATGCCTGGATTTCCTATCCTCACAGGGGTGATGAGATATTTTACATGACAAGGCTTACTCCAGCACAGCTTAAGTGACATACACCATGGGAGAATCCAGTACTGGTTAGGATCATAAATTAGGGGAATTTAGTGACATCACAGAACAGCTTCCTAAAGATCCTTCCCAGGGACAGAGCTGTAGGGAGTGTGGCCTGACTTCCTCAGGCTGTGGGATCCTGCCTTTTAAGACTGGCCATCATAGCTGGGCGTGGTGGCACATGCCTTTAATCCCAGCACTTGGGAGGCAGAGACAGGCAGATTTCTGAGTTCGAGGCCAGCCTGGTCTACAGAGTGAGTTCCAGGACAGCCAGGGCTAAACAGAGAAATCCTGTCTCAAAAAAAAAAACAAAACTGGCCATCATCTAGTACTGGAGTAATAGCTCGTTGGTTAAGAACACTGGCTGCTTTTCTGGAGGACTGGGGTTCAATTCCCAGCACCCACATGAAAGCTCACAACTGTCTGTAACTCCAGGCGATCGGACACCGTCACACATATAGGCAAAATATCAATATAGTACAATCTGGATGACATCAACAGCTTCTCCTCCTTCTTTACTCTCTGTTCTCGGTCAGGTCAGGTGATCCATAACAGAAAGCATCGCCCTCCACTTTTTTATATGTGTGTTTCACTTTTTTATATGTGTGTTTCACTGTTTCTTCCACAAAATCTTAAATAATAAAAGCATATTTTATTTCTCACCACCTCATCTACTCACCCAATGGTTCCCAAAAGAGGATGCCAAATAGTAGGCCGTACATTTTGTTCATCCTGCAATGGTCTGCCTTCTAAAACAAGCCCCAAGGGTACATTATGTCACAAAATCAGAAAATGTTCCATTGCATGTGAATGTGTGGTTTGTTGTTGTTGTTGTTGTTGTTTGGTGTTTTGTTTTGTTTTTTTTGGTTTTTGGTTTTTTTGTTTTTTGTTTTTGTTTTTGTTTTTTGTTTGTTTGTTTGTTTGGTTGGTTTTCCGAGACAGGGTTTCTCTGTATAACCCTGGCTGTCCTGTAGACCAGGCTGACCTCGAACTCAGAAATCCACCTGCCTCTGCCTCCCAAGTGCTGGGATTAAAGGTGTGCATCACCACTGCGCAGCATGTGGTTTGAGGCAGGCAGCCATAGGCATTTAATGCACTTTCCTCTCAGGCTGCTCACATCTTCCCATTCCAGGACCACTTTGTTCCCAGATGTTCTATATACTCATCCTTCACTCCGGAACTGTGTCCAGTTGATCATCCCCTACTAAGCTACTACTGATCAGATATGCAGCTAAGAGTATCAAATATTCTGCTTAATCTATATACTCTTAAGTAGTTAAGTACTTAATCTTAATAATCTATGACTAGAAATGAAGTGTGGATTGTTTCTGCCCCATAGTTGGGCCTGGCTTTACCTGCCTGTGTATGTTTGCTCCACTGTTGGCTCTCCTCTTATGGTTGACCTTGAGTGCCCAGTTACTGTTACAATGCTACAAACTGCTCCAGGCATCAAAATAAAACATCTATGGACACTGGAAGTTCCAGCACACAACTGTAGTCTCATCGCCTGGAAGGTAGAGACAAAAAGATCAGGAACTCAGAGTCGTCCTCTGTAGCAAATTTCAGGCCAACCTAGGCTGCATGAGATTGGGGTGGTGGTAGTGCAAACCTTTCACCCCACACTCAGGAGGAAGGTGGATCTCTGTGAGTTCAAGGCCAGCCCAGTCTACAGATGGACTTTAGCCATGGCTACAGGGAGAAGCCCTGTCTCAGAAAAAAAATAAATAAAGACCCATGGTATTTTTGCATGGGTCAAGAATTCATACAAGTTTCTGCACCATGAATCCTGGTACCATCTCTGTAAGCCCCTGTACCAGGAAGACTCAGGAGCTGCGTGCGGCTGATTCATAGACACAGGATGTAGCTAGCAGCATCTTCATCCACGAATCTGGCACTGCTTCTGCTATTGACTAGGAATCCCATCAGGCTGTCAGCTAGACACTCAATTGTGGCGTATCTGAGCAATCTCTCTCTGTGGGAGAGTTTTGGCTACGTTATAGGTTAGTTCTCATAACAATAAGATGGATGTGTGTGGCATTTCTATGTCCTAGGCTTGGAGGTCACCTCCCTGGAGCATCCATCTAAGCTCAAGGGAAGTGTCTTAGTCAGGGTTTGTATTCCTGAACAAACATTATGACCAAGAAGCAATTTGGGGAGGAAAGGGTTTATTCAGCTTATACTCCCACATTGTTGTTCATCACCAAAGGAAGTCAAGGCAGGAACTCACACAGGGCAGGAACTTGGAGGCAGGAGCTGATGCAGAGGCCGTGGAGGGTGCTGCTTACTGGCTTGCTTCCCATGGCTTGCCCAGCTTGCTCTCTTATAGAACCCAGGACCACCAGCACGGGGATGCCACCACCCACAATGAGCCGAGCCCCGCCCTCCTTGATCACTAATTGAGAAAATGCCTTACAGCTGGATCTCATGGAGGCATTTCCTCAAGGGAGGCTCCTTCCTCTGTGATAACTCCAGCTTGTGTCAAGTTGACACACAAAACCAGCCAGCACAGGAAGAAACAGATCTTTCATCTCCTGATTGGGAATAAGAAGATCCCAGAGCAATGGGCGAAGCTCAACCATTGTTGCTATCAGCTTTAGAAACCACATTTGCCACAAAAGGTTCCTGTGAAGTGCATCCTTGTGTTCTCTGTTCGCCGGTTTCTCCCAAAGTTTCAGAATTCCACACCATATTTCCAACACCCTAGGAATTTCATCTGGTGAAGGTGACAAAGATGACTGACATTTACTGAATCCGAATTGTTCTAGGATTCTTTTCAAGACTTTTTTATTTTATGTATATGAACATTTTATCTGCATATATATCTGTATACCATTTGCATGCCTAGTGCCCTTGGAGGTCAGAAAAGGGCATTGGATTCCCTGGACCTGGAGTTACAGATATTTGTGAGCCACCAGGTGGGTGCTGGGAACTGAACCTGGGTGCTCTGCAAGAGCAGCAGGCACTCTTAATCCATTGGATCCATCTATCCAATCCCCTACCATTTTTTTTTCAATATAACGTACCAATCTCGATAAGAATCATTTGAAGCAAATGCCACTGCTATCTTTGTTTCACAGACAAGGAAACTAAGAGATATTGTGAAACACATAAAACCATAGCACAGAAGACCTAGAATTCCAGAAAGACCTGGGACTTTCCTGCCAGGGATTACACACTTAACCACCATTCTCATTTATTCAATGACTACTAATCAGTCATCTGTCACATGGAGGCACTGTTCAAATTTCAGGGCTAGATCAATGAACAAGGCAAATAAAGCCCCTGCTCTTGTGAGGAGTAAGTGTATAATTCACCATGTAAGTGGCCCCAAATATAAAGCAGAATACAGGTGACAGGAAGTTCCAAAGGTGAGGAAGAAAACTATGCTGTTCAAAGAACATTTCCTAAGACACTAGATGCATGATGGAAGCCATGTCTGTGAGATTTAGGTGGCATTTCAAGCAGGGTACTTGTGAGTGGGACCAGGGACAGGCAGGACAGGCAGGAAGGAGAGCAACAGAAACTGAGAGTGTAGAGACAGGTGAGCACCAGATGTGATGTGTCTGTGATGACAGACCCTGAAGGTCTTCTGGCTTTTACTCTCACCCCATAATCTATTGGAAGCATGATTTTTAGTGGCACATGCTTAATTGTTCATAAGAATTACTCTGCTTACAATGAATCAAAGAAGCAAGAATGGGGGCAAGAAAGCAAGGAGCCCCTAATGATAATCTAGGCAAAGGACAGCATTAGCTCAGACACATGGTAACTGGATAGAAACAGTGAGAACTGAGGGTTTATTACACTTGTTTGGATTCACACAAGAGGTGACAGTATCTCCTCTCAGATCTGCTGAGGGTGAGGGTAGGAAGAGGGGTGACAGTGGATTCATGTTCTACCCCAACACTTGCCCACAGACTGCAGATTTATAAGTCTGAGTGAGCTACATTCCCACATTACAGTTGATATGTCTTCGGTCATCCTCGTAGAAATAAGGAGATAGTCAGTGCCTGGCAAGGGGGATTGAGGGGTGACTAGGAGAACATAAGGGTGCTAGAAAACAAGTGAAGAAATACACTTGTCAATATAAGATATGCTCATAGCAGCAAATGCTGCTGAGGCCGAGTATACAGAAGCCAGAGATCAGTAAGTTTAGCAATATGCTGGTCACCAATGGGAGCTGTGTCAGCAGAACACAAGAGAGGCATTAGGTCACCCCACACCCATAGATTGAACCCAACTTTCCATCAGAAACTTATGTCCCTTTAGAAATTCTTCAGTCTCAACCATGACAGCCATGCTAGGCTCCTGTCTGTGTCCCTGGTTATAGCAGACCTGTCCTGATTCTCTTGAACAGCTCCATGTTCCATTTTATTTTTTTTATTTGTTTGTTTGTTTATTTTTGGTTTGGTTTTGTTTTGAGAAAAGAAAATAGTCAGCTAAGACTGAGCTTGAAATGAGTTCCCTAAATCAGAGAGCAGGAAAGAAGCCAGTTACAACATCAGAGCAGTGAGCCTTTACATCATTTCCTGTGGAACTAAAAGAGGATGACAGACAGAAAAGTCTCCTGAGTCACCTGTGAAGATACTCAAAAACACAGAGTGTCACCCAGGCATGGTGGCACTCGCCTTTAATCCCAGCACTGGGGAGACAGCAACAGGAGAATCTCTGTGAGTTCAAGGCCAGCCTGGTCTACATAGTGAGTTCCAGAACAGCCAGTGCTACACAGAGAGACTGTGTCTCAATAAACAACATTAATCCACAAAACCCGGAGGAACATCAGGATGTGTGAAAAGAACAAGGTTGGTAGCGTAATTCTGAAGCACGCCCGGGAGGCTGCAAGCTTCCAGGAGTGGGCTTTACTCCAGCAGAACTTGCAGTGGTTTTGACATCTTTGAGACTCTTCTCTTCAAAAGTTGGAGCTAAAACTGATCTCCCCGCCCCACCTCCCACCCTCACCCCACCCACCCCTACTCCCTACCCCTGTACTCTGAGAGTCGGTTCCACTACTCAGCTTATGATGACAGTGACCGTCTAGCACTTCTGAGACTAGGTCAGTTATTATAGGCAGTGAGACTTCCTCCCTAGCCTCACCCTCTGGAGTCACTCCCTCCTAGGAGGACAGCCCACAGGCCTATGAACACTCAGGTAGAACTATGAGAGGCCAACATGGCCAGAAACAATCCCCAGGTTGTCGATAGTGGATGAGGGAGCCGTCTTGAAACAGAAGTCTCTGGCCCCATTTAAGTCTCCAGATTACTGTGCCCCCAGTGATAGATTGACTATGACATCCTAGAAGTCACACCCACAAGGCTAAGCTGTTCCCTGATCCTTAACCCACAGAACCATGAGAGAAATTTAGAAGTACTGTCATTTCAAACAACTATGTTTTGAAACAATTCATTAGCAGCAACATGTAAGAATTAAATGCTAGGCCACAGCAGATTGCCTGGTAGTAGTGACTAAGAGACAGAGCCAAGAGATGATCCTAGGAAGTAATCCATCAGGGTCTACATATTCTATTCTGTTGGCTAGAAGGCAAGTGTTCCGTTACCTGCCAGGATAACCCCAAACACTGACATCTAAGTAAGAATAGGAACATCCAAAACAAAGGATAGAGATGTAGGCAAGAGGATTGTGATACAAAGAATCAACTTGGGATACATAGTAATTTCCTACTTAAAATAAAGGTGTAGGGGAGACAGACCTGTGGTGCACACCCACAAGTTACAATCCCAGCTGCTTGGAAGGTTGAAGCAGGATCAAGGCTAGGACCCGGAGAGTTGGCTCAGTGATTAAGAGCACTGGCTGCTCTTGCAGAGAAGCAGAGTTCAATTCTCAGCACCACCCATATGATGGCTCACACCTTCTACAACTCCAGTCCCAGAAGACCCTATCTATGCCCTTTTCCAGCTTTTTTTTAGTCCTTGCTGTCCTGGAACTCACTCTGTAGACCAGGCTGGCCTCAAACTCAGAAATCCACATGCCTCTGCCTCCCGAGTGCTAGGATTAAAGGCATGCGCCACCACGCCCGGCTCCCTTTTCCAGCTTTTGAAGGCACCAAGCAATCACATGGTCCATATAAAACACCCATATACATAAAATAAAAATTAAGTATTTTAAAGTAGTAGTAGTAGTAATTGTTGTTGCTGCTGCTGCTGCTGTTGTTCCTGTTGTTGCTCTTGTTGTTGTTGTTGTTGTTGTTGTTGTTGTTGTTGTTGAAAACTACCCTGGGCTAGAATGAGTTCAATGCCAGTGTGGCCAACTAAGTGAGACCACGCCTCAAAATAAACAGTAAAAAGAGCCTGGAAATGTACTTGCCAGGATGGACAATACAGAGGCCAAGTCACTGTACCCCAATGTAGGTCTGCATCCCACCCCACCACTGGGATGCTGGGCACAGGTGCTGAAGACATGAAACGCAGGTCATGCTTGACTGCCTGCATCTCTCTGTACCACCACTACCAGGTATGGAGCTTTAGGGAAGCACTGAGAAAGTGCCAGGGGGTAGGAGAATAGCACTCTAAAGGAGGGAGGCTGAAGTTGGGGTTCCCCGACTCTCAGACACCCAGTCAATGCTGGGGTGTCACACAGAAGAGTTGGGGACAAAGGATCGGGGATCCATGGGCCCGTGACCAGGCCAGGACCATTGTTGGCTCTCGGGCTGAGGACAATGAGAGGCCTTCTATGGAGACCTAGGTTGTGGCTCTGTAGCAAAGGTCTTCTCCATGCTCCACACAGTGGTTTTGATGGAAGAGACAGTTCATGTTTATCCATACCATTTATTGACTGTTCATCATGAAAAATGGATGTGTATCAACTCCTGAGGGAGGACTAGAGATTAAATACTTTTGGCAGGGAGGAATGTCTGGGAAGGGAAGCTTATTGGCTAAATCCTCAGGGCCTCTAGATACTTCATTAGTATGGAGAACTCTGCTCTGGGCCTCCATAACCACAGGTCACATTTCCTTATGTGGGAAGTGTGGCACGTGTTCCAGGCCAGGAACCTGGCAGGGAGCAGGGAGGCGCCTACCATCTCAGGTGGGAGGGTACCTGGGTGTGAAGGGAAATGAAATTTAAGATAAAATTTGAGGCCTGATTTATGTAACTTATGTCAAATAGTCCAAAGAAAAAGTTGTTTGCAAGCTTAGAAGCCTGAGGCTGAGAATATAGTGGAACAGGCCTGGGCACATCCGGGCAGGCCTGTTGTTAAAACATTCCTGGGGCTGCCTGGCCTTAAAAACAAAAAAAAAAAAAAAAAAAGGGGGGGGGGGGATGCAGGAACCTGTCCAGGCTATCTTGGCTGAGTCATCAGCCACCTAGTTTGAAGTTATATGTTAACCAAATGTTCCGCTGACCTAGATAAGCGTCCTCCCCTTGGGATTCCTAACATACATCCTCCCCTTGGGATTCCTGACATCCTGACTTACACGTACTACTCTGCTCTGCTGACGTGTAATCATTCTGCTGATGTTTAAATGAGCCAATCGTGTACAACTGCCCCAATTCTCCCTAGCCCTCGACCCTCTCCTTATAAAAACCCCTAGCTTTTCAGGTCGATTGCTCTGTCTCCTGCGTGAGATACATATCAGCCCGGAGCTCCCTTATGAAACTACCTCATGTGCTTACATCAAGATTCGTGGTTTTTGAGTGCCGCCATCTCGAGACTGGAGTGGGGAGGGCTCCCCACGGAGGTCTTTCAGGTGCCAGGGTCTCAGACCCACTCTACCTTACCAAGTTTCCTGGCATGGTCCATCCACCCCAAACCTGGCTTAACCAGCTGTGCCTTAGCTGACCAAGGAAAATCCAAAAGTAAATGAAACAAGATACTTCTGAGAAAGTAGTGATGACTAACTGCCTAACCAAGTTACCTGCAGCATCTATGTGCTGTGACAAGCAAGGAGGAGGGAAAGAGCACACTAAAAAAAAAGTTAAAAACTTACCTCCCCACACCCAAAAAAGGAAGAGAAATTATAAAGTAATGATTACCTCACCCTTTTTCTGACAGTTTAAGTTTGTTCCACTAGAAATGCTCATGAGCAAATTAATTACAGAAAGTAAATTTACAAGCTGCACATGGTGGTTCAAGCCTGTAATTCCAGAACATGGAAGGCTAAGGCAGGAGGATTTCTGTGAATCAGAAGCCAGTCTGGGCTATAGAATAAGACTGCAAGAGGAGGAAGGAGGAGAAGAAAAAGAAGAAGAAGAAGAAGAAGAAGAAGAAGAAGAAGAAGAAGAAGAAGAAGAAGAAGAAGAAGAAGAAGAAGAAGAAGAAGAAGAAGAA
>NC_034597.1:46947761-46995949 GCF_900095145.1 Mus pahari | reverse complement strand
AGGAGGAAGAGGAGGAGGAGGAGGGGGGAGGAGGAGGAGGGGAGGGAGGAGGAGGAGGAGAGGAAGAAGAAGAAAACATTATTCTAAGTTATATTTTTTTACATCTAAAATAAGACTATAAATTTTTCTTTTTTTTTTAAGATTTATTTATTATTATATGTAAGTACACTATAGCTGTCTTCAGACACTCCAGAAGAGGGAGTCAGATCTCGTTACGGATGGTTGTGAGCCACTATGTGGTTGCTGGGATTTGAACTCAGGACCTTTGGAAGAGCAGTTGGGTGCTCTTACCTGCTGAGCCATCTCACCAGCCCAAGACTATAAATTTTTAGTCCGTGTGGTTTTGTTATATTTTAGACAATAACAAGATTAATAAGATAAACAACCTGGACCCATCACTTCATCTTAGAAATGACTCCCCTGGGTATTATTCCTCCCCCACATACCCTACCTCCACAGGAAAATACTACCCTGAGTTTCTCATTGTTCTCGTGTGTTTATTTATATTTTTACAAGTCTGTTTATTAAAAATATCATATTTGTCTTGCTTTTAATATTTAAACAGAATTATGATATAAATACTTCTGCAGCTTCCTTTTTCTATTTAACATTATAGCCGTGAGGAAATATCAGGGTATGTGGAATTCTGGCTAAGCCAACCCAACAGGTTTTGCTGAAGACAATTATGTTGATTAATCTTTACTGTCGGCTTGGCTAGACTTGAAATCGCCCAGGAGACATACATTTGAGTATGTCTGTGAGGGCATTTCCAGAGAAGTTTAGCTGAAAGGAAAGACTTACCCTGACTGTGGGCAGCGCCATCCCATACGCTAGAGCCCCAGACTGAACAGAAAGGAAAGCGTAATCTACACACCCACGTGCATCTCTCTGTCTCCTAACTAGACACCTCCAACTCTGGTCACCATGCCTCTCATGCCATGATGGATTGGTACCCTCAAACTGTGAGCCAAAGGGACTACTTCCTCTCTTACGTGGCAATGCTCACAGCAATGAGAATGGTAGCTTGTATATACAAACAAATCAAGATGGCCGGATACCACCTAAAGGCAGGCACAGGATGAAAACAGAATTGAATATGGAGAATAACCAAATTATCAAAAAGGGAGTTATTCTAGGTGTCCTTCAACTGAAGAATGGATAAAGAAAATATGGTACATCTACACAATGAATACTATTCAGCTATGAGAAACGAAGATATCATTAATTTTGCAGGCAAATGGATGGATCCTGAGAATATTATTCTAAGGGAGGTAACCTAGTCCCAAAAGGACCTGGATGGTATACATTCACTTATAGGTGGATATTACCCATAAAATACAGGCTGTCCATGCTATACTCTACAGACCCAAGGAGGCTGGGCAGGAATGAGGGCACAAGCATGGATGCTTTAGTCTCACTCAGAAAGGGGGAATGGAATGGTCATGGAAGTCAGATGGAGCGAGGGAACTTGGTGGGAGAGGGAATGGGGAGGAGAGGGAATTCAGGGTTGGGTTGGGGAGGGGCAGGGGAATTGGCCTGATGACCATGAGAATGAACAGATATCTGCAACTATTGGGGGAGGAGGTCGTGGCCATCTTCAGGAAGAAATGAGACCTGGGATAAAGGAGGTGCCCAAAAATGAATGGGGGTGTCCTTAACATTGGGGATATGGAGCCTGGGGAGGCTGCCTGCTATGGCCAGGCAAGAACTCTGATGGAGCGATAAGGACACCAACCCACCCGTAAAACTTTTGACCCAAAATTTACCCTGTGTACCAGAAATGTAGGGATTGGGGATGGAGCAGAGACTGAGAGAACACCCAATAAATAACTGGCCCAACTTGAGGCCCATCCCATGGACAAGCACCAATCCCTGACACTGTTAATGATACTCTGTTATGCTTGCAGACAGGAGTCTAGCATGGCTGTCCTCTGAGAGTCTCCACCCAGCAGCTGACTCAGACAGATGTAGACACCCACAGTCCAACAGTAGATTTAGCTTGGGGACTCTTATAGAAGAATGTGAGGAAGGATTGCAGCCCCTAAGGGGATAGGAATTTCACAGAAAGACCAACAGAATCAACTAACCTGGACCCTTGGGGCTCTCAGAGACTTAATTACCACCAAAGAACATACACAGGCTGGACCTAGGCCTCCCTGCACATATGTAGCAGATGTGCAGCTTGATCTTCCTGTGGGTCCCACATAACTGGAGCGGGGCCTTTCCCAAAAGCTGTTGCCTGTCTGTGGAATATGTTCTTCTAGCTGGGCTGCCTTGTCTGCCTCAGTGGGAAAGTATGTGCTTACCCTCATGGAAACTTGATGTGCCAGGGTAGGGGGACACCCAGGGGGCCCCCAACCCGCTCAGAGAAGTGGAGGGGATTGGGAGAGGGATGGTGGGAGGAGGTGACCGAAAGGGAGGCAATGAGAGGGATGTAAAGTGAATAACAATAATAATAATAATAGTAGTAATAATAATAACAGAGTTATTGATAAAACAGATTTAGCAGGAAGATTTGATACCGCTATATTTTATAAGGAAATACACAGATGAACCTAAAAGAAGACTCAAAAGCTGAAGTTTGGCCAAGTTTAGCAGAGGCTCCGGCCAAACCATACTTTTTTTTCTCTAGAGAATTCCTTTAGTTTTCTAAATAACTTAGCAGTGACTTTAAGCAGAGGTAGAGGGTGTTTATGTTTTATCTGACTTAATAATTCTGTACTTACAGGCTTTCTTAGAACATATTACACATAACAGTGGTTTTGTTACATGTTATTCAATGATCATTCAGCTTCCAGTGTGTAGGTACAGAAAATCTCAAAATCAAGACACCTATTAGGAAAGTGTACAGGAATTTAGACAAGAATGACTGGAATGAGGGTTTTAAGTTAGTCCATACAGAAACAGATCTGAGAGCTATTTAGTAGATGAAATTAACTGCATTTCAGGCAACCAGAGATCTAGAGGCACTGGAGAGATGGTTCGATAGTTAAGAATACTTGATAATCCCAGAGATCCTGGACTGGAGTGCCAGCATCCACCTAGCAGCTCACAACCGTCTGTAACTCCAGGTCCTGGAGTCCCACACCCTCTTCTGGCCTCAGAGGGCAACAGGCATCCACGTGGTACAGAGACATACATGCTGGCAAAACAAACCATATGCATTTTTTCAAGCAAAAATGTTTTATTTTCTAGCTTTTTTATTTTTAAAAAAGATTTATTTTATATGAGTACACTGCAGATGTCTTCAGGCACACCAGAAGAGGGTTGCATTACAGATGGTTATGAGCCGCCATGTGGTCAGTGCTCTTAACGGCTGAGCCATCTCTCCAGCCTTTATCTTTTTTTAAAATGAGAAATCTAGAGGGGTTGGTTTGTTTTTTGTTTTTGTTTTTGTTTTTTGAGACAGGGTTTCTCTGTGTAGCCCTTGCTGTCCTGGAACTCACTCAGACTGGTATCGAACTCAGAAATCCGCCTGTCTCTGCCTCCCAAGTGCTGGGATTAAAGACGTGCGCCACCACTGCCCAGCCAGAGAGGTTTTTCTGGGAGTCAGGAACTCACAGATCCTGAACTGCGTGGACTTGGAGGTTCTATGAAAAATGAGCGACTGAATTCACAACCTAGCCGGTGATGACAGGGTCCTGGGCAGCCAGACCGATGGCGGGTGGAAACAGAGACCTGACATGGCTCAGCAGGTAGACTGCTTGCTGCAGACATCAGGGGGAATTGAATTCTGAGCTCTACCACCTATGTGGAAAAGTGTGTATATATAAAGTCGGTGCCTGAAATCTCAGCCAACACAGCAGAAGCCTGGGGCTTGCTGGCCAGCCAGTTAGCCAATCTTAAGCTCCGGGTTCAGTGAGACCTTGTCCCCAAAATTAAGGTGGAGGGTGACAGAACAATACGATTTCCACGCAAGCACTCTCCAGTCTATGCGGTCCGGAAAAAGAATTGGGGAGGGGCAAGCAAGACAGAGAGCATAAAGTGTGAAAAGGGGTTCCTAGGATCCAGCTAGGATCCGTTTTCTACAGTTTAAGAATTTAAAGGAATCAGAACAAGCACCAGACACCAAACTTGGTTCTTAAAGTCCCAGAAGACAGTGTGGTTTCTACTGAAGCCAGAAATGCGGCGTTTCTTGTTTGGTTTCAGACCAGGATTATGCCCAGGGACTGAGGCAAATATTTTACTTTTTTACATGTTTACAAAGCAGACGTGGCCTCCAGATTCTCCCATCATCCCTCAGTCCCTACCTGGCATACCTTGCCTCCAACCTGGAAGTTTCCAGCCCAGGGGCTGGGCTGCCCTTCCCCAAGAGGCTCTTCCCTATAAAATTCAGACATTTTGCTCTCTTCCTCCCTTCCGCCCCCTCCCCCCGGCCCCCCTGCGCGGATGCCCTTTCTCTCTTTCTCCTCTTCCCCATTCCTCTCCATGGTGGGTCCCCTGGCCTCAATCCTTGAGGCCAGTGAACTCCCAATAAACCTGCCTTTAAGGTAACCTAACTTGACTTGAATCAGCTCATTTCACCAGCGGTAGAGAAATGCCTAATATTTCTAAAAGGAAGGAAGAAAGAACAGTAACTTTGGCTGGGAGATCAATCAAAATGATCTACAACTGGGCATTAGACTTGGTGAAATATGTGTTCCCGGAGGGCCCCCGAAACGGATGAACTGGGAAGCAGAGCGTGGGATGCACGCTTGTGAGAGCCTCAGCTGCGGAAGCAAGGACAAGAGTGCGCACATTGAGCTGGAGAAGAAACTCTGACACCCTCGAGTCCTGGCAGAAGGAGGCAGACAGTGAGAAAAGATAAAGAAGAATTCCACAGTGCCCGCCTCCCTCCCCACCTCCACCCCCACCCCCAAATTAAACAAGCACCCAGCGCTTCGCGGTATAGAGTTGTTCTTTAGGAGCGGATCCTTTCTGCACTTCGTCCTCCATCTCTTTTGCGTCACCCGCTCCTCTTCCCAGAGAAATTTACGGTCCTTCGCTATTACTATAACTCCTTCCGGGTCGGGGGAGGGTGGGGCACACCTAGTACTGAGTGAGATTCGCGTGAGGTGAGGCTCGTAGTCGCGTCCCGTGTTTAAATCTCGCGCAGGCGTGCTAGCTCCCTGTCGCTATGCGGGTGCTTGTAGGTGAGGAAGGGCAGAGAGTCGCTGGCTGGCTTAGGCTGCAGCCGAGAGCTGAGAAAACAGACCCACAGGCTGCAGTCTCATAAGCAGGCAACCTAGCCTTGCTTTCCCAGCCCCAAAAGCTGAATCTGTGCGACCCTGTGACCTTTGTCACCTCTGCATCGCGGGATGGGGTGGAGAAGCCTGATGTCAGATGGGGACTGCACCCAAAGAGGCCGCCAGCAGATGACCTACCTCCACCCCTCCGAGTAAACAGTTTGTGCTTTCCTATCAGGTGGCGGGACCGGATTCATTGGGACAGCCCTAACCCAGCTGCTGAAAGCCAGGGGCCACGAAGTTAAATTGGTCTCCAGACAGCCTGGCCCGGGTCGAATCACGTGGGTAGGTCCAGCTTCTGGAAGGTGGGTGGGAGGGCAATTTGCGTGGGAAGGACAGTACCAGCCGGCCTGTACTTTCTCCCACAGAGTGAACTCAATGAGTCGGGGCTGCCCCTCTGCGATGTTGTCATCAACCTGGCTGGAGAGAATATCCTCAACCCTCTGCGAAGGTCAACGGGGCCATAAAGCAGATATCACCTGTACAGTGGGGAGAGGGTCGATGCCTGTGACCTGTGCATGGTAGACATAAACTTGTACAAGTGTCCCCTTAAGACTTTGGAGCCTGTTATATATCAGCGTCTAATAAAGCCCAGTGTTGTGGGTAAAGAGATACAGTCTGTGCCAGCTGGGGGCTGGGGGAGAAGAGCCCTATCTTCTTAGCCACCCCGAGTTATGCATTAATACAGACTTAGGACAACTGGCTGAGTGGGAGGGGAGCCGCTGAGTAGGGAGGCTTTGGTCTAGGTGCATGTCTGCACTTCTGACCTTTTCTTTCATCTTCTCTGCAGATGGAATGAAACCTTCCAAAAAGAGGTTCTTACCAGCCGCTTGGATACCACCCACTTGCTAGCAAAAGCCATCACCGAGGCTGCACACCCACCTCAGGCTTGGATTCTAGTCACAGGTGTAGGTATGTCCCCAAATCACCAGCCTCCTACATTAGCACAGCCAGGGAGACAGAGCAAGCAGTTGAGGCCCTTGGGGCTTGCACCCAAAACATAGGTCCTTCCCAGGGCCACTGCCTAGGCCTCCAGCCTTGCAGGTTCTTCCTGACCCAGGTCTATACTGTCACAGTCTGGTCTTTATGGGTGTGGAAAGACAGAATGGGGCTTGGGGGTACTTGGCTAGAGAACCTTTATTGGAAGCCCTCAGAGAAGTGTGGTGCGGGTCCTAGTGCTGAAGGCATCTCCCCACGCCCACGCCCCTTGCTTTTTGCACTGCAGTTCTTTATGAAGAGCTCCCTTTGTTGTGTCTCCTTTGAGACCACACAGTCGCAAACAATTAAAATGAGTAGTAGCCACCATACTATTTTATACATATTATTTAATCCGTACAACTTTATGAGGTAGGTACAGTTACTCCCATACTGAAGATGCTGATTTTTTTCATACGGAGAAGTAACTTGCCAAAAAACAAAAGTCACAGATGTCAAGAATGGTAGAGTTCAAGCAGCTTAGCACCTATGTTTCTGTCCCTACCCACTACAAGCTAGCGGCCTCTGGACACAGCCTGACAGCCAAAAGCTAGATGTTCAGGCACGGACACACGGAGAAGCTCAAGGGGGAAACAACTATGGTTCTTTCTACTCCTGTGGAAACCCAAAGGGCAGAGGAGACTGAGGCTAAGGAGCCTTCCACTGCAAAGGGCCCAGCAGGCCAGGGACCGCCAGAGCAAACGAACGCTCTTCCATGACAGCTTACTACCAGCCAAGCCTGACTAAGGAGTACGATGAAGACAGCCCAGGAGGGGATTTTGACTTTTTCTCCAACCTGGTAACCAGATGGGAAGCAGCAGCCAGGCTTCCTGGAGAGTCTACACGCCAGGTCGTGGTTCGTTCAGGTAAGGACCAAGGGCCTGGGAACCAGGCAACGTGGATGATTCCTGGGCTGAGGAGGGCTGAGCTTGCGGGGAGAGGACACCACCACTTTAGCTAGCATACAGAGGGGAAAAATCCCAAAAGACCCACAGCCCTCAACTCTGTCCATTCCACGTGCACACGGAAAGACCGTGAGGAAGGGAGAAGGGGAAGCGGAGTAGTAGTGCAAATTTCCAAGGCTAAGCAACCTCCCTGTACCACCTCTCTGTCTACTTTAGGGGTTGTGCTGGGCCATGGAGGTGGCGCCATCAGTCACATGCTTCTGCCCTTCCGCCTGGGCCTAGGAGGCCCCATTGGTTCAGGTCGCCAATTCTTCCCCTGGATACACATTGGTGACTTGGCAGGAATTCTGACTTATGCCCTTGAAGCAAACCATGTCCAAGGAGTCCTGAATGGAGTGGCTCCAGCATCTACAACTACTAATGCTGAGTTTGCCCAAGCCTTGGGTGCCGCCCTGGGCCGCCCAGCCTTCATACCTGTCCCCAGCACTGTGGTACGAGCAGTCTTTGGAGAACGTGCCATCATGCTGTTGGAAGGGCAGAAAGTGGTCCCTCGGCGGACACTGGCCACTGGCTACCAGTACTCCTTCCCAGAGCTGAGGGCTGCCTTGAAGGATGTTGTAGCCTGAGCAGAGAAGAAGCCCCAAGGCAGGAGCTGGGGCTGTCCCTGCATTCTGAGAAGTGGGTCAGGTGATCCCTGCACTTGATTGAGATCAGACGCCATCTGGATCTTAGACTCTGCCCCCCTCACTTTCTTCCCATGTTCTGTTGATCCACCCCTATCTGAGAAACTCCAGTCTCAAGGATATAATTTCATTCTGTCACCTCTTCAGCTTCCTGTGGCTTCTGTGTCACATTGCTGCCCTGGTTCTCCTATATGCTGTGTAGACAAAGTTCTACAGTTATGGCAGTAAAGACAGATTAGGATGCTAGATCACTGGCTTCAGCTGTCTCTTTGGCTTATAGTCCCCTAGAATTGTCTTAAGAACTATTACCCTACACGGCTCTTCTCCTAAGCTGGATTCTGAACGTTTTAATATGCAACCTCTCTCCTCATCTTTTCCTTTTTCAGTCTCTCTTTCCAAATGAGCTGGTGAGACATGAGGTTATGACAGATTAAAGACAATATATATATAAAGATCTAACTCCAGTGAATTCTGGTGTCACCCTGACCACCTGTTCAGAGGATGCCAGCAAAAAGAAAGGGCCCTGTGGGTTAGCCTTCAGCATTTACCAAACAGCCATGAATTAATATTGTAAACGCGTGCAGGTCCTAGCTCGTCATACTGCGGTAAGACAAAGTCACTGTCACTCTATAAGCTTGGTCTCTCGGGATCATTCAGCCTTCCAGGGCTCTTGGGGAAGGGAAGATATACCCCATCCTTCTGTACACCCACCATCATGGCAAGAGAAAAGAGAAGACACCAGGCCTAAGCTTAAAAACCAGCTCTACCAGTCCCCAGTCCAGACCATTCTCCTCTTCTCCCTTATCATTTCCCTAATCAACTTGTCCCCAACACCTAATCAATCTGGTGTGAAATGAAAATCACCCAACGAAACAGACAAAGACACTGAGACCCAGAGAGCCACATAGTTAACTCCATGTCACTTGGGATAAGTCAGAACCAGAAAAGCATCTAATTCAGGGACCTGCTACATGAACCCAGTGGCACCTGCCTTACCTTTTTATACCTCTATCTGACTCTGGCCTCTAAGAAGTTGACTAGCCCTAAATTACTCCTGGGGAAGGTAAAAGTAACAGAGAAGCAGGTTAGACTACACTAGGAAAAAAACTGATTAACACATCCAAGTAAGAAATGTGCCACCTTGCAGACAGTACATTCTCCGGCACAGACAAGAAAGAGTTCAAACAAATACAGAGCAATGACTTGTGGGAGTTAGAATGTAAACAGCTTGTCATGACAGGTCAATGGAGTCGGTCTGTAACCAATCAGGTATCTCGATCCTGACGCTTCAGCTTCTGCTTCCCATACACACGATGTAGCGGTGTGTCTTGCCAAATGAAACCTGTCTTCCATAAAGGAAATATTAGATAGATCCCACTAACATTGTCACTGCCAATTATGACATCATGGGTTTGGTGAATAGGCTCAACACCAAAAAGAAGATTTAACCAGGGCCTTGTCAATCTGTAAACAAACACTTGAAATGCAACTGAGCAGCTGCCATTTATAGGAGCCCTGAGAGTATTTAAGTAATGCAACCGTCCACCCTAACTTGACTATTTTGTTAACATGATTTTCGAAGATTGCTGGAAAGGGATGCAGCCATTTACAGGGCATGTTCTACTGAAAGCCCAGCGATAACATCGAGGGAGTGGACAGTGGACATCTCTGAATGTGAAGTTCTGGCTAGGGAGCCTGAGCAGCCAGCCACAGGCAGACACGCCTGAGCCATGACCCAAGTACAGGTCCTCATGGGAGCCTCCTTCTCTGTTCTCATTTCCCTCAACAGTTATCTTTATGCCTGATGTATAGACATAAGTAAAGGCCAAGCAACTCTGTCAAGGTCACAGGCAGGCACAACTGAGACTGGAAGCCTGCCCACCTCTGCTTTCTGGTTCTCAGCTGGCCAACTGCAACAGCCCACATAGTGCTGTGACCCCTCTGGGAGCCAGCATTCCTCCAGACACGCCAGGGGACAGCTCAGCCTATCCTACCACTCAGAGGAGCAGTCAGAGGACGCTTGATTTCTCAGCTTAGCCTTTTTGTCACCTCCAGCCTACCCTATCCTCCAACTAAGGAACTTGGTAGTAAAGCCACAGGCGCAGTCTCCAGGAACAGCCTCTACACCCTGCAGAAGGCCTCTGTAAGGGCAGAGTTAAGGAGCTGAGACTGATCAAAACCTCCTAAGAGCTGGCTTCGCGGTCCTCCCTCAGGTTAAGTCATTTTAAGGACCTGTCCTCAAAGTACCCCAGCCAAGAGTATTCCCACACTCAAACTCTCTTCTCTGGTGCTTCCTCTGGCCAAAGCACCATCTTAGAGTGGGTCTGGGCCATGGTCTAAGCGGCAGAGGGACTGTAAGAAGGGGCAGGGCTGGGGGAGGCTGACTTCTAATAGGGCAGCAGCTATGCAGGGCAGAAAAGGCTCAGAAGTTGAGACTCAGCAGGGCCTCAGAAAGCTGGTTAATATCCCGGCAGTACGGTTCCCGCTGCAGGATGAAGTCCACCTTGTGGTCCTGACCCCAAAAGACCTCGAGCAGCTGGCGCCGCAGCCGCTCTGTCTCCCGGGTCTTCCGAATGCCACCATTGCTCCTTTCCACTTCCTTCCCCTGCTGCTCATGAGCTTGTTCTGTGGAACCTTTGGAGGGCTGCTGAGACTTAGAAGAGCCCTGTTTCCTGGAGAAAAAGCAGAATAAGAACTGATAAGCACTCTGGAGGAAAAACTGGGCCTCCAGGAACCTCAGCCAAGCAGACCTATTTCTAGCTGTAGGAAATGAATTTGTGAAGTTTCCTAAGCAGGCCACTGAGTGGCAGTATCAGCGGCCTTGGAAGACAGAACCCTAAAGAGATGTCCTTATTTAATCATTAGTTAATGGGCCAAAGGAAGGTGTGGGGCACAAATGGTTATCACTACATGCAACCACCTCCCAAATAGCTCCATCAAACACACTGACCAGAAGAGGAAATAAAAGTCCCTCCACCTAGTACGAAGGTCTGTATCAGGACTCCCTGGGGAGGTTTTAAAGGCCAGGCCAGCAAACTCAAGACTACTGCGGAATTAAGCCGGCCCAAGCTGCGACACTCCATCCAAGCCTCCAATCCTTCAGAGAAGAGCAGACCTACAGGCTGCCTGCAGAAGTAGGGGCATTACCTGACTGGCTTCTTCAGGAACTCATCCAGGGTGGGGCCATTTCGCCCCAGTGGGTCATCTGGGACCATGAAGAGGTTCCCCACAAAGGTGAAGGGCAGCAGGCTAGAGGAGGAAAGAGGACGTCACAGAGATGACCCGGCCACCTCCCAGGCGTCTGGGACCAGCACCACCAGGAGCTACTGGCTATCATCCTTTGAGGCATCTTCAAGCCCTTCCCCAGGATTCTCACCCAGTGGCCAGAGAAGAGCTGGTTTAGAGAAAGGTGTGAGCCGGTGCCCTATTCTCTCACCGCTCTCTGATGATGGCCATCCACTTGTCGGACTCCTCAGCCAGATCCCGGAACTGGTCATTGGAGACAATGATCCCGTCCGTTTCTTCAGCCAGCTTCACCATGAACCTGTCTCAAAACACAGACACCATTCTGGGATTCTCCAGGGAGCTGACCCCACACTAAGCTATCAGCGCCTGTGACCCACTTCTGGTGATGGAGGTCAGTCTCCAAACTCATTTACTTAACTGAAGAAGGTGAGCAGGGCTTCTTAGGAATTGAGCTCAGACCCTCACTCATCCTAAGCAAATGCTTTACCACTGAGATAGTAGGTAGGTAGGTAGGTAGGTAGGTAGGTAGGTAGGTGTGTGAGAGAGAGAGAGAGAGAGAGAGAGAGAGAGAGAGAGAGAGAGAGAGAGAGAGAATAGATATGGATAGATGGTAGGTAGATAGATGCATAGATACATGACACAAGTGATGGATACAAAGATAGATAATAGATGATAAGTAGATGACAAAGAGATAATAGACAGATCATAAATGTATGATAGATATAGATAAATAGATGATTGACAGAAACATACATAGATGATAATAGGCAGACTGACAGATGAGAGATGACAGACAGATGGTAGGCACATGGATATAGGTTAGATATAGACAGACAGACAGACAGACAGATGATAAGATACATAGATAGATGCATAGATGGTAAGATACATAGATAGATGCATAGATGATAGACAGAGATAGATACCAACAAGTTGGGGCAGAGCAGGGCGACAGGCAGAATATGGTGGTGTACACCTTTAATCCCAGCACTCAGAAAGCAGAGACAGGTGAATCTCTGTGAGTTCGAGGCCAGCCTGGCCTACATAGTTCAAGGACAGCCAGGGCTACATAGAGAGAAACTGTCCCAAAAACAAACAAAAAAATCAAAGACAGGATCTTGCCAAGTTACTTGGTCTAGCCTTGAATTTGCTCTGTAGCCCAAGTAGGCTTTGAACTCTCAGTCATCCTGCCTTGGTCTCCCAAGTGGCTGAGCTCACAGCCTGAGCCTCCATAGTTAGTGTCTCACCTCAGCATCACTCAACTACACAAGACTTATTAGCCATAGAGTGCAGTTAGATTAGACAGCGAAGAACCCAAGGCAGTCTTCCAACATCACCATTCACTACAGCCTTCTCTGAACACTAAGAACCAGTAGGAGCTAGCTCTAACTCTCTCCCACCCCACCCACCTGCCACTCACAACCCTGCACTTATCCTCTGAAAAGTTCCCACTGAAGAACTTCCCACGCTGCCTTCCTTCCCAAGGCCACAATCACCTTAATAATTCAGACATTAAAACTAAGACTACTGCCCAGCCTTCTACCAATTCATCTGCCTTGCCTAACTGTTCACCGTCCTCCAGTCTCACCTGCTCTCCCCTTACACAGAGCTCTTCCACACCTGCCCTTCAGCCCAACACAGCCCAAGTGAAAGACCTTGACTAAAGGCCACATGTCCAGACCTGGCAGCTAAGGGCCTCCATGTCGCCCTTCCAGTCTTCTCTCTCTCAGAATTCCCTCAAGTGCCCTCAACTCCAGCTAAAATCAATGATCAGATTACCCCCTTAACACATGCTCTGCTACCTGACTTCAGCTTCTCAAACTATTCCCTCCGTCTCCGAATGCATCCTAAGCCCTTACAGTGAAAGCCCTAAGGAGCTTACTTTCTGGCAATATGGCTTGCTTGGTAGAGTGCCCAGCTGGCATGCACGGGCCCTAGGTTCAGTCTCCAGCACCACATAAACCGGGCATGGTAACATACACCAGCAACTGCAGCATTCACAAGGTGGAGACAGGGGAATCAGTTCAAGATCATCCTCAGTTAGCCTTCTTAGGCTATGGGAGATTGTATCTCAAAATAAATAGAAAAATAAAACTTCAAAGTTTTTTGTTATTGTTTCTAAGGGTTTGTGGTTTTAGTTTTTGAAGTTTTTGATGTTTTTGGGTTTTTTTGGGAAGGGGGTTGGTTTTTTAATTTATTTATCTTTTTAATGTATACTGATGCTCTGTCTGTCTAAATGTATGACTACAGACCAGAGGAGGGCATAAGATTGTGAATTGTCATGTGAGTGCTAGGAATTGAACTCAGAACCTCTAGAAGATCAGCCAGTGCACCTAACCGCTGAACCATCTCTCCAACCGCAAAATTTAAAACTTTTTAAAAACACCTGAGGCCCACTTTAGTAATTCTCTTGTTTTGTTCTTTTTGTTTATTTCGAGACAGGAGGTCACATAATCCAGGCTTGCCTCCAATTCACTAAATAGCTAAAACTAACCTCAAACTCCTCATCTTCCTGCCTCTAATTCTGCCTCTGCCTCTACCTTGTACTGGCATTAAAGATTATTTGCCACCATTCACAGGTCCCATTTTAATAACTCTGCATCCACAGTAACATTCACAAGGAGGTGGGTAGACTTTAGACTTTTAAAATCAAAGAGATCCAGCCCATCCCACATCCTTCTCAATGAACAACCCTTCCTTCCTGTAAAAGGCAGTCACAATAGGGCTCCCTTCCCCCAGTTCCTGAAGTGCTTGATTCACAAAGGATTCTGGACCAACTCTCTCCCCAGAGTTCTTTCTCCAAGTCAGGCACCTAGTTAGAAGTCGGTGGTCAGTATCCGAAAGGCATTGTGGTACAGAGAAGACCAGGAACAGGACCATGTATGACAGGCAGTTGGGAAGCAAGCTAAGGGGATGCTATGCTCTGTGATATACACGGAGATGCTTTCTAGTTAAGCAGTTGACTGCTCTCCTGGGAGGAGACACCCCGCTCTGCGGCAGTCATTCGCCAGGCCCTGCTGTGCTCTACTGCGATGATTTTCCATAGTGAAGAAAAATTCCAAGTTTATATCATGTATCCACCAGGTTCTACAGAACTATGCATTAAATCTGACTCAGTCTCCAGGATCAACTCTGTTACAGTGCTGTTATGGACAAGTTACTGTCTGAGATACATTGAAACCTAGACCTGAAACAAAATAGCAGCACTTAGGAGGCTGAAGCAGGAGAAGTGGCACAAGCTCAAAGCCAACCTGGCCTACACGGACGAAGTACCAGCCTGGCTCGGCGCGTCATAGTGAGATCTTGTCCAAAGAAGACCCAGTCGCAGCAGGAGTGTCCTGGTTGGGTTGGGGGGGGGGGGCTTTTTGTTTTTGTTTTCGACTTGACACAACATAGTTATCTAGAAAGAGGACCCTCAGTTGAGGAAAGATGACTCATCAGATTGCCTGTAGGCAAGTGTATGGGACATTTTCTTGATTGTTAATTGATAAAGGACCAGCCCATGGTGGGCAGTGCCACCTCTAGGCAGGTGGCCCTGGGTGGTATAAAAAAGCCAGCTGACGGGCTGGAGAGATGGCTCAGCAGCTAATAGCACTGACTGCTCTTCCAGAGGTCCTGAGTTCAGTTCCCAGCAACCACATGGTGGCTCACAACCATCTGTAATGGGATCTGATGCCCTCTTCTGGTGTGTCTGAAGACAGTGACAGTGTACTCATATAAATAAAATAAATAAATCTTTAAAAAAGAAGAAAAGAAAAAGAAAGCCAGCTGAGCAAATCAGTAAGAAGCACTCCCCTGCAGTCTCTGCACCAATCCCTACCTGACCTCCCATCAGAGGTGACGATTGCCTGAAAGTGTATGATGAAGTAAAACCCTTCCTCCCCACACTTCTTAGGATCATGACACGTATCACAGCAACAGAAACCTAACTAAGACACAAAGAAAGGGAAAGACCTTTTGTAAAATACTAGTTACTTCTCAGAAGTAAAGATTAAATATCTGGAAAGATAAACATATAATCACTCTGCTGGTTAGCTTTTAATTGTCAACCTAATACAATCTGGAATCACCTGAGAAGCATTCACAATGAAGGACTGTGTAGATCAGGTGATCTGTAAGAATGTCGTTAATTAAAGTGGAAAGATCCATCCACTGTGAGTGGCACCATTCCCTAGGCAGCAGCTTCTGGATCCTATGAGAAAGCAAGCTGAGCACTATCATGTATGCATTCATTGTTCTCTGTTCCTGATTATGGATGTGATGTGACCGGTTCCCTTAAGTTCCTGTTACTGTGATTTCCCAGCTATGATGGACTATAACCTGAACCTGACAGTAACCTAAAACTGGGAGCTAAAATTATCCTTTTTTTTTTTTTTTTTTTTTTTTTTAGAATTATTTAGACTGCTCATTTGGTTTGGAAACCAAATACTCCTTAGGAGTGTTTGAACTACCTCACTTTGTAGACCAGGCTGGCCTCGAACTTAGAAATCTGCCTGCCTCTGCCTCCCAAGTGCTGGGATTAAAGGCGTGCGCCACCACGCCCAGCTAAAATTATCCTTCTTAAAGTTGCTTTTTTTTAAAAGAGTTATTCATTTTATGCATATGAGTATACTGTAGCTGTCTTCAGACACACCAGAAGAGGGCATCAGATCCCATTACAGATGCTTGTGAGCCACCATGTGGTTGCTGGGAATTAAACTGAGAAGCTCTAGAACAATCAGTGCTCTTAACCACTGAGCCATCTCCCCAGCCCTTAAAGTTGCTTTTCTAATCTGTGTTTGGGTGTGTGTACACACATGTGACACAATGAAAATGTGGAGATCAGAGAACAACTTGCAGAAGTCAGTTTACTCCTACCATTTGAGCCCAAGGATCCATCTCGGGTTGTATGTGTTTGCACACACACATCACGGGTTCACAAAGCCCAGATTAGGGTGTTAAACTCTTTGGAGCTGTGTTCACTACATGGAGTGAGTGCCAGGAAACAAACTGGTCCCCTGAAAGAGCAATGAGCACTTGTAACCCCTGAGCCATTGCTCCAGTCCTTAAGTTGCTTCTTTCAGAGTACTTTATCACCACTATAGGAAAATAAACTAAGATAATCACAGTCAGTGGCTTGAAAACTAATTTTTTAAAAACTGAATGAACATCCTAAGGAATAAGTATTGATAGCTGTTGAAAGATTGTAAATAGAGCCGGAGAGATGGCTCAAAAGTTAAGAGCACTTGCTGTGCATGCAAAAGACCTGATTCCCAGCAGCCACAGCAGGCAACTCACAATGCCTGTAACTCCAGCTGCAGAAGATCCGACACCCTTTTCAGGGCTCTGTGGGCTCCAGGCATGCACACAGTGCACATCCATGCATGCACGCAAAACACTACTACACATAAAATAAAACGTACGTTTTACAAAGATTTAAAAGTAGCTAATTAGCTTTAAACTGACTATATTTCCACACCATGTGTGCATAACTGTGGCAGGAGTAAACCCTATGTTTTCTGTCTTGCCTACAAGGTAACCATAAATTCTAATTTTCTATTGTCAAGGGAGTTAACCACTTAGCTTCTGTCTCTACCTCTGTAAATAGAGACGGTATTTTATTTATCACTTTTTGCCTTTATTTTTTTCTTTTTAGTTTATTAAAACAGGGTCTCACCTTATTGTCCAGGCTAGCCTGGAACACACTTTGTAGCTCATGCTGGCCTCAAATTAATGGAGACTATCCTGCTTCAGTCTCTCAAGTGCTGGGACAACAGGAGCGACTACCACACCCAGCTTCAAGCAACACTTAACTGGGTCCATGCAAAGGTAAGAAGGAATGTCCCTAGACTTCCCTCCGGCTTAGCACCCGGAGGAAGGCAAGCACATACCTTAGTTTCTTTAGGAATTCACAAGGAGGGTAAATGAATGGAGATGGATCCTGAGATAAAGAAGTTGATTTGATTCACTGAGGGGTGGGGCCAAGGCCATGGAGAAAGCAGATCCCAGGGAAACCTGGGGCTCTGACTCCCTTCCATCCTGAGTCTGGAGGCCTCTCACCATATCCTGTTCCAGACACTCCTAGCATTCAAAGACTATGTTTCTGCATTCTATTTACGTAAAGGTTTGTGCTCCTTTTCCCAGAATGTCCAAACAATTTCTCTACATTTGGAAATTCTGTCAGCTCTTTATGCCACCAGCTTTTTTTTTTTTTTTTTTTTTTTTTTNTTTTTTTTGAGACAGGGTTTCTCTGTGTAGTCTTGGCTGTCCTGGAACTCACTTTGTAGACCAGGCTGGCCTCGAACTCAGAAATCCGTCTGCCTCTGCCTCTGCCTCCCAAGTGCTAGGATTTTTTAAAGGTATGCGCCCGGCTGCCACCAGCTTTTGCAGATCTCAATTGCACAGTATTTTCTAGACAATAAAGCACTCTATATAAATACGAGGTGAATAACAAGCAGGCAGACCACCATTGTCTACAGTCCGTCTCCTCTCACCTGCAGAGCTGAGCTACCCATCATTTGTCCCACTGAAACTAGCTCTACTACTGAGGCTGGAAGACAGAGGTCAGGAACGTCTCTGTACTATTCCAAATCCCACTAGATTCCTTAGATATCAAACTCGGGGCCAGGAGAGGAACAATTACCTGTCATCATAAGAAGAAATCCTCTTGCCATCCATGACTCGAGAGGGTGTCAGAGAAAGCAGACTCAGGGAGTACAGCTTCTGCAGGAAGTGACTCTCTGTAGAACAAGGCACAACAGGGTTCTCAAGGTGGACCCAGCCTCACCAGGACACGGATGACCAGACCCAACTTACCTCTGACCTTGGAATCTTTACTGAAGCGCCACTGAGGCACAAAGACGGTTATGTCACGGTGGCCACGGTCCCAGAAGTACTGCACAGCGAGAGCAATACCCCGACTGGAAAAGTAATGCTGGAGTCCGTGCCTGTAACGGAGAGCCGCGACGTCAGGACCCGGAGGAGGCTGTGGCACCAGCCCCTCAGAGGCTGTCTCCAGAACTCAGTCCCACCAGCTACTTACACCATGGCCACGTTGCTGCCATCAATGACAATGTGACGGAGATCTGGCTGGCCAGGCACATTGGCAAGGCACAGGGCGAAAGGATCCTGTAAGGCTTCCTGGAAACGCTGCGTGCCAGTCACCAAGTTGCCCCCACGAGTGCCTCGCTTCCACGGAGACCCTCGGCCTCGAGCCCCAGCCTGCTGCTTGTCTCCCCTGTCTCCCCGATCTCGATCTCTGTCTCGGTCTCGGTCTCCACAGGGCCACGGGGGTTCCGGCGCGGGCGGGGGGCTAGGCACTCTCGGAGGTGAGGCGCTCCCATTATGGAGCCGCTGGAGGAGAGAGGCTCCCCGGGTTGGAGCTGCCCTCTGACAGGGCACATGCGCACCAGAAGGTTCACCCTGCACATTGAACCCTCCTCTTTGCTGAGGAAGCTCCTGTTTCCCCAAGGCCTTTCCTCTCAAGGGTGCTACCTCCTCTGCTCCTCCACTTGCTAACTGTGACCTGTAAGTCACTCCTGTCTCCCAGACCTCTTCCCCAGACAGCTCCTTCCGCCCTGAACCCATGTCCCTGACAGCATCCTGTTTCCTTCCCTCCTTCTCCACAGTATGACTTTGACCTCTTACTGCTCGAGACTTTCCCGACCCTGCCACTCCGGTGCCCACGGAGTCCCTGCCTTCATTCAAGGGAGCTCTGACTCCCTGGAACTGAGGACTCAACAGGCCTGGGCTCCCCACCTCGCGAGACGGACCCTGCCCTCTGGATGCCTCCTGCACCAGGCTTAGAAGCTCCTCCTGCACGGCCAGGGGCAGCCGCAGCAGGGCCTCTGTGTGGGCATCCTCCCGAGTCTGCAGCAGGGCAGAGAAGTCTCTCAGCACTCCGCCACTGTCAGGGCCTCCCGGAAAAGACTGTAGCTGAAGGTCCCAGCTTAGCCGTTGCACTAACTCCTCCACCCGGCTCTGGGCCATCACAAACGCCTCGGTTAGGCCACTGATCATCAGAGAGCCAGGGACCAGAGGCACCAGGTGGGCAGATGTGCTCCAGGCCAAGCAGTCAAGGAAGAAACCTTGGGCTCCCAGAAAGATGCAGTGTAGTCTGGGTGGGTAGTGGATCTCACTCTGTAGTTCTGGGCTGCAGAGCCCCTTCAGGTATTCCTAGACGGGGAGGTCGGAGAGGAAACTTCTAGAAGCCATCCCTTTCAGGTTCACTGTTCTCCCTGAGCTCCAATCAATTATATCATCTAAGTAGATACTGTTTCTATTCACACTGCAGACCTATGGAATTTTAAGAACAGACCAGAGGGCTGTCAAGTGATGGAGCCTATTGGCCTTGGGTGCAAAGGGGAAAAATGTGGCCGGCCCCCTTTCAACCCCAAGGAATTCCCTGGCAAGGCCTACCTGTACAGAGGGGATTACCCTACTATCCCCAAGAGCATGAAGTGATTCGTTTCTAAAGGCCTGAAGAACCTAGGCGGCACAGCAGAAGTGAAACCAAAATTCTAAATAAAAAGGGCTGCTGAGTTCCTCAAAGCTCAAGAGAGAGGCAGCCAATAAGATAGCCAAGAGGCGTCTCCCAGTCCCTCCTCCGATTCGGCCTCAGGAGGGGCAGGTCCTAAAAGGCTTTGAAGCAGCCCTAAAAGGAAGAGGACTTCACCTTGGCTCTGCAGACGTTCTCCTTGGGACCCTCAAGCTGCAACCAGATATGAGGGTTCTCTGGACAGTCTTTGGAAAGCACGCTCATTCCCACGCTGAAGATACGCTCCAAGCGAGCCTGCTGCTCCCGAACCTTGTCCTCGGCCTCCGCAGACACCGCAAAGCGGTCGGGAGTCGGGGAGGCAAGCCCCCAAGTAGACATGGCTTCTACCTGGAGTCCTGGAAGGGCAGAGGGCAATCTCAAAGTCTCTGTCTCCCTTCAACCCAAATCCTAATCATCACGGCACACATCCAACAATCAACAGGTCGCACCTAGTTACAGAACTGGTAAACAACCCCAGGAGATAGCAAGTCCACCTCGCGGGTGGAGAATATAGAAAATCATCTGTACACAGGCCTCTCCCTGAGAGTGAGCCCTTCTTAAACAAGGCTAGCTGGGGTGGGCGACTGGCCAAGGAAACTGATGACCACCGCCCTGAGAAGGGACGGGTGAGCGGGCCTCCAGCTCATTCTGAGGGTCACAAGAAGTGGGTGGATGAGAAAAGAGTCCCAGAGCTGAGAGGTCTCGGATTTTTCGAGTAGATGAGGGCCTCTTGGGAAATGAATCGGCGCCAGAGGCTCTAACAGTGTAGTCCTGGGGTGGGGGGTGGCCCCTGTCCGCCTTATTTCTTCACTAGCCACTCCCCCCCCCCCCCCCAGTTGTCCTCGGCCAAGCACCCCACCCGGGGCCCAGGGCACAGCCCGCCCTCCCACAGCCTGCGGCGGCCGCCCCCAGCCCGACCACCTTCCCGCCGCGGCCTTCAGCTCCCGATCGCCGGGAAGGGGGGCGCCTACCGCCAAAGGCGCGAGTTCCGCCTGTTCTTCTAGGTGCCCGCGGCGGGGGAGGAGGGGCCCGCGCTTCTCCCGCGCCCCAGGGGCCTGGGGCTGGGAGCCCGAATCTGGGAGGGCCTTCTCGGATCCTTCACCCAACCTAGACTTCTATCGTCAACAACGCGTTGTGGCTTTGGAGTCACTTTCCGGCCGGGGGCGGAGCCGGCCCAGCTCCTCCCCCGCCAGGGCCGCACAGGCCAGCAGGACTCGGGACAGGGCTGCGCGCCTCCTCCCGGGCTCCGCCTGCTGTCCTGCTGCCGAGCGACCCGCCCTCCACACCCCCTGCGGGGCCTACCGGGTCACCAACACTCACCCCACCCCCAACGCCTCCTGCCAACTCTCACGTTCGCCTCCCGTTCCTGGGGTCCTTGCGAGTTCTGCACAGTTGATGATTCCAAGAAGAGAAGTGACTGGTCCACAGTCACAAGAGAATCCTGCCCTTGACACAAGCACTTTCACCAAGTAGATAGATGGGGGGGGCGGGGGGGGGGAGATGAGGACACACACCTTGCGACAATAAGGAAGACCCCATGGAGAAACACTGTGAATAATTCTGAAAAGGAGATGAGGAAAGAATTGAAGAAATGTTGTTTCTCACATGAATGTGTGTGTGTGTGTGTGTGTGTGTGTGTGTGTGTGTGTGTGTGTGTGTGTGTNTGTGTGTGTGTGTGTGTGTGTGTGTGTGTGTGTGTGTGTGTGTGTGTGTGTGTGTACCCTTGTGTGGCTAGAGCCCTCTTATCCTCTCTCCATTCCTCTTCTCCCTCCCAGGGCCCAACTGCTGTCACACCATGCTCTGCCAAGGAGGAGGGATCCGCAGAGACAGCAGTAGTAAAGCCAGGCAGAACTGTGGGACACAAAAAGATACAGGGAGGGGAGTACCCGGGCTAGGTGCCAGACTCACAGAGGACAGCAGAGCAGGGCAGGAGTACTGAAGCCTTGAAGCAGAGGAGGGAGAGCCAAGGGGACAGAAGACAGAAAAATCTGTGGGTTACAGAGGCACCTAGCAAGGATGGGGACCGAATGGCACAACCCCAAGCTGTCCTTGGCCCTGGTGCTTCTGACCCTGAAGGCTGGGTGGGCTCAAGAAGGGTCAGAGCCTGTCCTGCTGGAGGGGGAGTGCCTGGTGGTCTGTGAGCCAGGCCGACCTACTGCAGGAGGACCTGGGGGAGCAGCCCTGGGAGAGGCACCCCCAGGACGAGTGGCGTTTGCTGCAGTCCGAAGCCATCACCACGAACCAGCAGGAGAAACCGGCAACGGTACCAGTGGTGCCATCTACTTCGACCAGGTAATCCCTCTGCCTCTGTCCAGAAGACGTGCAAGGACCTGGACTCTGCTGTCCAAGCCACTTTGCATCCCTCGGACTCCAAGGAAACCATTCCCTGCATCTCTTTTCCTCCACCTTCCTCTAAGATGGCCACCGACCGTTGACCTTCTTTCATTCATACACACAGCCGCCGTAGCCCTTCCTCACAGTTTTTGACTCTACACATTCCTGTCACACCCGTTTGCGGGCCCTTCTCTCCTCACTCACTGCACAAATGCCAACCCAGTGACGCTCCTGAGCTCCCAGCACCCAGAATCCCACTCAACAGGATCTGCTTCCCGCAGGTACTGGTCAATGAGGGCGGTGGCTTCGATCGGACCTCGGGTTGCTTCGTGGCCCCTGTCCGTGGAGTCTACAGCTTCCGATTCCACGTGGTCAAGGTGTACAACCGCCAAACTGTCCAGGTGACCTAAGTGCTAGCCCACCTCCGGGGGGAAGGGAGGGTCATAGTGGACCGCAGCACATCCCTGGATGGCCCTTCTATTGACCTGTATCCCAGGGACCAGGAGCAAGGGAGGAAAGGTCCTGGCTAACAGGGTATGGCAGATGTACAGAACCCCACACTGGCCACTCCTCAGTGCTCACTGGAGAGCCCACTGAGCCTCAAGTGCCCAAAAGAAAGCTCTTGGGAAGATAGGTGGGGGGGGGGGTCCTAAGCTAAGGACTAAGACATAGATGCTAACTGGGCTCCCCTCCCCAGGTGAGTCTGATGCTGAACACATGGCCGGTCATCTCAGCCTTTGCAAATGACCCTGATGTGACCCGAGAGGCAGCCACAAGCTCTGTGCTGCTCCCTCTGGACCCAGGGGACCGTGTGTCCCTGCGCCTGCGTCGTGGGAATCTTCTGGGTGGCTGGAAGTATTCGAGCTTCTCAGGCTTCCTCATCTTCCCACTCTGAGGACCCAAGCCTTTAAAGAGAAATGTCTAGCATCTTTCGCCCTTCTCTGCCCCAGAAACAAAGTATCTTTGGAGCAAGAGAAAGGCCCCCTCCTGGCTGCCTCCTGCCCACCTCCTTGCATGAGATCATATTTAAACACCCAAGGCTAGGAGTAGAGCAGAGCAGAGCTAAGGAACCTCTAGATGAACACTGCTCACCACTACGGCTCCTGCTGCCCTGCTGGCCTCCTGCTGCCCCTCCTGCCCGCAGCTCCAGCTTAAGGCAGGGTTTGCCAAGTGGGAAGCTTGCGCTTCTTCACAGACCCCACTCCTCCTGTTCTGCACCCCAGCTTCCTGCTCAGCGCTATTTGGTGACAGGTGGCGCAGGTAAGCTTGACAGGCTCCCACAGGGGCCCAGATGGACCAGCCTCATAGTACCTGCAGGCTCCATCCTGTGAGGAATGCCAGCAATGAGAGCTCTGGGCCAGCACCGTGTGAACAGAGCTGACAGCTCAACCACTAAAAGCAGTGTGGGGAAGGCCACAAGAGCATCCGTAGCTGAAGAGGCAGGATGGGGCCATGTGCCTACCCTGAACATGTAAACATTCTGCAGGTAAAACTGGGACAGTCAGAAGGCAGGAATCCTGCCGTCCATCTGTGCCAGGTCCCAATGGACTCTGGCCCTCATCACCTGACCAGAGGCTTGGGTGAGTGTGTGTGTGTGTGTGTGTGTGTGTGTGTGTGTGTGTGTGTGTGTATAATCCTTGAGTGAGTGGAAACTAGAGCAGGTTTACAGACCTGGAGAGTCAAAGGCAGAGTCAAAGGTCAGGAATGAGTCATCAGTCATCAGTAACCACACGTCCTCTCCCTCAGCCACCTCCTAGAACTGCCCCACCTTGGAAATCTGAATTTCAGTCACTCCCTACTCTTGATCGACTTGTAGTTCCTCCAGCTGTCTCCCAGCTAATTTCCCTGTAGTCTGGTCCCCCATTGTTCTTCCTCTAGATCTGCACTGTCTTACTCTGCTTCTAAGGACTCTTGTTACCTGGGAGTCCATGACTCATCCTCCCCCAACTACTATCCCACCAACATCAGAAACTCTCTTTTACCTAGTTGTCCCAATGGTCCAGCATGAATGGACCTACCTAGAACAACTGGGGAGCTGTGGTTGTTAGGATGGTGTACTTGTCCTGTTAGTGAGGGTGCAGTGTGGAACAGGGATCACAGGACTGAAGAGAAAATAAATTCAGAGCTGAGTATAACAGTCAAAGTTTGTAAAGAGCTATAATATATAGTCCTCGTGCTAAATAAATACCAGGACAAGTTTGTGGTTTTAAAATAAAAATCTAGGTGTTCCATTCAGGAGACAGAGGCAGGTGGATCTCTTTGAGTTTCAGGCAAGCCATAGTAAAGACATACAGAAAGAGAGAGAGAGAGAGAGAGAGAGAGAGAGAGAGAGAGAGAGAGAGAGAGAGAGAGAGAGAGAGAGAGAACAAAGAGAGAAATAAGGATGGAGGTGTCTCTCAGAGGCAGACGCTAATGTGCATGAAGCATCAGGTTTGAACCCCAGCACTGGGGTAGACAGGTAGGAAGTAGACAAGAGGGTGAGGGGAGCACTTTCCTTCAGTATTTGTTTTTACTTTGTGACCAGGAAGACTAGTTTGAACAAGATATTAAACAAGATAAGACAATATTTCTGTCTCACATGGAAGAATCTGCAGCGGGGAGTTCAGGATAAACAGCCGCTTATAAACACAAAGCTCAGTCTTCCCTTTTGGGATGCCTCTTTGGCATGCTGCCTCATGGCCCAAGATGGCTTCTTGCATGTCAGCATTACATCCCAGCAGTACTGGAAAGAGGGAGAGAAGAAAGGACACAGCTCCTTCCTTGAAAGGTTTTCTGACAGCTGCCTACAAACATTTCTAATTACATCTCATTGTTAGAATGGAGTCACACTTGGCCACACCAAGCCAGGACAGGCTAGGAAACAAACAATCTTACCTTTTTGTCATATTTTCCATGCGCGTACACCGGTGACGGGTGTGTGTGTGTGTGTGTGTGTGTGTGTGTGTGTGTGAGAGAGAGAGAGAGAGAGAGAGAGAGAGAGAGAGAGAGAGAGAGAGAGAAAGAGAGACAGAGACAGAGAGACAGAGACAGAGACAGAGACAGAGGACAACTTTGGGTGTTGGACCTCACACCCCCACACCCCCTGCTACGTTTGAGACAGGAACTCTAATTTTCACTTTGTACACCAGGCTACCTGGTCTGGAAGCTTCTGGAATTCTGCCTTCTCCTTAGAGTACAGGATTACAGATGCATGAACTATGGCCGACTGGAATATGAACTCAGGCCGACAGGTGTGCACAGCAAGTGTTCTAACCACTGGACCACCTCCAAAGCCCATAGACTTTATTCCGGGCAATCACGTCCAGTCAAAAGTCAGGAATCTTATAGTAAGGAAGAAGAGTAGTTGGACACTGGAAGTTTTTCAGAGTACAATAGACTAGATCAGTCCGTAACACCCGGAGGTATAAGATGCTGTTTATTTATTGCTGCTTCTGTTTGTCAACAGTCCGGAAGAGCATGACTATTCTCTGATAAAGTTTCACAATGCTGAAAATAAGGTAGAGGGTGGTACCCTTCCTTAATAAGGAAGGGAAGAGAGAAGAAGCCACTTCCAAATTCATTTAGCGTTCAGCCCCTTAGAGCTGTTGTGGCGCTGATATCCTCAGGGGCCTCTGTTTTCCAGCTAAGAGCCTCCGACACAGCCCCACCCTCTGACTGGCTCCAGCCTAAACCTGCCACATATTTCTGGTGTCCATGGGAAACGTTCCTGGAGGTTGAGGATTCGATGCTTAGACTGGACCCACCCCTAATATACAGAACAATCTTTCTATTTTAAGGTCCCCACCAGCAGTGTATTTGCAAAATCCCCATGCCATGTCACAGCATATTGAGATATCTTGGTGATTAAGGTATAGACTCTGAGATATCTGCATAGCACAGACTTAAAATCTTAAGGTGACGTTTTGAGAAAACACTTGGTACAATTCACCCACTGAGATAACCAAGACAAAGAAAATCAACATAGGTTTTTTTTATTTTGTTTCGTTTTGTTTTAGTTTAGTTTTGTTTTATAGTGTTTTGCCTGAGCACCACATACATGCAGTTCCCTCGGAGGCCAGACAGGGGCCTCAGATCCCTTGAGACTGAGTTGCAGTGGGCAGTGAGCCACCTTGTGGGTGCTGAGAGTGTAAGCTGGATCCTCTAGAAGAACAGAGCTCTTAACCATTACTCCATCTCTCCAGCTCCCTCCTCCACACACACACACACACACACACACACACACACACACACTGGTTTTAATCATTTTAGAGGGTAAATCAGTTCCTACCCAAGCCTTCCTTGCCATGAAGAAAATGCCCCTCTTTCCTTTTGACCCAGAAACAGGTGACTTATCTTTAGGCCACATAGCCATGTGGCCCTCCTTTTTACATTTGAAGACCAAATCCAAAACTTGCTCTGAGTGAGAGAGTATCCATTTCATAACTACAAATTCATTTGTATGATAGTGGGAGTGGAGGTTTAAAACTGGACAGTCCAGCTGGGCGGTGATGTCCCACACCTTTAATCCCAGCCCTCAGGAGACAGAGGCAGGTGGTTATCTGTGAGTTCAAGGCCAGCCTGCTCTATAGAGTGAGTTCCAGGATAGCCAGGGCTACGCAGAGAAACCCTGTCTTGACAAAAAATAAAACAAAATAAAACTGGGCAATCCAGCCTACTGTGGTGGTACACACCTATAAACCTGGCACTTAAAAGACAGAAGCAGGGCTGGTGAGATGCTCAGCCGGTAAGAGCACCCGACTTCTCTTCCAAAGGTGCAGAGTTCCAATCCCATCAACCACATGGTGGCTCACAACCATCCTTAACGAGATCTGACTCCCTCTTCTGGAGTGTCTGAAGACAGCTACAGTGTACTTACATATAATAAATAAAAATAAATCTTTAAAAAATATTTTAAAAAAGAAGCATGAAGATCTGGAGTTGAAGTCTAGCCTGGGCTACATAAACTCTGTCACACACACACAAAACTTGTATAATGCTGTAGTGATGTGTTTGCTTTATCAAAACGCTCAAAGCTTTTAAAAGCGCTGACCTATTAGACTTGCAATTCCATTAAAATATTCTGGAGAATATAATTGAATTTGTCATCGGTGTTTAAGTGATTTGACTTGTAAAATTTGTTGTAAAAATTGTTGATTTGTTGGCTATGTGCTTTTGTGTTCTGTTTCTATTAAATACTGAAGAAGGCACTGGGTAGTCCTTTCTAGGGGCCAGAGCACCTTAGACTTGGAGAGCCTAAAAAAAGAATCCACTGTCAACTTTAACTCTGCCCTCTTCCTGGTACCTAATTTACACATGGGAAAAGGGCCTGGGAAGTCACTGGTGAAGTCTGGCTCTGTTGCTCTGCCCCCACTAGCCACTGCTCTGGCTAGTCACCCACTCCTCAGTGGTCACTGCTGCCCAGGCTGTCCCTGCCGTCAGATCCTGTTGCCCAGGCTGTCCCTGCGGTCAGATCCTGTTGTTGCCCAGGTGTGCCCTAACAGTGTGCTGCTGAAGTATTCTCTGGGCTTTCTGAATATCTTCTTGTCCATGTCCCCAACCCTTTATGAGACTTGTCTGCCACTTTTGTTTGCTCGTTTCTTTTGTTTTGAGTCAGGGTCTTGCCAGGCCGGGCTCAAGCTCCGCAATCCTCCAGCCTCAGCCTTCTAAGATGCTTGGATTGCAGGCGTGCGCCACCACACTTATCTCACCCTTAAATGTGAGTTTCTCTCAGGTTCTGTCCTGAACTTCTTTGGTCTTAACACACTCTCAACAGCACCCGTGTCCATCCACATGATGAAAATCTCCCCATGTTTACACCTTCTCAGCAGTAACCCTTCTGAACAGACCCCATATTCCACCTCTGCTCCACCCGCTGAGATGTGATTCACAGGCGCCACTCACAGGTCCCTGTTCACTTTGTAATTTGAGCTTTTTCCTGTTGCCCAAACCAGAAACTGGCTTCTCTCCAGAGGACTCCCCCTCGCCCACTACAGCCTCCGGTTCTGCTCGTTGCTTTCCAACTACCCGGCCATCAACTAATGATCCTTTAGCTAGATTTCTAGAAGAGTTCCATAACCTGGCCCTGGCCTCCAGTTCTCCTCAACCCCAGTTGTGTGAGATGTCTCACAATCCAGCTGTTGGAATGGAAGTCGCCCTAGCTTTATTGCTCATCACTGGCAAGAACATGAAGACATTAGAAATCACACCATTCAGCTGACACTCCTTAGAAAATGTAAGACTGAAGTCAAAACTTCCTAGGATCAAGAGGATTGTTCTTGGGCTCAACAGAAAAACAAAAACAAAAACAAAAACAAGCAGGTCAGGAAGCAGGAGCTGGTGCAGAGGCCATGGAGGGATGTTTCTTACCAGCTTGCTTCCCCTGGCTTGCTCAACCTGCTTTCTTATAGAACCCAAGACTACCAGCCCAGAGTTGGTCCCACCCACAAGGGGCCTTTCCCCCTTAATCACTAATTGAGAAAATACCTTGCAGCTGAATCTCATGGAGNCATTTCCTCACCTGAAGGTCCTTTCTCTGTGATAACTCCAGCTCTGTCAAGTTGATACAAAACCAGCCAGTATAGTGATGCACTACTAAAATACGGAAACACCATAGACTGAGACATTGGGGTGTAAGAGGAGAAGGCATGAGTGACAGACAGTTCCTGAGTGGCATTAGATACATCATGCAGACCCAGCCTTTGTCCTAGCCACATACACCTTCAGCGAGTTACCTCACCTCTCGGTGCCTCATTTTCTTCATCTGTAAAATGGAGCTATTAAATGTGTCAAGTCTGAAAAGCACATAGCCTAGTATCTGGCAAATACCCAGTATATATGAGTTGTTAGTGTGTGAATTAATAAACAGTAGAGAGCCGTGGGGTCCCAGGGGGTCTTGGGCAATCTCCAAAAGCAAATGGGATGCTTTGGGTTCTGGAGGCCCTTTACCTGTTTCAATGTCTCGCTCCTCTGGGTGTGTTCAGGTTTACAGTGAACACAGTGGTTTAGCCTAGCACAGTGGCATCAGACTCACAGGTGCTTATGTGAGCTTTGACCCTAGGATGGGAGGGCTGTATGGTTTGCATTAGGTGTCTGTTCGGTGACTGTCTAGACTCCTCAGTCAGATATGAGAAAGCCCAGCTACCGGTGCCCTGAGTGAGAATTCCGTGTGTGGAAACAAAGGCACTAGTGTCTGTCAGTTAACTCTGTCCGAATGCCAGACTGTGGGCAAACTTTACTTACTCTCCAAAAAAAAAACAAAAAACAAAAAACAAAAAACAAAAAACAAAAAACAAAAAACAAAAAACAAAAACAAGGGAATCTCAGCCAGGCATGGTAGTCTGTGCCTGTAGTCTCAAAACGTGGAATGTGGAAGCAAAGGGTAGGGAATTCTAAGTCAGCCTTAGCTACATAGTAAGGGTTCCATGAAACCCTGTCTCAAAAAAAAAAAAAAAAAAAAAAAAAGGCAGAGAGACGCATAAATCTCTACCAGAACCTTGTAAAGTAACAACAGATCTAGAATAGAAAAGGACAGGAATTTGCTGACCACCTGTCAAAAGGACCTTCCACTTCAGCATCTGTAACCTCGCATTCTCTGACCTGCACTACCTAGCGACCTTTGCTTTCGCAGGAGGGGCTCTGGGATGACCTCTCTGGATACCACAGGTCGTGAGCCTCCGACTTTGCTCCGTGGGCTCTCACATCCCTCGTCTCAAACCGCGCTATGTTGGGTCCGCTCATCTTTCTCCTTCGCCTGACTCTCACATCCCTCGTCTCAAACCGCGCTGTGTTGGGTGGGTCCGCTCATCTTTCTCCTTCGCCTGACTCTCACATCCCTCGTCTCCATCCNCGCTGTGTTGGGTCCGCTCATCTTTCTCCTTCGCCTGACTTTGGACTCCAGGAGGGAAGGGCGTATGCCCTTCACATTACCTGTCACCCCCCTCCACTCCTAGACAGATCATGACACACAGTAGGCGTGTTTTGAACAGGAAATGAATGGGGTCAGATCTGTGCTTTCACATCCCTCCTGCACACTGTAACCATGTCAGCACCCAGCAGAAGTCTGGGCACGTAGAAAAGGCAGCAACAGAAAGCCAAGGCCCAAAGTCAGAGTGCTTAGCCAACAGTAAGGACTCTGAACTTGAAGAACAAGAGTTCCCAGTTCAGGAAGAGCAGTGAACCCCCAGAGATACCCCCCACTCTCTTTATCCCCCCAATTCGGAAAAAAATTAAACATTGGCTCCATTTTAACTTGATTTATTGAAAAATAAAAATCACTTGAAAGAGCATATGATGGAAACTGTACTTAACAGAAAGGGGTGTTTGAATATAGCCCTGGGGCTGGAGAGTGAGGCTGACTAATATAGGAAGGGGGGGCAGGGAGAGCTAAAGGTAAGGCAGTGGGAAGAAATACAGTACCTGCTAAAAATTCTACAGCTAGCCTTTCAGCACCCCGGGGAGCTCCCAGCATTCATTCCTGGGCAGGGTTTGACAGCTGGATTGACTGAAGGACAGCATCCAGGTAGTTTATCTAGAAGGGTTAGGAAACGGCATCAAAGGGAACAGAGGTACAAAATCTAAAAGAATTCTAATGCTTAAACATGTTGCTAGAACCCCGATCGTGGTGAACCTGAAAAATCAGGAAGGTTCATCCGGGTCCCAGCTCAGCCACCAACCAGCTGACCGTGGGCAAGTCATTTCCCGCTTTCCTCTGCTGTGAAAGAAGCTGGGCTCAATGCCAACCTCGCCTCAGGACCCAGCATTCTGCAACGTCCAGTCTGGCAACCTGAGCTCAGCCAGATAACTGGATCGGCTCCTCGAGAAATGAGCTACCAGGAATCGGGAGCCAGAGCGGCCTGGTGCTGGCCTTTCTCCCCAGATCGTAAGCTCGGCCGTGTGGAAATGCAGAGCGGTGAGAATCAGCCCTCATGATTATGAGAAGCCCACTCCTACTGCGTCAGTGAGCTGGGCACGCCGACTGTGAGGGAGCGCCACACAGAGGCAGATTCAGGGTACTGCAGCTGACCAGGACAAAGTGGTCCCATCGAAGGAGATGGGTGTACTGCAGGCAGGAGAGGGTTGTGAGTTTTGGCAGTGGGTGAGGAGTCAGAGGAGCAAGAGGAAAAGCCATCCAGCGCCTGGCCGCATGTCAAACCACCCACATCAGATGCCCTCCCCTTAAAGCAGAGCGTGAACACCACTGAACCCAATAGAAGCAGCTCTTCCAGTACAGAGGCCACGCTTGGTATCAAGGCCCTTGATTCCTGTGAGGCGACCACCATCACAGCAGGGGTCAAGGAATCATCTCTGTTGACTGGAATCAAATGAGGTAGGCCAATTCATTCCCTCCCACCTCCCCTTATGAACAGGTAGGTGGCTTATGGCTGATCATCTCCCACCCAGAGCCAGCAAGCATCCTGGAGGCACGGGAAGGCTACCGCTGTCCCGGTGCTGGCAGAGGAGGCCGACTGGAGAACTGCTACCTTCTTGCTGCCAGTGTCTGTGCCACTGAGAACTCCAAGAGCAGAGGCTTGCCAGATGCAGGATGTAAGGGCAGGCACTCGCATGGGGGGAGAGCCATGATACCCACCCGGAGGTCCAAATCCACACGATTAAGTGTAATGTGCTGGGTGTAAGACACTGGAGAGGGGTGCACACACCAATATACACCTGAGTGTGTAAGAGGGGAAAGGTGGCACTTGGGGAAGATCGTGAGCCTGGCCTACTTTGTTAAGGAGACTCCTTTGCTCTCGAATGTAAAACTGCCAGAGCCCAGAGCCCCCACAGGGCAACCTTTGGCACATTCTCCAAACACCCCTATCTGGGAAGGTGTTATAGGGACATCCATCCCTAGCTCAAGGCAATTCAGCAAAGCTTTACAAAGGGAACTTCTGCGCACAAGGCACAACTGAGGGGGCCCCCCCGAAGAGCTGAGAGCACTACTCAGATCAGAAGGGAGTACTAGCAGCAGAAATGTGGGGATCCGACCCGAGCAGGCAGATCCCCGGCTGCTCTGACTCACTGCTCCACATCGAGGGACAGGGGCGTGTCATGCTTGGGAAAGGCCTTCATTAGACTGCTAGGATAAACACAGCCCAGCTTGTCTGGGACTGGGAAGCCCCACACCCTATAGAGTGATAGGCTCAACCGGTCCCCAATATAGAAAGGTCCCATCCATTTGGCACTGCTGCCATTCCTGGGGAGAGACAACAAGAGGACCTGGTCGCCCACACTCCACTCGTTCTCCTGGCTCTCCCTCTTGAAACGCCTGTTCTCAGCCTTCTCGCTGGCCTTCTCGGCCACTCTCCAGTGGAGGTCCAACAGCTCCCGCATCAGCTGCAGCAGGAAGGCATCCATCTTGAGGCCTTCAATGTTCGCCCGGCTCATCTCCCACCACACGGGCTCCATCAGCTTCGCCTCGCTCCCAGTCAGCACCTGGAACGGTGTGGCCTCTGTGGTGGAGGCCCTAAAAGCCAGGTGCAGCAGGGGCAGAGAAGCCGCCCACTTCTTGCCATACAGAAAGATGAACTCCTTCAGGGCCCTCTTGAATTCCCAGTAGGCCTCTGAACTCATCAGACAGGGGAACTGGAGGGCCCTACTCAGTGTAGTCACTTGGGCTCCCAGGGCCAGCCCACAGCTCACCAGAACATGCCGGGCAAACTGGGGACCTTGGGCCGCCTCCAGCCTGATGGGAACACCCCACCTTGCAAACACGTGCTGCAGGAGCACCTGGGCCACAGCCACATGCGTATAGGGCTTCAGAGGGAATGCCTCCACCCACCGGGTGTTGGCATCGGCCACAATGAGCACGTGCTTGTGACCCTCCTCACTCACAGTGACTGGACCCACCACCTCGATCTGCAGACTGGACCAAGGAGCTGTCGACCTGAGAGGCCACGGGGACTCGATAACTTTCAGCTCCCCGCCTATGAGATTCCGGGGGATGCAGAACAAACAGCTCCTGCAGTAATCTCTCACGTGGTCCTGCATCCCAGGCCACCATCCCAGCAGCCTCACCGTCTTGTAGGTGTCCTCCGGCCCCTGGTGCTCCCCCATGGGGCTGTCATGCACAGAGAAGATTAGATCCCTCCGAAGTTGCCTTGGGACGACCCAAACCCTGGGATGCCTTTCCCCCTTGAACATGAGCAGGCCACTGTCTTGGTCCAGGCTGAGTGAGTTAAAGGCAGAACTGAAAGGGGAAGGCCCGGACAATTTCTGCCCTGCCTGCAACTTGGCAATGATATCGGCCAGGGTGGCGTCACTCAGCTGTAAGGCCAGCAAGTTGGGCTTCCTGCCTTTAGGATGGGGAGTCACCATTGGCACTGGTGCATCCTTTGGCAGATCCCACCACTGCCCGCCCCCTTGGGCGCCCTGCTTGGCCAGGGTGTCCACCGTCACAGCAAACAGAGAGCCCCGGTAAGAGGTTCGGTAGATAAAGGGAAGGGGTGAGAAGCCAGATGTGAGAGAGATGATGTAGGAGAGCAGGCTCGGATGAGGTAGTGAAGCCCCGTCAGATGACAGGAAACCCCGGACTCTCCAGAGGGGCAGGAGCTCCCAGAGAACGCTGAAGATCCAGTTGCAGTGGGTGAGGAAAACCACGGGGAGCCGGGACTGGCTGAAGCGCTCTAGGCCGCAGGCCACGGCCGCCAGGTGGGCGTATGTGGTCGTGTAAGGAGGACAGGAAAAGGCAAGGGAGACCGGAGGGCTGGTGGGGGACAAGATGTAGAGACCAAAGCCAGCACACAACTCGTCGTCACGGTAGAAGCAATAACCAGACACATGGACACAGATGAAAGTAGACAGGTCAGAAGAAGGAGGCAGAGGCTGGAAAACTCGAGGCATGGAGGAAGGGGGTGTCAGCAGCTGGTTCTCCCCCAGCAGGCCCTGGAGAAGGGACAATTCCAATTCCCTCTTGCCTTTGTCCTGCAGCAAGAGAGACCATCGAATCAACCACGCTTTCGAAGCCCTACGCCTATCCCATGCCTCATTATCCACCGTGGTCCGGGAGGCATAGGAAAGACGTAAAACCACTGGATTGTCTCCAACACATCGGGCAAAATGCTTGAGGGCCCAAGCCACAGCATAGGGGCTGTCCCCCCCTGACTGAGGACCCTCGCTGTCTTCATCGGGGAGGAGAGGTTTCGAGGTATAAGCGATAGGGTGCTTCCTTCCTGAGTGCTCCTGATGCAGGCTAGCCGTCAGTGACACTTGGCTGACGGTCACTTCCAGGTAGAAGGGCAGGTTGGGGTTGGGGGTTGACAGGCAGAGGGCGCACACTAGGGCTCGTTTCAGGGCCAGGAAGGACTTCTCATGCTCCTGGGTCCACTGCCAGTCTGGCTTCTGCTTGAGGAGGCCGTGCAGGGGGCCCACGAGATCTTCATAGTCAGAGATAACATCCCGGTGGGCATCCATGAAGCCCATGAAGAAGGACAGCGCGGTGAAGTTGCTTGGGATGGTGAGCTGCGCCAGCTGGGCCAGAACCTGCTGACAGGGAGCCTTCCCATCCCAGGGGGCATCCAGGTACGGAGAGGACACCACAGGCAGAAGGTCGATGTCTAAAGTCCCCTCAGAGGGGTCATGCAGGCTGAGACACTGGAGGATTTCCTCGGAAAAGGAAGGGCACTCGACCCCAAACACCGACACGTCCTGCTCATCTTCTTCATCGGGCTTTGGGTTTCCTGGCTCCTCTTCCAGGCTCTCCTCCCCCTTCTTTCCTTCTTCTACGTCCTGTGGATCCTCCAAAGGCTCAGCGTCCGCGTCGTCACTCAGCTCAGAGATGCTGGCTGAGCTGGGAGGCAGGGTCTTCCACACCTTCAAGAAATTGCCGATGTCCATGTCCAACCTATTGCCAAAAAACAAGTAGAAAAATGAGAGGGGCGGCCTCAACCCCACAGATTATCGGAGGGGAAAGCCGCACGTGTGGCCACACCACAGAGCCCACTTCACTCGTGGTAGGGGTCAGTCAGGAGCCAGCCCTTAAATACTTGCTCTTGAGCTTACACACGCTAGAACTTCATTCAATAAGGATTCTTCTGTGCTTTGAGGATAGGTCCAACTGAACCCTTACTGACCGTAGCAGTCACTTTTTTAAAAAAAATATTATTTATTTATTATTATTTCCACGAGTACACCATAGCTGTCTTCAGACACACACCAGAAGAGGGCATCAGATCCCATTACAGATGGTTGTGAGCCACCATGTGCTTGCTGGGAACTGAACTCAGGACCTCTGGAAGAGCAGTCAATGCTCTTAACGGCGGAGCCATCTCTCCAGCCCCATAGTGGTCACTTTTAATCGTCAGCTGGACACAATCTACACATCAGCTGAGAAGGCAGTCTCAGCAAAGGACTGTCTAGATCCAGCACCTGTAGGCAGACCCGTGAGGGGTTGTCTTGACTACACTGAAGTGAGAAGACCCTCTCACTACGGGTGGTTTCATTCCCTAGGCAGGGGGAATCCAAGATTGCAAAACAGAGCAGGTGAGGGGAGCCCCAGCGAGCTCTCTTCTTTCTGCAGACATGGCATGGCCAGTCCTTCCCAAGCTCCTGCCACTGTGGCTCCCCTCCCCCAAGCTCCTGCCACTGTGGCTCCCCTCCCCCAAGCCTGCTGAGCCGGAATAACCCTTTCTCCATAGTTATTTTTGTTGGGGCGTTTTATCACAACAGAGAACAAAACTAAATGAACTAAGACCATGAATCACTTAAGTCAGTTTTAAGCCAGTGGCTTAGTAAGAGATGACTGGCACTGTTACCTCAGGATGAACACTCCAGGGGAAGCTCAGCCCTGGAGGGGAAGCCTAACACGCAGCAGAGAAGCCTCAGCTTCATTTCCGCTGGTGGAATGAATGAGATGAGCGATGGCCGGGGTGGGCAGGAAGCAGTGTCCTGTCCATGGGCCCCAGAGCACCGGGGATGGGCAGTAAATGTGGCTCAAACGGCAGAGAAGCCAGAGAGGGTCAGAGATGCCACAAACTAGTTCTGCCAAAATGACCTTGGAAAACTGACTTAAGAGTCTCATCTATGAAATGAAGATGATGGCCGTTTACACCTAACTGAAATTGTGAGCATCCAAGGAGAGGAACGTGACGGCACTAATGTAGACACGGCTCTCTTGAACATGAGGAAAGAAAAACAAGCCTGTTTCCTGTCACATGTCACCAGCAGCCTAAAGTAGAAATAGTGAAATGACCCCAGCCCCAGAACAGGTTCTTTCTGCCTGCTAGGCACACATGGAATGGAGTGCCACACAGCTGCTCAAGTGCGCCACACTAAGTTGCATGGCATAGCTCCGAAGACAGCAAGAAAGGCTGAGCCCAAACTCCAGTTGTGGGAGTAGGCATCTAAAGACTCATGGGAAACATTAAACGTATAATGTAAATGGTGGATAAGAGCATCAAAATGTGGCAGAAGCATAAAGGTGTAAACCGTCAAACTGTCCTGTTCACTACTGAGAACTAGGTAAATGCTGACTAGCGCTAAGTTTCTGGTCCAAGGAATGCCTGGGAGGTAAAGGCTGACAAATTACCTGTTTGGCTTCTTCAGAAATTCCTCCAAGGTGGGGCCGTCACGGCCCAGGGGGTCATCTGGTACCATGAAGAGACTCCCGGCAAAGGTGAAGGGCAGCAGGCTAGACCCACAGGAGAAAGAGGCAAGGTCAGAGGTGAACCCAAAAGTCAGCCACACCTTGTTGCCTACACAGGTCTGTCAGTCAGTCAGTCTGTCAGTCTGTCTGTCTGTCTCACACACATCCACATGTACACCGCATTTACCAGCAGGCACTGGCAAGCCCTATTCTAAGGCTTCTTTTCCTGTCCCAACATCTTCTCTGCCACAGGCTGTCTGACATCACTGGGAAACAGAGGCTCAAGTCCCTAGAAGGTCTCACCGATCTTTGACCATCAGTTTCTTGGAATTATTCATCAGGATGTGGATCTGCTCATTGGTGACAATGACTCCATCTGTCTCCTCTGCCAACTTTACCATGAACCTGCAAGAGAAAAGGAAGTCACTAACTGTCCAGCAACCTCCCCTCTCATTTTCTGAACCCTCTGGAAAATGAACTAGAAGTCCCTGGAGGCTCAGAAAAAAACAAAAAAAAAACAAAAACAAAAACAAAAAAAAAAAAAAAAAAAAAAAAAAACCCCTCTGCTCTTCGTGTTCAAGCCAAGGCTATAGAGCACATCCTCTCTTCTGTGTGCCCATCTGGGATCCCAGCACCCCCCCAGAAGGTGTACTTGGTTGCATAGACCTCCCCAAATGTACATACAGCCACACACCCCTCTCGCACACGCAGGCTCACACAACACAGAACCCACCCGCTGGTTCATGCTCACACATGGGTATTTTTTGCCCCCATCTTTTCACCTGTAAAATGTAGATAAAATATCTGCCCCGTGTTGCTGTAATAATTAAACTGAGTCTAATTCAGTGCCTAGTGCACAGCACACAATATTCTTCATCAAGGCACAATACTCATGCCTATGTCAAGATGTACATCTGCATACATACTAACACATAAAAATCACATGGCTTAATAAACAAGCCCATTCTCCAGAGGATCACTTTCCTTCTAAGGAAGGCTGTAACCAGAAAAAAGAGCATTTCCTGGGCTCTCACATGCTGTTCTCCAAGTACCCAGAAGGGGGCGCTTCAACAGACACATCACCTTCCCTTAAACCCTTGCCTGGATTTAGAGGCTTTTAAGAACTCACGCAGGAGTCTGATCTGGGAAATGGGAAGCTTGGCTGCTGGCCTTGCTTAGCCCTTCATGGGCTTAAAGCCTGTATGGAATGAAGGGAACACAGGAAAGAAACAAAACCTCTCCCTACCCAACATTCGAGGTACCGAAGAGAAGTCAAGATCTGCCTGCTGGGACGACAGCAGGACCTGCCTTGCTTGCCCTAGCACAGGCAGGGTCACAGACTCCCCTGGGCATGCTGGTTCTACAGCCATGCTGGACAGTGAGGGCTGAGGGTTGACCAGCAGAGAGGGTGTCAACGTTTAGGCTAACCAGGCACCATCTAACTCTGTTTCTATAGCCTTGCCCAAGGATCTACCTATGTAAGGTTCCACATACACCTCCTCCCTGCATCAGAGCTTGAGGAACGAAGATTGAAGGCATTCCTTGAGATAGGAGCTGTACCCCAAACTGGCACCCAAAAGTTAGGGTACCTCGAATGCTAAGTGGATGAGCCTCATGCTCACCCAATTGAGCAGCACCTCAAATTAGCAAATCTGCACCTCAAACTGCAATCCAATGCAATGGGTTGGATGAGCCTCGTGTTCGTGAACCTCTAAAGGCCACAGAAAAAGAAAGCCAGGACGCTTGGGGGAGCACGGCGCCTGAGTTCCAAAGATGGTAACGACCTTGCACTTGGGAAGAGGCAACCTTCAGTCAACTCATGTGTGCCAATCCCTGATCTCAGACATGGCGTTTGCCTTCATTTCCCTCTAAGAAGATGAGGTGGGACATCATCCACCCTGAGCCCCACGGAAGGACAGGGCCCAGCATACCTGTAATCGTAAGTGGTGATCTTCTTGCCATTTTCCAGCTGGGAGGGAGTGATAGAAAGCATCTTGAGTCTGTGAAGCTTCGTCAGAAAGTGGCTCTCTGAGGGTGACAGAACAGAGAGAGAGGGGGAAGGGCTATGTGGGAAAGAGCAAGGTGGGGTGGTGGAAGAATGGGCCAGAAAGGCAAGGAAAAGTCAGGTGACCTTGGAAGGGCTGGACAGGGTGGTGAACATCTCACCTCTCACCCTCCGGTTTTTCTTCAGCTGCCAGGTGGGTACGAACACGGTGATCTCTCGGTGGCCACGATTCCAGAAGTACTGCACGGCCATGGCGATGCCTCGGCACGAGAAGAAGTGCTGCAGGCCATGTCTGCGGGACGGTGGGAATGAGGAAGCTACGTCCCAGACAACCCTGCCCCACCACTCATGCCTTGCCCTGAGACCCAAGCAGTTAATGTCCCAAGAGCACCGAAGATGCCAGCATCACCCTCTCCCTACACCCTCCGCCACCTCTCTTTGAACCGGGGTCTCTCCTTGAAGTCCTAGCTGTCCTGGATGGAGCTTACTACGTAGACAAGGCTGGTCTGGAACTCACAGAGATCCCTGCCTCTGCCTCCTGAATGCTGAGATGAAAGGGGTGTGTGCCATCAGACCCGGCCTGCAGCCCTGCCCTCAAACAGCTGTCTAGAACTTAAAGACAGAAGAAAAAAAAATCCTGACCACCTACTGTATGCCAAGAGCCTGATCTGCACAGATAACTACTCTACCGTGTGACAGAGGAAGCACATCTCTGCACTGACCGTGTGACAGAGGAAGCACACCTCTGCACTGACCGTGTGACAGAGGAAGCACACCTCTGCACTGACCGTGTGACAGAGGAAGCACATCTCTGCACTCACACCTCTACAGCAGCGAGCACTGAACATGCAAAACAATCTCTCAGGTGGGTCGAGGTCTGGAAAAGCTTCTAGTAGGTTTGGGCCCAGGTCTTGAAGTGTGAGCTACCAAAAAAACCAAAAAACTGGCTTGGGTAGAGATGAACCTTTGCAGATCTGAGCCCAAAGGCCAAAAAAAAAAAAAAAAATTCCCTGGCTGACTCAAAAACCATAAGCAAAATTTTTCACTTCTCAGACTCTATCTACATCTACCCATCTACCTAAGAATAAAGACTTTGCCTTTGTGACAGTTCTGTACCCACTACCTACCGTGCAGTAGCCAATCGGCCTAGGCCCTTCCCTCTCTCTTTTGCTCCCATGGGAGGTCTGGAAGGAATACCTGCCCAGCGCCCCAGCACGTCCAGCCCATCAGTACTCACACCATGGCCACACTGCTGCCGTCAATGACCACTCTCCTCAGCCCTGGGTTCCCAGGCTCCTCAGACAAGTTCATCTCAAAGGGTGTGTTCAAGGCCTCGTTGTACCTCTGGAAGCTGGTCACTATGTTGGTGCCCTGGGAGTGAGGTGACAGTCTCTGGGACCCCTCCCAAGCCCCAAGAAGTCCTTCCTTTAGAAACTGATGCCTACTTCTGGAGGCCATGGTGCTACTGGGCTGGAAACCCTGCCTTCCGGGCTTTCCCTGGACCTTTGGCAAAACGGCTCTACTCTTTGAAGCCTGAACCTCACTGAGGAGTTTGGTTACGTCCATGGTCGGCCCCGCAACTGCAGACACCTGAGCTTCTGGTAGTTTAGAAGCTCTGGGGGCATTAGAAGCTGCAAGTGCTTTGGGAGCTTCCCACCCTGCTTTAGCTATGGTCTCAGTTTGAACTCTGAGGGTCTGGAGGTCTGCAGGTATTTTCTGAGTTGTGGGAGTTTGGGGGGCTGTGGGCATAGCAGGAGCTGCTGGTTCTGTTGGAGCCGAAGGCACTTTGGGAGCTGTGGGCTCTGTGTACACTGCTGGCTTCTTGAGGGCTGTAGGCACTTCGGGGGTTGCAGGCAGCCCCTCCCCGGTGGGTGGATGTTCAACGCTGGACACCTCTGCAGCCGTGGCCACTTGAAGAGTTTCAGACACCGTTGGAGCTTCAGATACTGAATGACCTGTCATCCCAGTTTGAGCCAGTGGCCTCTCTTGAGTTGTGGATCCCCCTTGCCCTGTGGACAGTGCTACAGGGAATGGCTTTTCCAGGCTTTTACAATCTGACAGTGCACTTCCTTTATCTCCCACAGATGTTGAAGATGGTCCTACTTGCAGAAGTCCCGGGCTAACCTTCTCTTTGATACCACAACCCCCTTGCACCACCGATAAACTGATGATTTTGGAAGGAATCTCCGGCCTCGGGCTAGGCTTTAGGGCTGTCTCCCTTCCTAGGTCCCCACCTGGCCTACAAACTGGGCTTCCTGCACTGGGCAGAGGAACCAGTTCTTTCTGCTTCCATTCCAGCTTTAAAGGCAAAGGATTCCGTCCTGGCAGCTTCAGCTGAATGGGGCCTGTGGGCCTCTGCCAGAAGGGGAAATTGAAGCAAGCCTGGGACAGGAGCCAGGCTAGGTGAAGAGACTGCAGTTCATTGATCTTCCAGAAGGTGGCAGCAATGGTCCCTGGCCATGAGGGCCCAAAGGCTGGGCCCGGGGCCCAGACCTTCCAGGATGTGTACGCGCTCAGAGCTGACACTGGCAACAGCAATGAGATTCTGTCTTCATTCTTCGGTACCTGCTTTTGCTGCAAGACGGGTTCTGTGTGATTCTCAGAGTCCTGGCTGCTGGTGTCTTGTGTAGTGGCCCCTTCCTCTCCAACACTGTTCGTTTCATCACCTTGCTTGTTGGACTGGTCCCTGGAGAAAGTCCAAGTTTGTGGCAAAGGTGAGAATGGCAATTTGGTCCTGAATTACTCTTCCTGGGGATCAGGATCAGGCCAGGGGTGGAGAAAACCCCTTCTCCAGTACTTACCGTGTTAGCTGGTGCGCTGTCTCCTGTGCCGGACTGCTCTGACCTTGGATCAGGGACCCAGCTGCTCCTGAACCTGTTGATTTCTTTGAATTTTCTGATGCCCGATTCAAGGCTCCTAACTCTTGGAGCGTCCCAGGGCTCTCTTTTATGGTCACCAGTGATGAGCTTTCCTTCTGCTGCCGGGCAAGGCAGATCAGGATCTCTGGGTTGGGGAAAGTACCAGAGATGCCCAAGTGGCCAAGCCACTCAATGATGTCTTCCTTGCCGGCAGCATCTCGGACCAGACTGAGAAGCAGCTCCTGGACTGCTGGAGGAAGCTGCAGCAAGTCTCCTGCATACTTGTCACAACGGATCCACACCAGAGCCCCAAAAGCCCGGGTCACCTCTGTCTCCCAAACCCCTCGGGGGGTGATCATTGGGGCAGGGCCCCAGCGCAGCCGAGCCACCAGCTCCTCCAGCCAGTTCTGTGTCATGGTAAAAGACTCGGTCAGCCCACCCACCATTAAGGAGCCAGGGGGACCAGGCACCAAGTAGGCCAGGGTACTCCAGCAGAGGCAGTCCAGGAACAAGCCTTGTGCCCCAAGGAAGGCGCAGTGCAGGACTGGTGGGTAGCGAACCTCCCTCCATAGCTCTGGGTTGCACAGACCTTTCAGATATTCCTGGGGAGAAGGGAGAGAAGAAAAGGGACCAGTCCTCTGTTAGTGGCTAACCCCAATCTGTCCCTTGTACCTCAAAACCCAACCTCTTGCTAAGCTCAAGCTGACCTATGCTGATAACCCCCCCTCCCAAGGCCTGATGCTCTACCTCTGTGCCACTCCCTCTTCCCAGGGAACAGGGACCAAATGAATGAGAGCTCAGAAGGAAGGAAAGATCCAAGTTTAGAGCCAAGAGACCGCACACTTAGTTGTAACTTGGCTTTAACAGTCAAGGAAGGATTGAAGTCTGCCATCTTCTCAGAACCTCAGTGTCTTCACCTATAGCGTGACAAGTTAAGTTAGATATGCTTGGGTCCAGGCCCCCCTTGGCACCACAGAACTGTGTGGTACAAGAAAGCTACACACTATTAAGTACTCTCATGTGCCGAGAACAGCCTCCCTCCCAGCTGCGTCGCACCATCCGTTCCCACCTCATGCATCTCCTGGAAGCCTCAGTGAGCTAAGTGAGCTTGGCTTATGAGGACAGGGCCGGGCACAGCCTATTCCCATTCTATGGACTCATAAGAGCTTACCCGAGTGCACACAGCTCAACAGAGTCTGCACCAGAACAGAGCCTAGGTCTACCTGACTGAAACCAGAGCTCTCCGTAGCTCCTCTGGCTGAGGACACATGACTTCCAGGTAATCCTGTAGGATTCCACCTTAATCCCCCTCCAGAAGCTCTCCAGCACAACCTGTACCTGTAACCATGGTAACTGTTGCCCAGTGGTGGAGATAAGTTGCTGGGCCAGTGTTCCAGAGGAACATCCCACAGATTCACGTGGTGTCTAACCAGGAGGAGGGCCTCGATTCCTCGGGCTGACCAGCCCTCATGCTTGCAGAGGAGCCGCTGGTTTCAGCTACTTACTGGCATAATCCAGTGATCTCCAAGAACTCCTAAGCAGTCTCTGAGACAGCAGCCCAAGTGGACTGAGGTCACCCTCGCGACCTTTCACACCCACACCCTTCAGAACCCCCCTTCCTGCCTTCCCTGATAGTTCCTTCCTGTGATAAATGCTCCTCCTCCCATCCTTTAAATCTCTAGCAGCCATCTTGAAGCCCACACTAGCACCTCTGCTCAGGGCACAGGACATTTCCCCCTGCTTTAGCTTGTGATCACCTCCTTCCTGGGTGAAACTTCTTTCAACAAAGTCTGATGGGCTTCCCACCAGAACCTCATCTGGTCTCACTCCCAAGAGAGAGCAAATGTGCATATAGCTCTCACCTTAACAAATGTGCCCCACATCCTGACTATGTAAAGCCAGAGGCAGGTTGAGGAAGAAAATTGTGGGTGATTTCTAAAAAAAAAAAAAAAAATCCTAATGGGATTAGTGAGAATGATCCGTGGGTAAATGCTTATTGCACAAATACATGAAGACCTGCTCAGAGCGTCAGCACCTAGAGCTAGAGCAGTGATTCTCAACCTGAGGGTCCCAACCCCTAGATGGGCAAAGGAAACTGACACTTTTGCAGGGATCACCTAAAACCAATGGGAAACACAGATATTTACATTTCAATTCACTACAATAGCAGGATTATTGTTATAAAGTAACAACAAAATAACTGTACAGCTGGGCGTCGCTGCAGCATGAGGAACTGTCTGAATGGGTAGCAGCAGCGTTGGGAAGGCTGAGAGCCCCTGCCCTAGACGGATGGAAGTAACCCAGAGGCTCACTGGCCAGCCAGTCGAGTCAGTCAGCCAGTTCCATGTTTAGTGGAAAATGCTACCTCAAAGAGGTAGGCAGGAGGGGCTGGAGAGATGGCTCAAGAGTTAAGGGTGTTTGCTACTCTTTCAGAGCACCCAAATTCAATTCCCTGAACCCATATCTGACATCTCACAGCAGCCTATGACCTCAGCTCCCGGGGATCTGTCACCTTCTAGCCTCTGTGAGCACCACACTTAGATGGCACACTTTTGCTCACTCATGCAGTCTCTTTCTCTCTCTCTCTCTCTCTCTCTCTCTCATATCTCTCCACACAGAGAGAGTTTAAAATATTTATTGTTCCATTGATAGTTCACCATTTTTATGAATGGTATAGCAATTGAGATCATTTTGAAATAATAAATATGGACTAATATTTATTAAGACCTTATGTGCCGGGCACATAAATTATTTGATATATTCCTCTCTCGGTTCTGCAAAGGCAACCTTCATTGCCTTCCTTTTAGATGAGAGAAAAAAATCACATGTTCAAGCTCACATATCAGCATGGATAACCAGCACGGTGACCCCAAAGTCTACAGTCTTACCCATGATATACACCGAAAAGCAAAGCCAGACAAGGGACCAGAGAGTGATCTGAACAAAACACAAATAAATGACACCAAAAAATAGAAAAAGCGTCAAAAAAAAAAAAAAGTGATACTATCTGTAAAAACATATTGCCCAATATTCCACAGATCCTCTGTCAATTTGAAGTTAAAACATTAGCACGGAAAAAGATCACTCCATGTGTGCTTACAACTCTCCAGGACTGTCCTTCCTTTCTATAAGTCGATGTTCAATCTGCCTTCAAGGGCCACCCCAATATATACAAAGGAAAACCAAAAAGTTCGAGAAACACTACAGGACCAAGAAGCTTTAAATTCAGAGTGAGGGAACGGGGAAAGGCCGAGCTCTTAGAGAAGGAGATCAATCTGAAAACTTGTTACTCCTAACACACAGAGGAAGGAGAGAGAGAGAGGAAGAGAGAGAAATAGAGACAGAAACACAGACAGATAGACAGACTTCCCTTCCTCCAAAAGGCTTACTATCATTCTCTTCTCAGAAGCATATTAAACAATATGTCACACAGTAAATAAGACATTGTTTTTGAAAACAGGACACATGTAACTTCAGCATTATAATATGGTAACAGCAATGAAAGACCCAACAAAAGGGTTGAAAGATAGTCAAGCAAAAAGCCAGAGTTAGGGGCTAAAGAGATGGCTCAGCGGTTAAGAGCACTGACTGCTCTTCCAGAGGTCCTGAGTTCAATTCCCAGCAACCACACAGTGGCTCACAACCACCTGTAATGCCCTCTTCTGATATGTCTGAAGACAGCTACAGTGTACTACTCCTGTACATAAAGTAAATAATTCTTTAAAAAAAAAAAAAAAAAAGCCGGGCAGTGGTGGCTCACACCTTTAATCCCAGCACTTGGGAGGCAGAGGCAGGCGGATTTCTGAGTTCGAGGCCAGCATGGTCTACAGAGTGAGTTCCAGGATAGCCAGGGATACACAGAGAAACCCAGTTTCAAAAAAAAAAACAAAAGAAAGAAAGGAAAAAGAAAACAGAAAAAGCAAACAAAAACAGGAGAAAAGGTAAAGAGCCCGCAGAAAGCTTATCTAGACAGGAACCCAAGAGGGTAACGGGGTGGGAAGGGTCAGCAGCCCCAAGTTCCCCAGGCCGAACGAAGACCATGAAGTCCAGGAGGAAGGTGGAGAGAGAACCGAGCAACATGGGAAGTGAAGACAGATGGCCACACCAAGCAGGTTCACGGAGAAGACTCAGCCTGCTGGAGAACACAGCAAACCTGCTCAAGGGAAAACATCTCAGGCAAAGGAGCAGGACGAACAGCCTCGGGCTTCTCAGAAGCTAGATGTCTACGGAAGAAAATGTTTCCCTTTTCACCCAATACCAGCGAACTACCAATCTAGTGGCCTTCAGGTAAACAACCCGAACGTGTAGATTACAGCACAGCTTTCCTCCTAAGCAATAAGCATGCATGCAACTCCATGGAAGAGCCTCAGTCCTGGGGAAAATAGATGTGTATATATTATATACACGCATTTTATACTATATATATATATATATATATATATATATATATATATATATATATATATATATGGAAGTCACTTAATTCATTCTGTGCCACCTTAACAAAATACTACATGTTGGGTCATTTAAATTGAGCATCATTTCATTTGGTCCAGGTTTTAGAGACTGTGGAACCCAAGAGCACTCTACACCAGCAGCAGCCCTCGCTGAGTCAGAGAACAGACAGGAGAGTCCCACACACGTGCAACAGGCCCATCTCATCATAAGCAACCCACCTCTTGTTTGTTTGTTTGTTTGTTTGTTTGTTGAGACAGGGTTTCTCTGTGTAGCCCTGGCTGTCCTGGAACTCACTCTGTAGACCAGGCTGGCCTCAAACTCAGAAATCTGCCGGCCTCTGCTTCCCAACCCACCTCTTAACAGTCATCCCTCTTACTACCCTTATGATCCCAGCTAAATTGTAATATAGATCTCAGTAGACAGGCAGAGCATAGCAGCTCTACAGAGCAATCTTCACACACACACACACACACACACACACACACACACACACACACACAGAGAAAGAAACTGAGAAGAGCTAAACAATGTCCTGGACAATAATCAAGAGGAGCCTGAGGATGTATTCGTCAGTTCTACCGTCCTTACTGAACACTGACTCCAACTGCCTGTATAGGAACCAGGCGTGTGGCTCGGGAAGCCAACCACGTCTTGCTTCAGCATTCCCTCTGCTGGGGTACTGTCTTTTTAACTCGATAAAACCACTGATGAGTGCTGGAGCAGGCAGGCTGTGAGCTAGACACCAGCCTAAGCTACATACTAAGTTGACACTAGCCTGGGCTATATCCACATAACTAGACACTACCAAAAGAGAAGAGAAGAAACAAACTGGCAGGAGGAGAAAGGAGAGAAAAGGAAAACTACAAACAGATGAGCTCCACCAACCCGGGAAAGAGAATGGATTTAACAAAGAACAAGATAACAGACGCCAGGAGACCGGTACACTGAAGCCGCAAGGTGACAGACAGCGCGACAGAGACAGAGCGGAGCCTAAAGCCAGGGCTGCCCACAAGAGACTATTTGCAGCTACATAGGCTGGCTGCTAGAGTTGGAATGTTCTTCCCAATCCCATTTGTAGGGACTTGTCCTCTGCCGGACCCTCTCGGGGGATGGTGGGACCTCAGAAGGTGGGGTTTAGCGAAAGGAAGTGAGGTCACCAGGACATGCTCCTAAGTGGATCTTAAGATCCCTGCCCTGCCTTTCTGGTAGCCTCAGCTCCCACTTGGTGCCACTACAGGCTCAAGGGAAGCCTGCTTCTTTATAATTGTTTACCTCAAGGAGAAGGATGCAGTGAGGAGCTAGGAGATGGAGATGGTTTAAGCCTCGGCGATCTGTACATAGAAAGGCAAGCAATTTGGAAAGGAGTTTTAACCTTGGTTAAACCATAGTAGAAAAAAAGAAAACAAAGGCCCCAGAGTACGTCCTACCTGGATGATGAGCGTAGAGGCATAATGGAGCAAAGCCTAAATATAGACTTAGAAAACTGAGACCAAACACGTTGGAAAGGAAGAGGGAGTATCGGCGTGAGGGAGCTAACCCCTCACGTGAACTAACAGGAAAAAGAAATTACACATGTTCCAGGACAGCCAAGGCTACACAGAGAAACTCTGTCCCAAAAACAACAAATAAAAATTTAAATTAAAATTTAAAATAGTAACAATAATAATAACAATAATAAATTTTAAATTTACATTTAAACAAAAAGAGATTAGGTTCTCAGTGACAACACAGATACATAGGCAAATATTTCCTAATCAGCTTACAGGGAAGGTGTACAACCCTGATTCAGAGCACTTGCCAATGTCTGTGGTGTAAATATTCTCACGGTGGCTATAAATAGCTCTCCAGTAGCTTGCAAAGTTCCTAAAATTCTAACAATGGGTTTGTGTGGGCCAAACCCAGCACACACCTGACCACAATCAATTCCCACGGCTCTGCTCACTGAGTGCCAGCGACATGCCAACTTCCATCTTACAGCCAGAGACTCCAGAAGCCACCTCCACTACCGCTGTCTTCAGATTCCCCATCACCTCTATCTATCTTCTCCAAAAACAAGAGAAGTAACCAAGTCGCCTGTCCTGTCTGGTGGCACTCAACCCATCCTCATAGTCCCATTATGCAGAATGGGGCAGAAGGGATACCAGGTTCGGTGTGGGGCTCACTGAGCCACTGCTCAACTCCCCTCTCAGCCACTGCTCAACTCCCCTCTCCACTTGGTGATTTCACCTCAGGGGAGCCAGTTTCCCCCCGATTTGTTTTCCTACCTGGGGGTGTGATACACAGCAGCAACATTTCTGATATTTCTGAAATCCTGCCACTGCATAAGAACTTTAAAACACAAGTTTAAAACACACAGAGATTTTTTTTTCAAAAAGCAAGCACAAATAATATAAAAAACATACTGGATTCTACTTTAGGTGAGCCTGC
>NC_034597.1:46941605-46947721 GCF_900095145.1 Mus pahari | reverse complement strand
AACTCACTTTGTAGACCAGGCTGGCCTCGAACTCAGAAATCCGCCTGCCTCTGCCTCCCAAGTGCTGGGATTAAAGGCGTGCGCCACCACACCCGGCTGAGCCTGTATCTTTCTTGACCCTTCTTCCACTCTGACCAGAACAAACAACCTCACTGTTCTTCCTCCATCTCTCCCAAAAGATGTATGGAAGGCAACAACCAGAAGGCAAAACTCCAGGTCCCTACAGCTACAATTGGAGTCGGGCACACTGAATCCTTCTGACAAACAGGGCATCCTCACGTTAGGAAAGGCTCACATAGCAGGTAATCAAAGCCCTTAAGCTTTCAAGACATCAAACTGGGAGAAAGACTTGATCCCTTATAAAGCTAATTACTATCAGCAGCACCTGACTTCTGCCCCATGTTGTTCTCTACTTTTTTGCCAAAGTATTTGAGCAGCCATTCTTTCAGTTGGCCCTCACAACTCTTACATGAGAAGAGTGTTATTACACTGTTTCACAAACGAGGAAAAAAAGTTTCAAGATGGCTCAATTATTAGACCTGGGCCTCTTCAAACTATGCTTCTCTATTTGGGCTAGGATATGGTAACAACGTGTCAATCCAGACCTCCTGAAAAGCTTATCCTCCCCACATTCCACTGTCCCTTGCCCTTACCCCCTCCCCCTCCTTTTCTTCCTTCTGTCCCCACCAGTACAAGAAAGGAAGTTACCCAGAATCCCTGCAAGCGGTTCCCACCTTCAACAATGCCTCTCTCTGGGGCAATGAGGGACACAAGAGGAAACTGACAGAAGCCCCTGGATCCACTTAGCAGGGCTGGGAGTGAGAAACTCAGGAGTGAAAAACTACAGCCCAAAGAGGCAGGGATGCTGACAAGCTTGAAGCTGAAGTTTAAACGAGAAACACAACGTGGAGTATCTCAAGCAGTGCCCTTCAGGGGGGCAGGGGGAGTAAGTGGCTCCGTGGCGGAGGGCCTCTGTGGTATGCACAGGCCCTGGGTTCAGTCTCCATCTTTAGGGAGTCGCTGGTCAGCTGGTTAGTTCTCCATGAAGGCTGAGCTGTGGTACTTTAATAGTAACGGAAAAAATTAAGAACATAAAAAGGCCCAAAGCCTCTTCTTAGCTTACCCTACCCCAGCCTCTGAAACTAAGGGGCCCTGCACATCTGTTCTCTGGGCAGACACCTCTCCCCTCCCCCAGCACCTCTGTCAGAACTGGGAAAGTGCTGATGCAGCAGCTTACTGGGCGTGTTTAGGGAGAAATTTCCCAGCCTCCCCGTCCTTCTGCTGGCTGTGTTCTGGGCCTCCCCTACCTAGGCCCTGACCAACGGGGATGTGGGTAAAGCCTCAGCCAAAGGGTTAAGACTAGCTTGTTTCTGAGAGAAGGGAGCCGAGAGCATTCCTACAGGAGAAGATAAGGGAATCTGAGGGAGTGGGGGCCCTTGGGTGTGACTGAAGCAGAGGGAGGAGCCCAGGCAGAGAAGCTGGTGGGAGAAGCCAAGTTGAGTGTAAAAGGGACAAGCTGTGACCTGGCCTGTCCAATATCCATTCCATACAGCAGGCCCTTTCATCTCAACATCCAGGATTCCCTGGTCTCCCAAGGCACTGCCTTCCAGAACAGATACAACCTACTCTGTAGGTTCTACAACCTCCACCAACCTACTCCTTCCTGACTCTGATGACGGAGGCAGACCTTCACCCTCTCTGAGCCCGACTGCTTCGTCTATAAACTGCCAACACTGCTCTACAAGTGTCTCTAGGGCCCTCCTCCAGTCCCAATACTCAGAGAAACCGCCCAGGATTTAAGCAGACAGAAAGAATGGAGGCCTTCCAGTGTCTTGGTGAGAACAAAGACATATGTTGCAGAGGCCACAAAAATGCAGGCCCTTAAACTGATCCCAAGATGGAAAATCAGGGCCTGTTTCTGACCGGAGAAGGCTGGTAGAAAGAGACTCTCAGCAGGGTTCTCTCAGCACACTTAAAGGACAGAAGTGACATGCAAGAGAGGGGTGGGGCAGAAGAGAAAGAAGGAAGCAGAGGGAACAGAGCTGGGGCCCCCGCAGATCTGGAGGGAAGGAGGCCCAGACCCTGCAAGCCAAGCAGCAGGATGCAAGCTCAACACCTCTGGGGACTACTGACTGTTCAGGAGCGAGGGAAGAGGATCTGACTAGAAGGGAAAGGAAAGAACAAAACGAAGCTGTTTACCTTGGCTTTGCCCGTATTTTCCCGGGGCCCCTCCAGCTGCAGCCAAAAGTAAGGGGTGTCAGGACGGCTCTGGAAAGCGGTCACCCTGACCCTGAAGATGCGCTGGACCTGCAGCCGCTGCCGGTGTACCCGGGGCTTCGATTTTGTCTGCACCATGAACCATTCCTGCGCTGGGGGTTTACCCCCCGACAAAAGCATGGCTGTCCCTCCGGTCCCTGGAAAGCGTGAGAAGTGTCACGGGTCCCAGCACCGAGGCCCCCAGCCACCTAGCCCTGCAGCCTAAGCCACGCCTCCCCTCCTTGAGGCGCGCCCCCCGCCACCACCTCCCTGCTGTGGGTTCTGCGACCCACCCGCCAGCGCTCCGCGCCCGCCCTCCCAGCTCCGTCCCTTTCCGCCGCTGCACGGGAGACAAACCCTTCCTGCTAGGGGTTGTAGCTAGGGGTGGGACCGAGCGGATTCCCGCCGCCCTTCCTCCCCTTCAACCACCACCCCCTCCTCTCCTTCGACCTCGAAGCCAGGCCCCCTGGATAAACTCGCCTGAGCTGCTGGATGGCTTAAAGGGGCGCTGGAGTCTAAGGGAGGGAAAGAGAGGAGGCTGGGCGGGAGGGAGAGGGCCAGACAGGGTCTCTTGGAAGCAACTGCCTTCTACCCAAGTTTTGTGTTCAGGGGTCAAAGTTCCTTCCTCGAAGGAAGGAAAAGGAAGGATTGAAGAGTTGATCTCTGAGACCCTGTTTTTAGATTTCAAGCAATGCTCTACACACACATACACACACACACACAAACACACTACACAGACACAAACACACACACACATACACACGATCCTTGGTCGTCTGGACTTCCCTTGAAAACCCTTTACTTCACCCACCTCTTTTTGGCAGGAAAGGGTTAAGGGAAAATGGGGTGGAGAGACCACAGAGGCTAGGGCCTGTAGAAACTGTGGGCTGGAGACCAAGCAGGAAGTAAAGGGTTACAGCTCTGACCCCCCCCACCCCCCACTCTAGTCTGGGGACCGCCTGGAACTGGCTTGAGGCCCAGACCCTGCGGAAGCCCCCCAGGGCTGGAGGGGCAGGGGAGGTTTGCTGCCAGAGTTTTCAGGCTCGGGTTGTTTATAAGAACCCCTTTTTAGCAAGTGTGAGTTAGAGTGTGAGGAGCCAGTGGGAGGTAGGGTCTCCAATCACCCTTGTCCACAGCCATCTGGTTGGCATCAGTGGTCCAAGACTAGCCTTGGTCTGGGGACACTTTCAAAACCCGAGCTGCCTTGGAGACATGCTCAGTACAAAGAACACTTTATGTGGTCTTCTAGCCTGAAGTAGCCTGGCACCGGGAAGGCACAGTCTGCAGCTGGGGCCTCGAGAGAACCTTACTTTCCAAACAAACCAAGAGTCACAGTCTGACAGACACAAGTATGACCTGACCCATGGGAACAAAGGGCAGCTGATTTTTTTGTTGTTGTTTTTTTTTTAAACTGAGTCCTTTTCCTGGAACATCAGTGTTACAGAGCCACCTATGTGTGCATGCAGGCCAGTGGGGAGGTGCATGCTGTGCAGAAGGGGCCGAGGGGGAAAAGATTCAGGTTACTGCCAGACTAGACTGGATGGTCAAGCTCCACCTTTACACGGTCTCGTCCCTGGAATGGAATTCAGAGGAGGAAAAGGTGGTCTGTGGGGTTCGGGGTAGCCAGCTCCTCAACCCTTCCCCTCCAGAAGGCTTTGAAGTCAGAGGCTGTCGGAGTGACCCCACTTCTCTCCACTTTCCCTGCCTTTAATTGTGCTATCAAAAGGCAGGTTTAGCAGGGCACATCAGAAATTCTGGTTTAGCCGGGCGTGGTGGCGCACGCCTTTAATCCCAGCACTCGGGAGGCAGAGGCAGGCGGATTTCTGAGTTCGAGGCCAGCCTGGTCTACAAAGTGAGTTCCAGGACAGCCAGGGCTACACAGAGAAACCCTGTCTCGAAAAAGAAAAAGAAAAAAGAAAAAAAAAAAAAAGAAATTCTGGTTTGCAGAAGGCTGAGACCAAAGGCCCTGACTCAGAAGAGGATGGAAGGATGTGCCTCAGTTTCCCTTCCCAGGAGCAAGGGATAGGTGGGGAGCCACACAACCTCTCCCCACCCCTTCTGTTAGTGATGCTAAATTCTTCCTTCCCGGACTATAAAGATTGTGAACTTCAAGCACAGATACTATTGTCAGGGAAAAGCCCCAGGTTTAGTCCTATGTTCAAAGAGGTCATGCAGAGGGCAGAAAGAAGCCAAGCATAAGATCCTTCATAAACAGACCCTTTTAAAGCAATGTATTTAAACTTCTGTGCTCTGTTGCTTTAGCTCACAAACATAGGGGTAATAGTCCGAGACACAGGATGGACATCAGATCTCACAGGTAAACTTACGTGATTCAGGCAGTGAATTACATACCAGTGTAGCTGTGTAGAGTATACTGTGACACTTGCTAACTGGTCATCTCCTTTCCCAGATCTTGTCTTCCTCCCCATCTCAGCTCAAGCCATTATGTCCTAGAGATTCTCTACCCTAGAAATTCTCTCCTCCCTGACTCAGCCCTTACCACCTGCTTATCCATCTACGTGGATGAAGTGGATTTGGCCAAAAAGTTGCTTATCACCCTACTTTGTCAGGAATGAGCCTGTGAACCCTCAAACAAGTCAGTAAATCCCTTGGTCAGGGCTCAGGTGTCCCCTCTGTTGATGTATTCACTGGGTCAAGTTCATTCAACAATTTCAACACGTATTTATCTCTAGGAGCCAGGCTGTTGGGTACAGCTTTGACTTGGGTATCTTATTTGCTTGTTGGAATGGGTCCTATATGACTCAGACTGCCTTAGAATTCACTACTTCATTCAAACTGGCCTTGAAGTAGAAACAATCCTTTTGTCTCTGTCTCACGGAGGTTGTGAGTACTTGCATGCACCAACATACCCATCTTCTCTTAACAAAGCTTGATCCATGTATCTTCCCAGTTCCATCTCAACTACATTCCTCGATTTTGAGGGTGAGAAAGGGAGTGGGAGGTTTCCATACAGGGTTTCTCTGTGTAACCCTGGCTGTCCTGGAACTTGCTCTGTAAACTAGGCTGACCTCAAACTCAGAGATTCCCTGCCTCTGTCTCTCAAGTAAATACTGGGATTAAAGGTATCTGCCACCTTGCCTGGTCTACATTCATTAGTTCTTTACCTACAACATTAGGTTGAAAGGTGCTTGCTTGTGTCTGAAACCTGGCACAAATCTACTTTGAGTAGAAGGGTCCTGGCTACAGAAGAAGTAAACATCGGACAAGTGTCTAAGCAGAAGCCCTGCCAGGAGTCACTTGCAGGAGGAATGAGAGGCCTCCAAGTCAAAAGATCATGCGGATTAAGGGCCCTGCCCTGGGAGCTTGATGAATGATGGCTCCTTATCATTCCAAGGCTTTGGAGCGAGAGGCAGTTCTGTTATTCAAATACCTAGCCCAGGTCCACACCCATCTGAGTCCCCAGGGATGGGGTGGGGAGCTTTGAGAACCAGATTGCCCTGCCTGGGACCTTTCTGTGACAACGTCTAAGAGTCCAGCATCTCCAGGACTTTGCTGTATTCTCTAAGCAGCTCTCATTCACAGATGGCTCACATTAGAGTAGAAGTGGCTTTCTGGAGGCATACAGAGATTTCAGAGTCTAAACAGACTGAAGGAGGCAAGAGCCAAGGGATCCATCCAGCTACTCCTCTATAGATCACTACATAGGGTGGTTTCCCCACAGTGCTCAGTACGTAGGTGGGAAACATGGTGTTCTCAGAGGAGGTGGCTGAAGATGGTTTACAGAAGGGTCTTGCCAGGCAGTGGCTCCTGCCAGTCAGTAACCCACCACTTGAGAGGTAGAGACAAGAGGACCAAGAGTTCAAGGTTCAAGTTTTTCTGGGTTCTAAGGTATTTGTGGT
>NC_034597.1:46934670-46941348 GCF_900095145.1 Mus pahari | reverse complement strand
AAGAAGAAGAAGAAGAAGAAGAAGAAGAAGAAAGAAAGAAAGAAAGAAAGAAAGAAAGAAAGAAAGAAAGAAAGAAAGAAAGAAAGAAAGAAAGAATACATATAGTTTACAGCTGGAGAGATGGCTCAGTGGTTAGGAACACATGTTGCTCTTGGCAGAGGACCCAGGTTCAGGCCCTAGCACCCACATGGTGGCTCGAAAGTGTTCTACTACTTTGTAGATTTTTACTACTTTGTAGGTTCTTTTTTAACCACCCTTCTCCTCCCCATTCCAGCCTTCCAACTCCCCAACACTAGGTAGGAGATAGAGAAGGTTAGAGGAGAGAGGGAGCATTGGCATCCTTAGACTACTTCCTGCTGATTAGGGGTGTCTAGATCTTCCGGGCAGTTTTGATCTTCTCTATCAGAATATCCAGAGCTTCTTTTCATCACTTTGCACATGACCACTTGACAAATCAATGAAAAGATCAGCTCAGCTCAGGAACTTTGGAACTCTCCAGAAGGGAGAGGCTAATTAAGATTCCCCAGACCGAAGGGTGGGAACTGACCTGCGGGTGGGGACACATTCGGCAGGACAGATTGTTGCCCGCCTTCAGACAGGGTAAGTCCTTGTCACCTCATTCCCTAAAGACCAATCAGTTTAAAGGGCGCACTGTTCTGCCAATCATATTGTGCCTAGTTGCTGATGCTCTATTCCGTCCCTGGAAACCATATAAAAACTAATGGGTGCTGGGGGTCACCGCCTCTCCTTCAGGTCTGGGACAATCCCAGTGCACTGGAACAATAAATTCCTCTTGCTTTTTGCATCGATCCCAGCTCCACGTGGTTCACTCAGGGGGTCCCCGGCAAGCTAAGGCTCCCCGGAGTCTTACACCACAACAACACAAACCAAAACCAGTGCATCCTTCTTGGGACTCCAGCATTTATGCACCCTCTCAAGAGTCCCCAGAATTCCAAATGTCATACACCTGAAGAAACTATCTGCATCTGGCAAAATCATGCCCCAGCTACAGCACAAGGCAAACAAGTTCGTGTTTTTAAAGAAACCAAAATTCTCACTACACGCAAGTGTGCATACATACATGCAGGTAAAACAGATACATAAAATAAATAAAATATTTTTAATTTTTAAATTAAAATCAAAGATAAAATGCAAGAAACCATTCTAACCTGTGGCCTTACCTCTCAATGTCTTTTATGTATTACTCGTATGTGTGTGACTCTTGTGCCACCGCACACATGTGGAAATCAGAGGACAACTTTGGGGATTTGTTCTCTCCTTCCATTTGAGTCTCAGGGATGAACTCAGGTCATCGTGCCTTACAGTGACCACTTTCGCTGGCTAAGCCCTTCCAGCCCTACCTTTATTGGATTTACTCAGTTATTAAGTTTGGTGATAGGCCTCATGTAGCCCAGGCTAGCCTCAGTCTCCCTATGTAGTCAAGTATAATTTTAAACCGCTAATCCTCCTCCTTCCAGCTGAGTCCTGAGATTACTTCAACCTGGCTTATGTGGTCCTGGAGATCAAACTGAGGGCTTTTCGGACGCTAAGTGAACACTCTACCAGCTGAGCCGCATCTCCAGCCCCTACCTTTTTTTTTTAGTATGGTTTTGTTTTTGTTTTTGTTTTGTTTTGAGGGGGAAAAAAACAGTATCAGGAATATCCTTGCTATTTTCTGGACTTTAGGAATCTAGTTCATAGGTAAGATCGCCTCACTTCCTTGTCTATTTTGCAGAGAAGGGAAACGTATTAGTAGAAAACATATGTGCCCTAACCAATAACAGTCTCAAAGTTCCTAAGCGGTCAGCTTTATCTGTCCTTGACTATAGAACAATGAATAGATCTGCCACGTGACACACTGCCTGCTGGCAAACAATTCCGTAAGTCACACTCCTGCACATACTTACATTCCTGGAATTGAATTGCTGCTGTAGAAGATATGCACAAAAGGGATGTTTCTCCAGAATCGTGGTAATTTAGAACTGCAGGAAGGTATCAAGACAGTTAAGATGATGAGCCAATAGTAGACCAATTCCTAAAGAGAAGGAGATGCACATGCGCATGCTAGGTGTGTTGTGCTGGTTGTACAGTGTGTGTGTGTCTGTGTGTGTGTGTCTGTGTGCATGCGAGCTCAAGTGTGTGTGTGTGTGTAGTATCAGAATTCATTCTCCTGCTTCCCATCATTTTTAGATTACTTTTTTTTAAAGATTTATTTATTTATTATATGTAAGTACACTGTAGCTGTCTTCAGACACTCCAGAAGAGGGAGTCAGATCTTGTTAAGGATGGTTCTGAGCCACCATGTAGTTGCTGGGATTTGAACTCTGCACCTTTGGAAGAGCAGTCGGGTGTTCTTACCCGCTGAGCCATCTCACCAGCCCCTAGATTACTTATTTAATTCACTCATTTTTCAGAGATCTTGCTATGTAGTCCAGGCTAGCCTTGAACTTGTGATTCTCCTGCTCCAGACAAAGCGCTGGGATTATAGACACATGCTGCAGAATCCCCCTTTGTTTTCAGACTTCCCCCTCCCCAGCTTTGTGTTGATTCTTTGTGAGTTTCCCATCATGCACCACAGTCCCACTCATCTCCCTGTCTCCTTGTATTCACCCTACACCCTGACAACCTCCCCCCAAAAGAAAATAAGAAACAAACAAAAAAACAAAACAAAGCCGGGCATGGTGGCACTCGCCTTTAATCCCAGCACTCGGGAAGCAGAGGCAGGCAGATTTCTGCGTTCGAGGCCAGCCTGGTCTACAGATCCCAGGACAGCCTGGGCTTCACAGAGAAACCCTGTCTAGAAAAACAAAACAAAAAACAAAACAAAGCATAGAAAACACCTCGTGGAAGCTGCCGTGTGTCACCATATGTTCCACACTCACTTCCTGTGTGTCACCGTGTGTCCCACAGTGCACCCCTCTGTCCACACTCACTTCCAGTGTGTCACCGTGTGTCCCACAGTGCACCCCTCTGTCCACACATCTTCACTTCCCGTGAATTCATCGCACTGAGTCATTGGTCTGGTTCCAGGCCTCTGGCTTCTGACACATCATCAATATTAGATCCTCACAAGACTCCTCTCTGATACCCTGCTGTTGTCCTGTGTCTCAGAGATCCTACAGCTTTGGATCTACAAGACCGGCCCTTTCACGAGAGCCAACAGCTCACAGGGGATGTAGATTTGGGGTGGGCCAACCCAAAGCCCTGGATCTGGGCCTGGGTGGTAGCTGAGCTGGTCAAGCGCCCTTATCTGTACCACCAGATGAACTCTTCCCTCAGTGCCCCCAGCTAGCCTACACAGTACCACCTCCAGCACTGAGCAGGGTCGGGTCTCCTGCTCTCAGGCCCTCAGGGTTCACTGTGCTGCCTCGGTGAGGCTTGGGGGCTACTCTGCCAAGTTCTGCAGCCGTGGAAGGTCTAGGCCAGCTCTCAGCCTCTCTCGGGGATGGCTCACCTGGGCCCCTGCTACCAGGGCCAGCTCTACTGTGCAGCCTGTGCATGGGGCAGGGCCTATCCTCCCAGGTGCTATATAGCTCAGGCTCACCCAGTAACCTATAAATGACCTTGAACTCTTGAGCTTCCTGCCTCCACTTTCCAAGTGCTTGATCACAAACACAAACCACTAGGCCAGTACCATATTAGAAACACAAAGATCCACCTACTTCTGTCTCCCAAGTATTGAGATTAAAGGCATATACCCACTGCCACCTGACTGCTGCCACCTGGCACTGTCCCCTGGCACAATTTATTAATATTAACAGGAAAAGGGTGTGTATATTACAAAAATGTCCCAGTACCTAAATATCTCTGCCATTAATAATTTTCTTGGGCTGAGGAGATGGCTCAGCGGTTAAGAGCACTGACTGCTCTTCTGAAGGTCCTCAGTTCAAATCCCAGCAACCACATGGTGGCTCACAACCATCCGTAATGAGATCTGGCGCCCTCTTCTAGGGCGTCTGAAGACAGCTACAGTGTACTTACATATAATAAATAAATCTTTAAAAAAAGATAAATAAAAAATAAATAAAATAAAAAATAAAAAAAATTAATTTTCTTGCCAGTGTGATGCTTCACAATTTAAAATCCTCTAAATAGGCTGAGGCAGAAGGATCACCCCAAGTTTAAGACCAGCTAGCTGGGCTACAAAATGAGACCCTGTCTCCAAGGCAAAGAGAGAGTTCTGTATCTTACGTGACAACACCGTTTTTTACTTTTCTCCATAACTCGTTTCTGAACCAGACACCTTGAAATATTGTCTTAGTTTGAGCTGGCAAGATTGTCTGCCCTGGTGGCACACCAGATCCAGTGACTTCTGCCTGCATATTTTTAGCCCTTGTTAAAAGGACCATCGGGCTGGACTCATAAGGACCTACTCCCCAAGTACAAGAGACACTAGATGCCCTCGCTGTCCTCCACGCCTGGCCTACATCTGCCACCACAAAGCCCTCTGTGCTCTTTGAACGACTAAGTCTAAGGAACAAAGTTTACAGCTCATCAGAGCGCCACGTGGGCTGTGCTGTGGCTCTGGGGCGAGGTAGAAACACTTTGAGGGTGAATACCGGCAAAGAGGCAGAGGTCTCTGGGGAAAGAACCAGGGGTACTGAGTGAAGGTTACTGAGAGGAGTGGGAGGGACTGAGGTGGTCACTCAGCAGGACCAGAGGTCAGAAGTCATCAGAGTTAAGCAGAACGGAGAGGAGAGGCGAGGAGCCCTGGAGAATGTCAAATGATTAACGAGAGCCACTCTGAAACTTAGCGCTCACTCTCATCCAGTCACACATTAAGCCCTGTAAATTGACTTGTCTTTGTTTCAACTATTATCTACAGGGTCCATCATGTGCCAAGCAAGGCTCTAGGTGTCTGGAAGAGAGCCTAGAGGAGACTAGTAGGAACCAGAGCGTGTGAGTTCACGGCCCTATATACCAGAGTGGAAAAGACAGAAACTGCACAATGATTTGATTGTAACTACGTTAACTATTATGAATAAAAACTAATGCTATATGTCATGTAGGTTTCTTAAACCAACTGTATTTGTCTGCATGTGCTAGTGTTTCTCCAGAAATGCTATCATCTAAAAAAAAAAAAAAAAAAAAAAAAAAAAAAAGTTGGACAAGCATGGTGGTACACACCTCTAATCCTCTAATCCCGGTGCTCAGGAGGCACAGGCAGGCAGATCAACATGAATTCAAGGCCAACTTGTTCTATGTAACAAGTGCCAAACCAGCCAAGGCTACATAACGAGGACCTGTCTTAAATAAATAAATAAATAAATAAATAGTGTATACTCTGATTTTAATTATTTTTTTTAAAGATTTATTTATTTATTATATGTAAGTACAATGTAGCTAGCTGTCTTCAGACACTCCAGAAGAGGGCATCAGATCTTGTTACAGATGGTTATGAGCCACCATGTGGTTGCTGGGATTTGAACTCCTGACCTTCGGAAGAACAGTCGGGTGCTCTTACCCACTGAGCCATCTCACCAGCTCTGATTTTAATTATTTATTGGTAGTTCTGGGGGTTGATTCTAAGGCTTCAGACATGCTAGATTGATAAAAGTGAACTATACTCCCACCCTTATTTTTCCTTTGTATTTTATTTCTATTAGGTGTGTGTGTGTGTGTGTGTGTGTATACATGTCATATCATGTATGTAGTGGCCAGGACAACTTTCAGGAGTTCATTCTTTCTGCCTTGCGGGTCCAGGAGATTGATCTCAATTTTTTGCCTTTATCCACTGAGCCAGTAGCTTTTACTTTTATTTTTTAAACAAAGTCTCACTGAGTTTCCCATCTGCTCTTGAGTCGACTCTGTAGCTTGGGCAAGACTTGAATTTGAAATCCTCCTGCCTCCCCTTGCTGAGTATCTGGGACTCCAGGCTTGCTCCACTGAGCCCAGCTTGGACTTCATTTGCAACAGTAGTTTCAGTTCAGAGCAAAATTTAGTGAAAAGTATAGAGTTCCCACATATTCCTACCTTTCTTGGCAATTTCCTGCACCATCAACATCTGCTCCACGGTAATCAATGGACATTGACACATCATCATCAACCCAGATTTCTAGGCTACATTAGAGCACCTGCTGGCCTGTGGTCTTGCTCTATTGCCCTCCACCTTGAGACAGGGCCTCTCACTGAACTGGGACTTCACAGTTCTCTGGTATGGCCTTATAGCTGGCAATGGAGTCCTTAGGATCTGCCCATCCTCACATGAAACACTGGAGTTACAGCTGAACAATATTGTGCCAGGATATTTCAGTAAGTGATGAGAATTCAGACTGGGTTCCCGTACGAGCCAAGCAAGCAGTCTTATCCATCAAACCATCTCCACGTCCCACTCTATTTTTAAATAAATAGGAACAAAATAATATATCTAAACAGAGACCACCAAGTCCAGGTGGAACAGGGCCTGTGAAGCTCCCAGGAGGAAAAGTGGTACAGCCAAGTTGGTGTCTTATGGCCAGCTGGCTCATGTGGGGCTTCCCTTAGAGTCTTATCTTCTGAGCTTCATGGCTACAGACACCATTTGCCCAGGTTACGTCACTGTAACCACAGTTAAGTTTGTGTAGAGGATTCTCTGTACTCCATTGTGGGGAGCCGCCCTCACATTCGCCATTACAAGATGGCGCTGATGTCCTGTGCTCTAACAAACAAACAAGGCAGCTGCGCATGTGCTGGGTAGAT
>NC_034597.1:46897752-46934659 GCF_900095145.1 Mus pahari | reverse complement strand
ACCAAAACAAAACAAAAAAACCCAAACAAACAAAAAACCCTACCAACTCGGTTGGAGAGATGGCTCAGCAGTTAAGAACATTTGACTGCTCCTCCAGAGGTCCTGAGTTCAATTCCCAGCAAGCACATGGTGGCTCACAACCATCTGTAATAAGATCTGATGCCCTCTTTTGGTGTATCCGAAAACAGCTACAGGTACTTATAAATAGATTAAAAACAAAAACAAAAAAACCCCACCAGCTCATGCCACGCATGGTGGCACAAGCCTGTAATCTCATCACTTGGAAGATATCGGTAGGAAGATCAGAGTTCAAGGACAGCCTCAGTCACATAAGATCATAGCTTGGGGGTGGGGGAGTTTAGGGCCCACCAGTTGTGGTATCCAAAATTTATGTTCTCACTCTAAAAATCCAATCTAAAATTTCAACTTTAAAGGGTAATAGCCTCTATGGTGAGTTATAGGTGAGATGTCCAGTCTAAACAGGACAGAATTCACTCATCTTTGTGAATTACTACCAAGTCTTTCTTTTAAAAAACAAATAAATAAAAAGTGCAATAAACTTGTGTTCATGATAAATTTTATTTTATTTTTATGTCAGCAGCTCTGGATGATAATAAAATATGACCCCAGACCTCTCCCATCCTGATACACACGTGTAACATTGTTAGACACCCCCTCCCACATTCAGAGCATAGCCCACTGAACACACACCCAATCTGACCTGACTTTCAACTTGTGTTTACCGTAGGATGGTGGGAGGGGGACAGTGAACTAAGGAAGACCTTACAACTTTGACTTTGACTGTCTTCCAATGTTCTGCCCTCATGTAAGGGATCCCAGGATAGCCAGAAGAAAAAGGTCACATGGTCAATAAAAAAAAAAAAAATCTGGCTTCAGGCCTGGGAGACAGAACTAACCAGGCACTGAACATAGTTCATAAGTGTGCCAGAATGAACCAACCACACAGCTGTGAGGGTGTGAAACCAATGTCACTGTAAGCCACTGAACTGAAGCAGATCATAATGCAGCCAAAACATGCAGAAGTTATTAAAGCACCTTGTTAATCAAGCAAACACTTCATCTTAAGACATCAACTCCTAGCCGGGGGTGGTGTTGCATACCTTTGATCCCAGCACTCGGGAGGCAGAGACAGGTGGATTTCTGAGTTCAAGGCCACCCTGGTCTACAAAGTGAGTTCCAGGACAGCCAGGGCTACACAGAGAAACCCTGTCTTGGAAAAAAAAAAAAAAAAAAGACATCAACTCCTAGAAGGGCCGGGCAGTGGTGGCACACACCTTTAATCCCAGTACTTGAGAGGCAGAGGCAGGTGGATCTCTGTGATTTCAAGGCTACCCTGGTCTACAGAGTGAGTTCCAGGACAGCCAAGGCTACACAGGAAAACTCTGTCTCAAAAAAAAGGGCTGGTGAGATGGCTCAGTGGGTAAGAGCACCTGACTGCTCTTCCGAAGGTCCGGAGTTCAAATCCCAGCAACCACATGGTGGCTCATAACCATCCGTAACAAGATCTGACGCCCTCTTCTGGAGTGTCTGAAGACAGCTACAGTATACTTACATATAGTAAATAAATCTTTATTTTTTATTAAAGATTTATAGTGTCTGAACACAGCTGCAGTGTACTTACATATAATATTTATTTATTTATTATATGTAAGTACACTGTAGCTGTCTTCAGACACTCCAGAAGAGGGCGCAGACCTTGTTACAGATGGTTGTGAGCCACCATGTGGTTGCTGGGAATTGAACTCAGGACCTTCAGAAGAACAGTCAGTGCTCTTAACCGCTGAGCCATCTTTCCAGCTCCCAAATAAATAAATCTTAAAAAAAAAAAAAAAAAAAAAAAAAAAAAGATAGTGAATAACTTCTTGTGAACAAACTCATAGAACTATACCACAGACTTGTGACAAGAGCAGCATCTGCAGAACAAACTTCACCTTGTATCCCACAGAAATCCTCATCTGATAATTCCATCCAAGTCAGCAATCTCCAAAGAAACAAACCAGCAAAAGAGAGGCAAGTACGACAGTGAGACTTCTTACCAGAACTGGGGGATGTGACTGTGGTGGTTTGAATAAAAATGACCCTCAAAGGCTCATCTATCTGAATGCTTAGTCACCAAGGAACAAAACTATTGGGAAAAAAAAACTTAGAAAGAGGAGGTGTGGCTTTGATGGAGGAAGTGTGTTACTGAGGGTGGGTTTTGGGGTTTCAAAGCCTCTGCCAAGCCCCGTCTCTCTCCCGGACTATGGACCAGGATGTAGCTCTTAGCTACCTCCACAGAGCCACAGCTGCCTGCAGATCAGGATCTGCCAGCTGATGCTCTATGCCTCCACAGTGCCGCCATGCTCCCTCCCATGATGATGATGCACTAAAGCCCTGAAACTGTAAGCATGCCCCCTGTTAAATGATTTCCTTTATCCAAGTTGCCTTGGCCGGTGTCTCTTCACAGCACTTGAACAGTGACTAAGACAATGATTATGAAGGAAGGAATCTCGCATCCTGATATCTGCAGGCTGAAGAAGCACGGGAGCCTGTGGTAAACTCAGGCCAGACTCAAAGACTTGAGAGCCAGTAACTCTGATGTCTGAGGGCAGGAACTGTCCTGGCTCAGAGAGAATCTGCCTTCCATCTACCATTTTATTATATTCAGGTTCTCAGATGCTCGGGTATCCCCCTCCCTGAGGCTGGGATTAGGGGACAGACCTTCTATAACTTAAAGTGATAAAGACTTTCAGAAACCCCCCCTCCAGATTTACCCAGAAACAATAGTTTACCCGCTTTGAATATTCCTTAGTTCAGTGAACGTGAAATATCAAATTAGCCCGTTTGTGGATATGGTGGTACACACTTAATCATAGCATGCTGGAGAGGCAGACAGATCTCTGTGAATTTAAGGCCAGCCTGGCCCACATAGTGAGTCCCATGCTAGCTGAGGCTACAACAGTAAAACCCTGCCTTTAAAGAAAAGCCCACCACAAACTCTCATGAAAAGAAAGTCTACTTAAAGATTTTTAAAATGAGCCGGGCATGGGCTGGAGAGATGGCTCAGCGGGTAAGAGCACTGACTGCTCTTCCAGAAGTCCTGAGTTCAAGTCCCAGCAAGCACACGGTGGCTCACAACCATCTGTAATGGGATCCCATGCCCTCTTCTGGTGTGTCTGAAGATAGCTACAGTGTACTTACATATAATAAATAAATAAATCTTAAAAAAAAAAAAAAAAGGCTGGGCATAGTGGCACACGCCTTTAATCCCAGCACTCGGGAGGCAAAGGCAGATGAATTTCTGAGTTCAAGGCCAGCCTGGTCTACAGAGTGAGTTCCAGGACAGCCAGGGCCACACAGAGAAACCCTGTCTTGAAAAACAAAAAAAGAAGAAGCCACAAGAGGGCAAGGCCAGAAGAAAGGCTCAGATCCCCTGGAATTGGAGTTACAAATCATTCATTTTGAGCTACAGTTTGGGAGAGGGTTGTCAAACCCACGGTCATCCAGGGAAACAGCCAGTAGTCTTAACTGCTGAGCCACCTCTCAAACCCAGTGACAGCTGGGAATCACAGGAGCAGGGAGACTCATTTGCAGACTTGTCCCGATTGCTTTAATTGATTGGGAATCCCCACCCCCAAATAGGGGCAGTCCAGACAAAAGGGGCGAGGCGGATGGTGCTCAGCCGCCTTCACTCTTGTCAAGGCTGCTAATTCCTTCAGTGGTATCAGAAGACGTGGGGGTAGGATGTGTTCGAACTTTAGAATGGAGAAAATAATATAAAAAGCAATCAAAAGCCTCATCTTCCCTGAAAAGCCATTCTCACTGTGTGTGGTCACTTTGAGTCAAGGCAGGTCAAGGCCTTGGTCCTCTCTTCTTTTGCCTTTTGCTCCTAGGAGAAGTGGCCACAAATAAGATAAGAAAAAAAAAAAAGAAGTGGCCACAAAGACATCTATCTCTCCAAAGTTGAATAACACCCTTAAAACCTCTAAAGAACGGAGTAAGGAAGGGGGTGAGTGGGAGCAGACCCCAAATTCAGCCTCCCATCCTCTTGTTCCCTGCCCACAGTTCACTTCTCGGATTCTGCCCTTCAGATGAGGCGGGGTGGCTGGCTGCAGTTATCCTGAATAAGATGTGCAACCCTAAGAGAAATAACACAGTGCCCAAATGAGACCTGAGGGAGCTCTGGTTAAAAGTCAGAAGCTCTTTCTCAGGGCTGTGTGGTAAGTTCACTGAAAGGCTGCTGTGGACCTTCCTTTTAATCTGATTTCATCTACATAGTAAGGAATTGGCGGCAATCAGGGGTAAATTATAACTGAGTCTTCACTTAGGAGGTTCAAATCCCAGCTCTCTCCTTGGTGGTGTCTGATTGTGTGCATGTTATTTAATCCCTCTGTGCCTCAGTTTCCTTGTCTGGGAAGACAACATGCCAGGATCACTTGGAGAAGACTGACAGGAATGAGCCGTGGATGTAAAGAGCTTGCTGAGGTGACTGAGGTAGAGTTGGTGCTCCTGCCGCCCTTCTTTATAACTCTCTGAACCGGGGTTTGCAGCTGCACCAAACTCGGAGTTAAACCATGAGAACCCTTTCCCCTCAGCACACCACACCACAGTTCTGTCATGGCACAAGGCAGACTCCGCCCCTTAGAAGCTTAGCTTACCATTTAGTAAAGGAGGCAGTGACATTTCCCTCAAACTATGTGTAGTAACGCAACTCCAAGACTGTCTCGGTGTTCTGTCGCTGTGGAAAGACACCATGACCACAGCAACTCTTTTTTTTTTTTTTTTTTTTTTTTAAATTGTGAGCCACAAGGGCTCCACATGAGAGGTAAGGCATATCTTTTTTTTTTTTTTTTAAAGCTTTATTTATTTATTATATGTAAGTACACTGTAGCTGTCTTCAGACATTCCAGAAGAGGGAGTCAGATCTCATTACAGATGGTTGTGAGCCACCATGTGGTTGCTGGGATTTGAACTCAGGACCTTTGGAAGAGCAGTCAGGTGCTCTTACCCGCTGAGCCATCTCACCAGCCCACAGCAACTCTTATAAAAGGAAAGCATTTAATTGGTGGCTCCTTTACAGTGTCAGAGGGTTAGTCCATATCATCGTAGCAGGGAGCATGGCAGCATGCAGGCAGACACTGGGACAGTAGCTGAGAGCTACTTCCTGATCCATGACAGAGAGAGACACTCTAGGCTTGGCATGAGCTTTTGAAAGCTCTAAGCCCATTCCCAGTAACACATTTCTTCCAACAAGGTCACACCTCCTAACCTGTCTAAGCCTTTCAAATAGTGCCACTTGCTGACAACTAAGCATTCAAGTATATGAGCCCGTGGGGGCCATCCTTATTCAAACCACCACAATGACTGTTAAATCACTAATGATTCGGAGGAGGAGGGGAGGAGGAGGGGTCAGTCTCTCTGGTGGGGTTGGGGTGGAGGGTTGGGGGAGGCAGCCTGAAAAAAGACAAAGGAGGAGCTAGATGTGAAATTGTCACAAGAATGTGACATTCCATTTTCTAACCTGCCCTCCGGCCCACCCTGCCTCTACTCCTCCACTTTGTTCATTGCTGCTGTCTGCTGTCAGTCACCTGCCCAGCACTTCTGGATGTTAACCCCTGGGCAGTCTCAGAAGAGAAGTACCCACCTGAGGCACCTAGGATAACATTGGCTCCTGGCTACCAGCCCTGCCCAGATTCTACCTCATTGTGGTAGAGACTGCTTAGACGTCCTCAGGCCTTACTAGATAACCCAGCATCCATGGGAGAGAGCAGGGAGAGCTATTTTCTCCAACTCCACCCGGCGTCTGCATCAATAGTCTGGACCCTAGACACTCCTTGGCTCAGGATAACAACATTGGGAATACATTTTCTTTTCTAAGAATGTATGGTTGTCCTTTCCTACCACTGTCCCCGACAAGACATGTGAGCCCAGGGAGTTATTTCAAAGAGGAGTTGAAAATCACAGGTAGATTGCTGCCCTTTCTCTGAGTTTCCAAAGCCTCTAGCTGCCTGTTACACAGTTTTTTGTTGTTGTTGTTGTTTTAAGATTTATTTATTTATTATATGTAAGTACACTGTAGCTGTCTTCAGACACTCCAGAAGAGGGCCTCAGATCTTGTTACAGATGGTTATGAGCCACCATGTGGTTGCTGGGATCCGAACTCGGGACCTTCAGAAGAGCAGTCGGGTGCTCTTACCCACTGAGCCATCTCACCAGCCCGTTACACAGTTTTTAAATTATTATTTATTTTATGTATATGAATGCTCTATCTGCATATACACCTGCATGCCTGAAGAGGGCATCAGAGCACGTTATAGATGGTCATGATCCACCTTGAACTCAGGACCTCTGGAAGAACAGCCAGTGCTCTTAACTGCTGGGCCATCTCCCTAGCCCACCTGCTACATTTTTGAAAGCAAAGAATTGCCTTTTTTTTTTTTTCTGGCCCACTGCTCTAATCCAAAGGTTGGTGCACAGCAAGAGATCAATAAATGCTTATGAAACAATGTAACTAGGGTCCCTTTCCGCCTATAGGATGAAGGGTCACATGGTTCACTGAGGGCTGAGTTCACCCTTCCCCCTGTCCTGTTCTCTGACCCCTCCCTTAGTTCATCCTATTTAGGGTGAGCAGGAGGCAGAAACCAGGTTGCTTTTGTCTAACCTGCTGCAAAATCCCGCTTTCTGCTCTTCCTGGCAATATCTCTTTGCATAGGTTCTAACTCTAAACTATCATGTACACACATACATGATATGTATGTCCCCACTGCAAGACACAGAGTTTTCATTGCAGAAGTCTGTGGGGAACCCACAGCCACCGAAGCAAGGTACTAAAAAAGCAATCAAGCCCTCACACGCCCTGCATCCGCAATTTCTAGGATGTGTGAGATGACAATTCTGTGTGGCCTTTTTCTCCAACACAGCTCAGAAATTCCAGTAGCAAGACCTCAGGCCTCACATAACTGGCTCCAAGCACAGCCAAAAACTCAAGTGGAAGGCAGTCTGGCTTGCTTCTCTCCAAGTACCTTGAGGGCCGGGAGTTCCAGCCACAGGAGACTCAGCGAGTCCCAAGAGCGACTGCTTCAGCAACAGGGCTCCAGGATTCGCCTGAGACCATCCTTGAATTACCCTGTGAAAATAACTTCTCTAAAGGGATCTTATCTGTGTACACTGATTAGAATCTTCCAATGTAGAGCAACAGGATGCTGCTGACCAAGGGCCAAAACTACCTTGGGCTATCATCTTTAGTTCATTTAGTAGCTGTCTAAACCTCTGTACCTGACCAACATCTCTGGAGCTACTGGGAAAAGCTCTTGGAACATGAGATGAACTTAACCGACTGCTAGGTCCACCAATCCTAAAACTAAGAATTTTATAATCTGTAGTAGAAATCTTCCTGCTCTTCTGCAGCCCACCTACCTGATGTAGCCATCCATGTAAATACTTTCTTTTTCAACATTTTTTTTTTTTTAATGTGTGACTTTAACTTCCAGTAACCTCTTTCATGGTAGAATATGTCATTCCAGGGATCCTGGATCCTGGTCTGGGGTCACTCTTGTTTGTCTCAGAATCAACCACCTCTTACTCCATCGGAACAAAAGCTGACCAGGTGGATAGACCGGGTGAAGGGAGACAAGGATTGCAATGAGAGGCTCCAGCTCATGTCTCCATACAGCCATCTCCCCAGCCCCACACAGACATGGTTAGGATGGGGAAATAAAACTATGCTGGAATCTGACACTTTTTTTTTTTTTTTTTTTTTTTTTTTTGGTTTTTCAAGACAGGGTTTCTCTGTATAGCCCTGGCTATCCTGGAATTCACTCTGTAGATCAGGCTGGCCTCGAACTCAGGAATCTGCCTGCCTCTGCCTCCCAAGTGCTGGTATTAAAGGCGTGTGCCACCACTGCCCGGCACTTTTTAGCTCTCAACTTCCTGAGCTGAAGAGTTGCCTACTGTGTTCTCTAAAATGCATGGATCTGCTGAGCATAGTAGTTACTCTCTGTAATCTCAGTAAAACAGGACTGCAGCAAGTTCGAGACCAGCCTGGGCTATATACTGAGTTCCCATGCTAGGTTATCAAATAAATAAACAAATTGCAGATACCTCCCCAAATAAAAACAAAATGCAGATATCTGAGCCCCGAACTTCAAGAACATAACTGAGTAGATGAGAGGTTGCTCAGAAATCTCCATTGAAAACAAAAAACAAAAGAACCAAGCCAAACCAGAGACCTGGGGATATAGCTCAGACGGCAGAGTGAGTGTGTGCCAATCATAAACACAGCCTTGGGTTCTACTCCCAGCAGTGCATAAAATTGGGCATGGTGGCTGACACCTATACTCCCAGTCAGGAGATGGAGAATTAGAAGTTCAAGGTCATACATGTCTTAGATACAATATGAATTCCAGCTCAGCAGACTAAGAAATCCTCCAGACTGACACTCTGTAGCTGCTCAATAAATATATAAATGTATCCCTTGGGCTAGGCTTTGGGGTGTTATAGCCTCCTCCCTCCCACTTCATGCTTTCTTTCTCTGCTTCCTGTGTGGATAAGATGTGACCTCTCTGCCTCTTGACCCTACTGCCATACTTTCCCCACCATTAAGGACATCCAGCCCTCTGAAACCTTAAACCAAAATAAACTCTTTCATCTAAGCTGCTCATAGTATTTCCACAAAATAACAAAAAAGAAACCAATACAAGACAGCAACTCCCCATTGCTGTAGCCCTTCATTCAAATGGAGACTAACCCACCCCATAAGAGGTTGGGGTGGAACCCAGGAATGCTATAAATGACTAATGTGTCCCATGGTCCCCTCCAACATGAAACTGATAGGATAATGACTCTGGATTGGGGATGGTTGGAAGGGATTCTTGGATAGACACATACACGCACACACACACACACACACACACACACACACACACACACACACACTAACGCCCAGTGAGCTGAGCAGTTGATGTCAATTTGGTTTGCAGCAACTTGCGTTCTAGAGGGCAAAGGAAACTGATTGCCAAGCAGCAGTGGGGCGAAGGAAGAGGTCACTTGGATTCCTCAGTCTTCCAATCCTGAGCCAGTTTCTGTGGCTTTCCAGGGACTTCCCAGGGTTATCTGGGAGTCTCCCTGTTTTCCAGTTCAGGAAAAGCCCCAGGGTCATCAGCATTCCATGGGCATGAAGCTCCCCGGAGGCCTGGAGGTGAGGCAACCTTGCCAAAGACCGGCTCACTGATGGCTCAGGTGTGTACACTCTCAAGGTGAATGGAGTCCATCAAGCTGCTTGGACACCACGTCTACCCATGTCTACCAGGCTCCAGGTAAGCAGGTAGCCTGCCTTTCCGTGGCCCATTGCACGTCAGTCTCATAGACGGCCCAGAGAGGTCCCAGAGCAGGCTTCCTGCCTGGATCTACTGATGACAATGGAGGTAGCGTCTATGTAGGAGGCCAGAATGGATACATCTGCAAGGTAAGCCTGGAGCTCATGCCTGTCTTAAGCCCCAAGGAATTCAGAGCTGTCAGGAAAACTGCTTAGCTTCCTGCAGTCTACTACTAATGTACATTGTTTCCAGACTGGCCAAATAAATGTCAAGGGTAGGGGATTCTGTGGGTAGGTCCATGCCAACGCTTCCTTAGCCCCTGTCCCCCCCCCCCGTCACCCCCACTGCAGAGAACGACCCTCAGGGGCCTGAGTCACTGGATCAGCATGGCCAAGTGTGCAGTGGGACAGGAATCCAGTGCACAGCGTGCCACTGTGGAGCTGTGTGATTTTCGGCAAGCCCGTTCCTCTCTTGGAACCTCAGATTCCTCTTTCTCTAAATGCGTGAGAAACTAGACTGGTGTTTTCTCACCTTGACTATAAATCAGAATCATCTGTGGGTGGCAAAAGACACAGGAACCTGAGAACTCAAAGATTCTGAGGCCTCACCCCAAATCTGAGGAACCTGAACCTCCGGGAGAGTAAAGAAGCCTGAGGAGGTCTGGAATCTCCACCTCAGCTCCAGCCAAGGGGCCTCGGGAACCCCTGTGTGCAGCCCCCCTCCCAGGCCCCTCCATCAGGAAGATTCTTAGGATTCATTGTCCAAGCCAGACCCCATCTCCTTCCAACGTCTCAGGCTCCTTGGGCCAAAGCTGGAATAAGTTTACACCACCCCTTTCTCCAAAGAGCTCAGGAGCCCGAGGCACTGGTCAGCGAGCAGTTTATTACCCACCAACCTGTCCAGCCTGCCAGCATCACAGCCTGCGCAACCAGGACATCATCTTCATCCCAGTTAGTTCTGGCCTCCAGCCTCAGGCTCCACCCTCATCCCCTGTCCGCCACACCCCCAGTCCCTTCCAAGGCAGCACCAGACCTGGGGGCCACACCTTAGCTGGGAGAGAAAGGGGAATACAGGAAGATAGAAGCTGGGCAAGGAGAAACTAGAGTTGGCCCCAAGCTTCTGGAGCCAGCACCCCAGTTAAGAGGGCGAGGCAGCAGGGCTTCTGGGACCACTACATGTGGTTCAGGCAGGAGGCTCTTCTCCAGGACGTGCAGGGAAGCCACTCAGGTCTCGGCCAATGATCTCACTCACTGTAAAGGAGGGGCAGTTGAAAGATGGGGCTAAGGCAGATCTTTTCCTTTTTCAGAGACCTCCCCTCCCTTCAATTCCAGGCAGGCCTCCAGCTAGGGCATCTCTGGATTCCTCTTTGGCTGGTCCTCAGTTTCCCCAGTGTCTCATAACAACTGCTTCTAACTAAATTTTGCCTGACTCCATCCCTGCGGGTTCCCAGCCCTGCATCTTAGCCTTCTCCTGCCAGCTTGACCTACATCTGTGGCAGCAGGTCAGACGTAGGTGTGGTCAGTTGGGAGAAAGAGACAAAACCGAGAAGGTCTTCTTCACCAATGTGGACTATAGTCACCAGGGAAAGATAAGGTGAGGGGGAACAACTTAGCCTGGCTTTCCACAAGTTATGTCCCTCCCTGAAACTCACTGCCTGGATCTACAATTCAGGGAACCAGAAGGAATGAATGGTCTTGAAATACTTCTAGGGCTGAAATTCTGTGATTAGGGCAGAGACAGAAAAAAGGCTGGAACAGGTATTTTGTGTGCCCTTCAGAATTAAATTACTAAATTCAGGTGGACACACACACACACACACACACACACACACACACACACATGCCAAGAACTTGCTCCTGAGACCACCGACTAGCCCTGGGAGACTAAGAATGCCAAGTCCCTGACAACCAAGCTCCAGCCTTCAGCAAACATGCAAACTGATCTCTCGCACTCACTCACACTCGCAGCCCCCGGTCCCACACCCACCTTCCTCCAGGGTGATACCCTGGATAGGTACACTGTCTCTGAAGCCGCTGCTGTAGCCACCCCTGGATTTCTCCTGCTCCGAAGCCCCCTCCCCAGGGGTATAGCCTGGCCCCACCTCATTGTAGCCCTCAACGGGTAAGGGGTGGACGGCACTCTGGGGATGGAAGGGGTCTTCGAGTGGTGGGGAGGAAGGCAGTGGCGGCCTAAAGGGGGCCGGAGGGGAAAACGGAAGCCCCAGGGCAAAAGAGGAGCCCTGTCCTCCATACTGATCACCAGGAAAGGGGCGCGGAAGGAAGGAGACTGAAGGTAGGCGGGCACAACCTGTGGTACCCCCAGTCTCAGGGAACATCCGCAGGCCAGATCTATAGGACGGTGGGGGCCCCGTCTGGGGGTACAGAGCGGGTGTGCTATAACCAAAGCCTTCTGACAGATAAGGAGTCTCATAAGCAGGGTCTTCATGGGGATAGGAGGGGTAAGGGGGCCTGGGCGGTGAGAAGTCCACGTCAGGGCCAAAGGGGGGACCCGATGTGGAAGGGAAGCCCCGGAGAGATGAGTCTGGTAGGGGCTCCTCCTTGAAGACCACTAGGAAGATGAGGAGGCAGGAAGGAGGTTGGTGAGGTTCTGGCCACCGATTCATACCTTTCACCCTCCCTCCCACCCTCCCTACACCCACCCCTGAGCCCCTCACATCCGGGTCCACACCCTCTCCCCCCCCACCACAGGCAGTCTCAGAGCGCACCAGGCAGGAACTTGAAACTTTGGGTAGGACTGCGCTTCCTCCGCCCATTGGAAACGTAAAAGTAGACCTGGACTGGCCGGGACACCCTCTTGTTGCTGTACTCGGGGACGGTGAGAGTCAATGTCACCTAGGAGAAGAGAGGATGGGACAGAAGTCCTTGGAGGTCTCACATCACCCCAATCCTTCCATGGACCCAACCCTTAGCTCCTAGTTCCAAGGCTGAAGAGTTAAGCCCGTTGTTGGGAGAAGATCTCCCTACTGGAGCAGCTAGTCCCTCCATGCCAGAAAAGCTACTCTGGATGCCACTTCCTGGTTTCTTCCACCCTTCACCTCACAACCAGTTTGGGTCCTCCCCCCACACACACACACACTGGTACCTCACTGCTCTGCAGCCGGTTCACCGCTGCCTCCTCCTCCCACTGCAGTTTTCCATCTATTGAGGAGATAAAGAGCTTCAGCCCCGCTCTAGGGTCCACCCCTTCCCTGAGTCCTCTGCCCTGTCCCCTCCTGCTGGAGTCAACATCAGACTAAAATGGTTCTTAGCAGGTCTGGCGCACCTAGAGTATACTAGGTGTTTAGCCAATGAAAGAGAAAGGATGGAAGGCAAACCAAAGCAAAGGAACCGCCGGGACATAGAGGGAGTTAGTGTTAGAGGCAGCTCAGGAGACCTCTCACCTGCTCACTCGCACATCCCCTCCTGTGGTCTCAGCAAGAGGATAGTAGGGAGGAATGGTCCCCACCCTGAAGGGAGGCGCTAAGACCAAGGCTAATAGAGTGGAACCTCTGGAGTTTCTCTGACCTGACTCCAGGGTGCTAAACATAGGTCTTGGGGCATGGGCCGTCAGTGAGCAGGGTGGAACGAAGGAGAAGCCTACAGTTTGGTGGCTTGACCCAGACTTCTATTTTTTTTTTTTTTTTTTTTTTTTTGGTTTTTCGAGACAGGGTTTCTCTGTGTAGCCTTGGCTGTCCTGGAACTCACTTTGTAGACCAGGCTGGCCTCGAACTCAGAAATCCGCCTGCCTCTGCCTCCCACGTGCTGGGATTAAAGGCATGCACCACCACGTCCGGCTCTTGACCCAGACTTCTAAGTCTCCCATTTCTCCACCCCTTAGTCTCATCTGTGGGGCACCCCACAGGCTCTCATGATCACAGCTATGCTTTTATCTTAGGACAGGCCCAGGAGAATCTGTGATAGTGTAAGTTCTTTCTTCATATACTTTTATCTTCATGAGAGTAAACCCTCAAAGTCAGTTCCTCTTCAATAAGCAAGATGTGCATTTCTTTTTTTATGATTTATTTATCTTTAGTTTTTATTTCATGTGCATTCATGTTCTGCCTGCATGAGAGTGTCCGATCCCCTGGAATTGGAGTTACAGATAGTAGTGAGCTGCCATGTGGGTGCTGGGAACTGAACCCAGGTCCTCTGGAAGAACAGCCAGCGCTCTAAACCGCCGAGCCATCTCTCCAGCCCAGAGATACGTATTCCTTGCCTTTGCTCACTATCCTTGGAGTTTTAGATTGTGGCCACATCCATCTCCCCCATGAGAAGCTGTACACAAGGAGGAGAGGTAGGTAGAGAAGCTGGGGCTTAACCTGGTAGTTTTGTGGCAGTGTCAGAGTTTCGCCTGCTGGTTGTTAACTCTCCTTCCTTCCTCTCCTCTCTCCAGTAGGTACTCACCAGGGCCCCTCTCAATGAACACCACTTTAGAGTCTGGCAGGAAGTTGGAACCAGTTAACACTAGCTCCTCCCCTCCTCTCACGGAGCAGGCACTGGGGCTGTAGGCCTCCACCTGGGGCAGTTCCTGGGCTGAGCGCTGGGCTGGAAGGTAATAGAAGAAGGAAGCCTGGCTGGACTGAGTGGAGAAAAGACAGCCCTCTCCCACCACAAGCAGGTTAGAGGAGCCCTCCTTTTAGAGGGAAATACAAAAGGTAACCAATAACAACACGAAACCACACAGCCTGTGTAAGGACTCCTGAAGTAGACACAGCACATAGGTACAGGTTCATCCGGCATCCCCAAGACAGAGTCTATAGCAGGGGCAAACTAAAATACCACCTTCGCCTCTCCCTCATCACCGTAGAACAAAAGCTGAGACCGGCTACCCAGGACACACAGAGCACAGGATACTATGTAGCAGAAATAGGTGGCAAACAGACAAAAGAGCTGCAAGACAGAAAGAACTGGCCAGGGCCGGTTTTGCTCACAGCACTCGATGGGCACTGATGCTGCCTGCACAGACACGACCTTCCCGCCGCCCTGAGGCACGTGCACACGGAACACCAGCCGCACACGCGTGTTTTTGCGCCCGATGTCTGTCTCACCCTTCCGGAGCTCAATGTCTGAATTCCGAAGTTTCAGGATTCCAGCACAGTCAATGCTGAAGGCAAAGGAGAGACGGTAAGCATCTCTAACCAAAGCTGGGACAAGGATGCATTTCTCCGGAGGGGAAGTCCCCTTGCCCTCAGTCCTTGGACCATGAGTGTCTAGGCGGGTGGGGTGGGGGGATAGAGCTTAGTGGCAGAGCCCTTGCTGAGCATGTAAAGCCCTAGGTTCAATTCCCAGGACTTTAGGGGTGAGGAAGAGATTCAGGTTGCCTGGGGGCTTACTTGGCAGCCATGTTGTTCTCTGGGAGCAAGGTCATCTCCAACACTTTGGTACCACTGACTACAGCTTCATAGCTGGCTGTAGCCACCATCTTGCCAGTAATACGGTGCACCTGGTAGAAGGCATGGGGCCGCAGGCTCCTCTCATCTGCAGTGCCAATGAACATCTGCAGAGTCAATGGCTTCTCACTGTAGCCTAGGAGCTGACAAAGGGAAACAGAGGCCACCTATTTGAAAGCCCCAGTGTTTTCTAACCTTTATCCATCCTTGCATGTTTCAGTCCAAGGACAGGAATGGTTAAAGATAAAGAATATCCTATAAGGGATTCCCTGTGGGAAACTGGGCATCAGTTGTAGAGAAAATGTGGCCTGGAGTTCACAGTGTTATTCTTGGACAGCCCAAACTGGGCTGGGCAAAGGAGGAAGAGCTTCCAAGAAAGATTAGCCCAACTCAATATAGAGAAAACCTAACTCCCAGTGACCTTTGGCCTCAGCTGAAACCCTCCCCCACATCTGGCAAGTCACCATTTTCCAAAGTAGACTTGAGGCTGTTGTCCCATGGGATAAGGGGGGGAGGAGGGAGAAGGGGAGCAGAAAAGAAGAGTAGAAAGTATATCCGGGTCCTCGCTGTGTATCCTTCCTCCCCCAGCTCCGGTCCCTCCCCTAGGCTGTCTGCAGGGTCACAGCTGAGAGTGTGGGAAAGGGCAGTGCCATGATTCTGTGTACAGAGGAAACCCATTTGCAAGAACCTGGGACAGGAGAAGAGAAGGCACGTGGGGCCTGCCTTCTGCCCTTACCTTCACCACAGGGTGGCCTCCAGGAGCAGCCTTGACAGCCCCCCGGCTGCCCTCAGTCTCATAGTGAGCTCGGTGGTGTGCTCTAGGCTGTACCTCGATCCTCAGCTCCAGCTGCTCATATTGGCTGGGTAAAGGCCAGTCCAGGGGAGGTAGGGCAGAGGTCCTAGACAGAAGAGAACAGGGTTGCCTGGAGCCTCAGATCCATCAGGATCACACTGGGTTTGGGAGGGAGGAGGAAGCACTGATATGGGAGAGATAAGGAACCACAACAAAGTAAATTCTAAAAGTCTAGAAACAAGGGAATTGATAAGGAACGAAGTCCTTTGAAGAGGAGGGTGTGGAAGATGACAACAACCCTGAGAGACTGCCTTCTCCCAAGTTCTGGACACAGGATGTGGAGGCTTTACCAAGGAACGGAGGAACCCACAGGCCATGCTGGTCTCCCACCTGGGAGCTCAGGCACAGTGCAGAAATGCCACTTTAGACCAGAAAAGGCATCAAAGAGACTACGGACAGAACCTATGTAAAACCTAGGGCTGGCTACTCTACTACCAGGCCAACTCCTTCCCACTAGTTGGGGTTAAGTAAGTAGGGTTGCAAAGGCTAAGGGCTGCTTTTCTGGAATCGTACTTACAGATAATCTGCTAGTAAGTCTCAACTGGTAACTGCCTCTGTGTGTGTGTGTGTTTATGCAGGCGCGCCTACATAGCTGATATTTGACAATGTCTTTTAGTTGCTACAAGTAATGCAAAGTGGGGCTACTAGTGGCTAGGAAGTAAAGACCCGGGAGGATGCTGAACCATCAGACAGCACAGCCCTGCACTACAGATTTCCCACCTCAACAGCAGATTTGGAGGTTGAGAAACATTGACCTATTGGAACCCCAGAGGACTCAGCTTGCCCCTAGAAGCTCGTTGGGAAGGAGCCACCTCAGTGCAACACCCTGAGGTCTGAGACTATTGATAGGGCAGGATTCCTTGAGAGCAGAAGGGATGGAAATGCCAAGTTTCAATATAAATTCTTTGACTTGCAAATGTAGGTAACTTTATTCCAATTTGAAGTGATGCTCTTAAGCGCTGGACCTAGAAATTGGCAGTTAGAGGAGGGTCTCTTGTACTGGAGCATCAGCCTGTTCTATCTGTTCTGTCTACACAGCCAGTGGCTAAGGTCAACCTGCCTGTGCGAGGCCAGAGCTGGAGGCGTAAAAAACCCTGAAGTAACTCCATGTTGCCTGTTTCTCTTAGAATACTGAAGGGTGGGGCATGAAGAGGCTTTTCCTAATAGGTTCACAGGAATCAGACATCTACAGCTCAGCCCATTGTCAGACAGCTGGCTTTTTTTTTTTAATTGACTTAAATTGACTTAAAACCAATTTTTAACTTGTCTTTAAACTCATCCTTTGACCGCTAGAACGCGTTGAAGAGCTCAAGAGTACAAGATCTGGCTCTCACCTGAAGATGGGGCTGTGTCCCCCAATCCGGGCCTTGGACCAAGCAAGGGGAGAAGGCACTGCCAGGTAGTCCATGCCGGCCACGTCTTTCCGAAGAGCCCCGGGAGCAGCCACAGAGTCCTCTGTACCGGAGGGTAGCTTCCCATTGCACGAGGGAGGCTCCTCAGACCGAGGCAGGGCCACTGCTTGCTCGCTAGAAGTCCTCCGGGTTTTCTGAGGGATGCTCTCGGTTGGTGGAGCACCCACATAGTCAAAAGGGCCAGGGGAACTAGGGTCCCGGACCAGAGGCAACGGGGGTGGTGGAGGTGGCTCTGGACCTTCTTCCCCAAGGCTGCCTCGGCGGGACAAAGCTGGGGAGGCCGAAGATGGGGTTCCGGAACTGGAATAGCGCCGCTTGCCGCAGGGAGAAGCAGGCCGAGGGGAGGCTGGGACGGGCCCAGGAGCACTGAGGAGTAGCCAGCTATCCTCTGGCGCTCGGCCTCCCGAGCTTGGACCGTATAGGCTCCAGGGATCCTCCGGGGTCCATGGCCTAGGAGAAGCCCGGGGCGAGGGCAGTGGAGAGCTCAAGCCAAAACGGGAGGCTGCTTCATTAAGTTCAGACTCCACCTCGTCGCACGCTGCATACAGGGCTGCCTCGTCCGAGGCGTCAGAGAAGAAGCTCCAGGAAGACAGGCTGCTGCTGCCAGGGCTCGGGCTGAAGAAGGCGCCTCCGCCCTGACCTCCAGCCTCTCGGTAGCCCCCAAAGCCTTCTGGTGGAGGGTAATCTCTAGGAGAGCCGTCCCCCCAAGTTTCAGGAGTGTCCTCTAGCGAGGTCGGCGGGTCAGGCGTGGGAGAGATGGAGGTAATCCGGATGCTGGGACACTCAAGAACACGACCGCCCCCAGCACCCCCTGCATTACCTCCTGGGCCCCCCAGCCTCACCGACCGAGCTGGCTGGCTCTCCCAGGTGCCAGGTGAAGGGGCGGGACGGGGCGGTGGTGAGTGCATCCCTGGCCGAGGGGGTGGGGGTCGGGGAATCCCAATAGGGGCAGCACCATAAGGAAGGGGTTCCCCCAGGGCCAAACGACAGCATGGAGGGGTATCCTCTGAGTCCAGCTCTGTCAAAATGGAAGGGAGGTAGAGGGAGATGGGGAGAGAGAAGCTGGTGAAATGTTTCTCGGATGGTCAGTCCCTGAAGCCTGATATGCTCAGCTAGGAGAGGTTCCCCTAGTCTCGGGACAAAAGCAAAGTTGAACATCACAAGACAGAAAAGAGATACGGGCATGCCAGAACCTCATACTCGGACACCCTGGTCCTGGGCAGGTGGGCTGGGGTGGTTGGGGAATGCTAGAGCCAGGCCTAGAGGTGTGCTTGCCCAGGCTCTGGGCTGGGCTGGGGGCGACTCACACATGAACCCAATTAGCGACGGTTCCCAAACCCCCAAATGGTGCTGGCAGAAACCCCAGTTACCATCGCAACTGTGGCCTGGGGGTGGGAGGGATGGGGGCATGTCTGTGGTGACGAGGGGAGGTGACTCCTCCCTCGTCCCCCCAAAAGGGGGCGGGGGTGTAGTCGAAGGGTGATGCGTGCGGGGCCCAGCCAACGGGGGGGGTGGGGTATGGGGGGGCAGCGGGCAGCGCGGATTCCGTGCAGCGGCGGCCGCCGCCCCCGACTCGTTCCCCGCCATCTGCCTCTCATTGCGGCCAGACAGGGGGAGGGGGAGGGGTGTCCCTGAGCTGCCCGAGGGAGCCCCCAGCCCCAGGCGTCGCGTCTGCAGATCTAGGCCTAGGTCCTAAAGCCTTTAACTCCAGGGCCAAACCTCCCCTTCCCAAGCCGGCACCTCGGGCTCTTGGGGACCGAGGTTCCCTTCCGCACCCCATCCCAGAGACAGTCGGCCTAACCCGCAGGCGGCGCGTAGCCAACAACACCCCCACTCCCACCCCAGTCAGGACCTAAAAAGGAAAAAAATGATGCCATGGCCCCCAGCCTCACTTCCACAGCCTTGGTAGTCCCCCAGCTCCCTTCATCCTCTGACCCACCTCACCCCCCCCACCCCAGGCTCCGGGCCCCCAAACTGGAGATTTCCTGGCTCTTCGGTCACTGGCCAAAAGACCCCTACCCAGCCCCGCACTAACCTTCCCCAGGGCCCCCAGGGCCCAGCGGGGGGGCCTCCTTTTCCTCCCCGAACACCAGCTTAAATTCCAGCTCCTCATCCTCGCAGCTTGCGGCCCCCATGGATCCGGCCGGAGCCCCCAGGTCCCGCCTGGGTGGGAGGGGGAAGCTCTGGACGCTGCTGTAGCTTCACGCGAGGGTAGCTTCCTCCCTCCCTTTCTCTGAGACGCCCCCTCTTCTGTCGCTGCCGCCTCCCTCCTGACGCCCCCTCGTTATTATAGAAACTTTTCCAAACTTTTTTTCTCCCAAACTTCTTCAAAGCGGCCCCCCCAGCCTGCCCCTGATTGGCTACCCGGGATGCACCGGCCCCTCCTCCAGGGATGAGATGGGAAAACCACGCGCCCCTAGTCCCCCCCCCTCCTTCGGTCATCTCTCCAGTCCCACCCCCTCCAAAGAGGGAGAAAAAACTGAATTGGAAAATGGTCCCTTCAAACGCTATAGAACCCTAATGGTACCTATTGGTCCGCAGTTGTGACAATCATTTCCCACCGAGAGCCCAAACCTCAGCCTATTTAGTCCCAGCGTAGGGGGTGGGGAGCTCCAGGTCCCCTCGCCTTAAAGAGGCCATATGTTTGTCACCCGTCCCCCATTGTAGCAGGCCCACGGTACATTCTGAAGAGTAGGATAGCCAAAATCTTCCAAGAAAGGCCACCTCACTGCCCTTTCAATCCAAATCTTGAGTTGAAGAGAGTTCTGGGATTGAGAGAGGCTCTCAGCTGCTCTAAAGAGGAGGCCATTCCTCCACCCTCGCTGAGACCACTCTACCTGGACCTCCAAGGAGCCTTTGCACCACTTAGCCACCACCTCCACCCCCACCCCCACCATCCCCTTAAGATGAAGAACTTTTAGCTGTCCCAGAAGCCTTGCAGACCTTTCGAACCCCAGGAAGCCTTTGAAGGCCCATAGCCCTGCTGGGCGTAGATCCAGGCCAGTCTTTGCTGATACCCTTGTCCCAGCCACCTAGATAGGCCATTAATTAGCCTTGGAGGAGATAGTGGGCTCTCACGTCCCAAAAGCTGCAGCTCTCTGGGCTCTCTGATCCCAAGAGTTCTGCTCCAAGCCATCCTAAATTCCTGGTCGGGTTTAGAAAGGGCCAGAAGCTAAAAACTTAGGCCCACCGGCTGGACACCTGTCACCTGGGCAGGGAAGGAAGACCCGGTCAGGAATTTCTAGGAAGGGCGAGCATGAAGAGGTCCCAGTTGGAAGAGAAAGAATAGGACTGGAGATTCTTGATTCGGACTGGAGGCGCAGCGAGACGGGGGGAGCAGTCACCATTCTTCTTGCACGCTTACCACATGCCCCAAACTTCCCTAATAAGCCTGGCAGATCTCCAGTCTCTAAATCTCTCAGGCTCCGGCCCGCGCCCCCAACAGCAAACCCCAGCCCAGCACCTAAAGGGTTAAGCGCCGGCCCTCGGGTCAGACGTTTACAAACACTCGGGAGCCGGGCGGGGACCGCGCCCATTACTCTAATGAGAAACAGGCTCTGCGGGGCAGAGGGAAGGGGGGCCGGCCTGGCGGGCCCCAGCTCCTTGGCGGCGGAGGCGGCGCTCCTCCCTCCCCTCAGTCCTCCCTCGAGCCCGTCCTGGGGACCCCCCCAGCCCCCGGGGACCCCAATGACGTGCGGCGCTGCCCCGGCTGCAAGCCCAGGGCCGCGAGGCGGGAGGGGCAGGGAGGAGAGGCTTGGCGGGCGGGAGAGAAGAATGTTCCGAGGCCGAGCCCGGAGAGGGCCTGGTTTGATTCCCGCCCCCCCTCCCCTTGGGTTCTTCTCAGGTTACATTCCCGTCCTGCTTCACCTCCTAACTGGAGGAACTCACGGTTAGGGGGCGCGAGGAGCACCTCGAGAACATCTACCACCCTGCACCTAAGAGAAGGGTGGGCAGAGGTGGGAATCCATGGAGAACAGACCCGGAAACTCGGCCGGGGCCCCGCTCCCTCATACCCCCCGCTCAGCGGCACAAGCAGACGCGCACATTCTTTTCAAATGTCATATTTCCTTTGATCCTGGGCAGTGTTTCTCCATGTGTCTGGCTCAGCCTCTGCCCAGCAAACCGCCTCCCCACCCACCCCGCTTTGTTTTCCTGGAGAACCCTCCCCCTTCCCTCGTCTGGAGGACCAGGGCTGGCTAACTTCGACTTTCTTTGCCTTCTCCTCCCAGTGACTCAATTTCCCCACCGTGGTGTTGCAAAAGAAAGGAGGCAGAAGAGAGAAGAGTTTGGTGCGAGTGAGGTATTAATGTCAATGATTTCTCAGAAAGACAAGTTATTTTGGAATAGGGCATCCTCAATTGCAAACTCTCCAGTCTGCCTAGGCTTCGATACAGGGATAGAACATATGACCTCCGATTTGTCCACCCTGGCTTTAGAGGTCGAGTAATGGTAGTTAAGTTTAGGCTGTCCTACACTACTGCCCCCTGGCGACTACAAAGCACAGTTGCCCTTCCTCCCTCTGGGCGGTTTCTCCTGCCACCTTGTGGGTCTTACCTCCTCTGCCCCCTAGCGTACCCACCTGAACAGAGTTCACTTGTGATTTGGCTTTGCTTTTTTTGCTCTGTTCTGTTCGTTAAACTCGGTTGTTCTAAAGCAGCTGTTCTCAACCTGCGGATCCCCGAAACCATCGGAAATACCAGATATTTATATTATGATTCATAACGGTGGCAAACTTACAGTTAGGAAGTAGCAACGAAAATAATTTTATGATTGGGGGGGGCAGCATGACATGAAGAATGAAAGGATCGCAGCATTAGGAACCACTGCTCTAGAGACGGTCTCAAGTAGTCCAGATTGCCTTGGAACTCCTCTTTATCCTTGTCCTTCCCCCTCCCAAGTGCTGGAATTTTAAACTAACTATGCCTTTCCCTGTTTGTGTTCTGTATTCTAATATTATTCTGTAGACTTGGAAGTGGACCTTAGCCTTTTTTTTTTTTTTTTAAGATTTATTTATTATTATATCTAAGTACACTGTAGCTGTCTTCAGATGCACCAGAAGAGGGCGTCAGATCTCAGGGCGTCAGATCTCATTACGGATGGTTGTGAACCACCATGTGGTTGCTGGGATTTGAACTCAGGACCTTCAAAAGAGCAGTCAGTGCTCTTAACCACTGAGCCATCTCTCCAGCCCTTTTTTTAAAATTATACAAAATACATTCTCTTTGTAAATGATCCAAGTCAGACAAAATATGTAGTTAATTCTGATAGTCCAGTTTTGTATCGATTTAGTATATGCTTGAACACAAGCACAATCTTTTATGTGCACTAGGTCATGGTAAACCATACTTTTTCTTGACTTGCCTTTATGCCCTCAATAAATGGCAGCTGGGTCTCGTGTCAGGCTTGTAATCTCAGTTCTCAGGAGACTGAGATAAGGGGATTTACCAGTTAGAGGCCAGTCCTGGCTACATAACAGGAGTCTGTGAGAAAAGAAAGGGGCGGGAGAGAACATTATTTACAGATCTTCTATAAGTACATGTGCATCAGAAAGTGGCAGTTACGCATAGGACTGGGAAATCCCATGTTGCTTGCTGCGATTGGGGGAGTCATCGACAACGTTACCATGCCCTGAGCCCTGTGAACTACAACGAGGCAGCAGTAGCGGCGTGAATGTTTTGGGGGTAACCACCTTCTTTCTGGTTGGATTTGAGGCCTGCTCCACAGGAGGAAACACATGCTTGCTTGGTACTGTAAAGGTGACTGGAAATCCATGCCTGGGGAGCTCTCAGTGGTAAACCTACCACGTAGTATGGGCTCGGTCCTGGAGGCTTCCCACGGAGATCTCCCACCCAGCCACGTGCGAGGATTCAGGCCAACCAGAGCAGGGAGGGAGAATCTCCTCAGCTACCGCCACTGTTGCAGCTGCCTCCACCTCCGACTCTGCCGCTTCAGTTGCTCCAAGACACTGCACCAGTCTCTCTGTGCTGAGGGCCAGGCTGAGCAGGCGGGAGGCTGACTGGCCAGTGAGGGGTTTGGGGAGCTTCTTGCAGCCTGTTCAGGGGAGCAGATCTCTTCCCTAAGCGGTGGTGTTACAGCTCTTATGACAGAAGCTCTCAGACAACAGAGTAGTTTGCACGCACCTTTATTCCTTCTGGATAGGATCCTTATATACAGTTTTAGGGTGGGTCAGGGTCTGACAGCAGGTACTTCCCATTGGCTTGGTCTGAGAGCTTGGGGATACCTTATCTACATGTAAGAGGGTTTGGGGTGCTGCTTCTACGTGACTGATGGTCACAAACCTCTCTACTGGGGGGAGGTGGGGCTGGGAGAGGGTGTAGCTATGTGTCAGGACTGGTGCCTGGGAACAGGCAAAATGCCTACCGTCCCTTCAGAATCTCTGGGTTTCAAGTCTTAGCTCAGCCAAGAACCAGGATACCTCTCACAGCCTGCCGCCCATAAAGAAGTGTCAAAGTGCTCTCTAAATGTAAAGTTCTACATCCTAATCTTACAAGCCTTATTAAATCTAAATCCTCAGGTGATTAATACCGGGAGATATTCATAACTACATCTTGTCCTCATACTATCCCTGTCCGAAAGGACCTAGCTCCCTCCTGCCTCCTCTCTCCCGCTGTCCAACGCGGAAGTCCCACCTATTCGCCCAGTGATGGGCTCCTTTATTCATTAGGGGATTGGTTCGCAAGAAGTCACCTGAGTATGACTCACTCCTCGTCCCAGGCCCTCCCAGGAGGGCGGAATTAGCATCAACATACAAACAGCACCAGGCCCATCCACAATAACATGCACAACATAAATTGGACTCAGTGTGTTATTTTTAAAAAACAAAATATGATTAGATTGGGTCTAGAGAGATGGATGGTTCAGTGGTTAAGAACACTTGGTGTTCTTCCAAGGAATACAGGCTTGGTTCCCCAGTACCCAAATGGTGGCTCACAACCATCTGTAACTCCAGGTCCAGTGTATCTGATGCCCCCCTCTGGCTTCTGAGAGCACCAGGCATGTGTGCGGTACAAAGACACACACAAGCAAAACATACACACATAGTGAGATCTTTTCTCAAGAAAATAATAAAAAATCAAAAACTCTATAAGAAAAAATTTTTTAATATTGGTTGTGATTAAACCAATAATAAGCAACAGCCAGAAAAGATATGCAGGGCCAAGCGTGCTGACGCAAACCTTTAACCCCAACACTCCACACCAAAGCAAACAAATCTCCATGAGTTCACCACCATGGTCTACACTGAGAGATCAAGGCCAGCCCAGGGCTAATAGTGAGGCTCTGTCAAAAGAAATTGTGAGGACCTGAGTTCAAATCCCCAGAGCCCACATAAGGAAGCATTAGGCAGATTGCTTTTGCAATCCTGCTGTTTCTCAGGCAAGATGAGGAGACTGTTGAGGCAGGAGAGGCTCTGAAAGCTCACAGGTCAGCTAACCTGATATAGTTTTAAAAAGGCAAAGAGGAGGTGCTATCTCCAGGTGGAGGCTAGGAGATAACCAAGATTGTCTCCTGACCTAAGTGCATACACCTTAGCACGGGCATTGCCCCCTTCACTATGCACACACACAAAAAGAAATGCAGACTGTAAATAAATAAATAAATTTACCTCAAATACATAGTAATGCCAAATATATATGGGTAGATCAGTAGATAGATGGCTGTATGGGAGAAAGTGTTAAATCCCCAACCCCAATAAGCCCATGCAAAAACCACACAACTCAGTTACAATATTTATAAGCTGCACCCCTAGATTGGGCAGATATACCACTACACTACTCTATTTCCCAGCTATGAGATCCCTTGCTACTTGTAGCTTCTCAAAGCCACATGGTTCTTCTCCATCTTCGTTCCACCTCCTCTTCCTCTCTCTTCTTCCCTTCCCCCACTCTCTATAACCTCCAGCCTCCTTTTCCCCTCCACTGCCCAATCACAGGCTCTAGCCTTTACTTGACCAGTTAAAACAGGGAGAAGTTCACACGAAATCACCTGAGTATGTGATCCATTCCTCAGGGCAGCCCCTCTTGAAGAAGCAGAATTAACATCAGAATACAAACAGTACCAGGGCAATCCACAACAAAAAAGTATTGGATTAATCATTGAATTATATTAATATTACATTATATCTAATATATTAATATAAATATTGCAATTGTAATACACAGTTGTTATATTAATTGTAATATATAATTGTTATATTAATATATTTTCACATGTACATGGTGTGGGTATGTATATGTGTGTTCACATGTTTGTCTACATGTGAAGATGCAAAGTTGATGCTGGGTGTCTTCCTTGGTTGATCTTTATATATTGAGACATAATCCCTCAGAATCTGTAACCTCAGATTCAGCTAGTCTAGTTAAAAGTAGCTTGCTCAGTGGATACAGTGTCTCTGCCTTAAGCTGAGGATTCCACAGTACAGTCCAACATAACAGAGAAGTCAAAGTAGCAGGAGCTTGAAGAAGAGGGTCACACCATCCCACAGGTAACAGCAGAGAGGAGTAAATACAGCTGTGTTCCCTCCTTTGCTAGCTTGTGCTCAGCTCTCTCTCTTACACTGCCCAGGACCCCCCCAGCCTGAGGAATGGTACTGCCTATGGAGTGGGTTGGGTCATCCCATATTAAATAAGGCAAATGAGGCAATCCTCCACAGACAGGCCTCAGGCCAACCTGATTTAGAGACTCTGGCCTTGTCATTCTCTTTCCAGGTGACTCTAAGTGTGACAGGTTGGCAAACTGCCTATCACACTCACCGAGCCATCTTCCCTTTGGTTTTAAAAAGGGGAAACTATATCTGATGGCAGAGTGTAACCCTACTCGATGTTAGACCTGATGACCCAAGTTCAATCTCCAAGCCCCACATGGTGAATGTAGAAAACTGTTGGGATTCAGAGCTGGGGCAAACAGCTGAGGTGCCTGTTTAACCTACCAAAATGGACCTGGCCTCCAGGTCCTCCCAGCATCCCTCAGTCCCTACCTGGCATACCCGACCTTCTACCCTGAACTTTCCAGCCAAGGGGCTGGGCTTCCCTTCCCCCCAGAAGCCCTTTCTTACGGAATCCAGACATTTTGGTCCTCGCCCCTCTCCTCTATGTCCCTCCTCCCCAGCTCCTGTGTGCCCCTCCCCATGGCAACTTCCATGGCCTCCTTCCTTGGGACCAGGGAACTCACTAGAGAGCTGCTTCCCAATAAACCTGCAGCCTGCCTTTATATATACTCTAATCTGGCTGGAATCAGCTTATTTCACCAGTGGAGAAATAACTTAAAGAACCAATGCCACAAAGTTGTCCTCTGACCTCCTCTATAAACATACCAAGGCACACACATACACACGTATACACACACACACTCACACACAAACATAAATAAATGATATATTTAAAAAGAGGAAACATATCACATATAAGTCTACCATAGGAATAAATAAAAATTACAATTTTTATATTGAATCTTAACTTTTTTGAATTTTATTAGCAACTGTCATGATGCTAATGCAACTGTGTTTCTCTACATACATTTTTTCTTTCTTTTTTTAAAAAAATATTTATTTATTTATTTATTTATTTATTTTGTAAGTACACTGTAGCTGTCTTCAGACACTCCAGAAGAGGGCATCAGATTTCGTTACGGATGGTTGTGAGCCACCATATGGTTGCTAGGATTTGAACTCAGGACCTTTGGAAGAACAGTCGGTGCTCTTAACCTCTGAGCCATCTCACCAGCCACCACATTTTTTCTTTTTAAATGACATTTTAATTTATTTATTGTGTGTCCATGCCACAGCACACATGTGGAGGTTAAAGGATGTGCTGGCTGGGTTTCTGTGTCAACTTGACACAGGCTGGAGTTATCACAGAGAAAGGAGCTTCAGGTGAGAAAATGCCTCCATGAGATCCAGCTGTGGAACATTTTCTCAATTAGTGATCAAGGGGGATGGGCCCATTGTGGATGGTGCCATCTCTGGGCTGGTAGTCTTGGGTTCTATAAGAAAGCAAGCTGAGCAAGCCAGGGGAAGCAAGCCAGTAAGTCACATCCCTCCGTGGCCTCCGCATCAGCTCCTGCTTCCTGACCTGCTTGAGTTCCAGTCCTGACTTCCTTTGCTGATGAACAGCAATGTGGAAGTGTAAGCTGAATAAACCCTTTCCTCCCCAACTTGCTTCTTGGTCATGATGTTTGTGCAGGAATAGAAACCCTGACTAAGACAAAGGACAATTTGTGAAGTCAGTTCTCTCCTACTTTGTGGGCTATGGATATAGAACTCAGGCCACGAGGCTTGGAGCAAAGCCTTTGCCTGCTAATCCATCTCACCAGTCTCAAATATATCTTTAATTTTAGTTGTTGTTGATGATGATGATGGTGATGATCGTTAGTGGTGTTTGTGCTGTAAGCGTAACAATGGGTGACAGTTCTGCTCTGATGCAGACTGGCCTTGCTTTGCCAGCATGCTGGCTCAAGTCTGCACCATGGCTCTCACATCCTGGTTTGTACCACTTGAGGTTATCAGAAAAACAGAACAAATAGATAGGACATTTGCTATAGGGAACTGGCTTACTTGGTTATGGATGCTGACAATTACACAATCCTCAGTGCTCAAGACCCAAGAGAACCAAAGGTACAGAAGACATCCAAAGGCTGGCCGGTAGACAATCCTCTCTTAGAGGGAGTGAGTCTGTTTTGTTTCATATAGGTCCTTCAGCTGAATGGACGAGACTCACCACATTACTGAGAGCAAGTCTGTGTTTATTTAAAGTTCACCAATTTAGAGTTTAATCTCATCAAAAAAAAAAAAAAAAAAAAAGGGGGGGCTGGTGAGATGGCTCAGTTGGTAAGAGCACCCGACTGCTCTTCCAAGGGTCGAGAGTTCAAATCCCAGCAACCACATGGTGACTCATAACCACCTGTAAGATGCCCTCTTCTGGAGTGTCTGAAGACAGCTACAGTGTACTTACATATAATAAATAAATCTTTAAAAAAAAAAAATCTTTCCGCGTTGATATGTAAAATTAGCCATCACAAGGGCCATAGTGAGGTTGGTAGAACTTAGATGCCCGGAAGGCTCAAAACCCTGAGGTTGATCCCCAGCGCTGCATAAACTGTTGGCAGGAGCCTATGCACCCAGCAGAAGGATCAGAAAGGCAAGGTCGTCATCAGCGATGCAAGGAGTTTGAAACCAACCTGGGACAAAAGAGAACTGCCTCAAAATAACAACAAAGTTGTGTAGCCCGGGAGCAGTTTGCCCACCTCCTGCGGCGACATCCAGGAAACACAGGGAAGTAGTTACCCATCACAAGTGTGATCATCAGCCAATAAAGACCTACATTCGAGGACCGCTCAGCTTCCCATTCTTTGTGTGTGCATTTTCGGGGCACTATCTAACCTTGATGTAGCGGGAAATATTAAAAAATGCAATCCATGCTATGCTGGCAGGCCCCGGCGGGCTGGCCGACCAGACACTGTTGGGCGTGGCCAGCCTGTTCTCGTCTCATGGAGACTCTCTGACTCAGAGCTCTGAAATCACTCCACCCAGCTTGCGAAGTTCCCACTGCACACTGTCACGCAAGCCCCACACTTCCAATGTCCTGTGGCTGGCTGGGGTGCCCCGCCATCGTACCTTTTCTCTTTGGAACCCAGTCCAGCCGCCGAGTAAAGGAAAACACCGCACAAACTTAGTTCGGAATCAATGATAACTCAATCACTGGGCGCAATAACGAACATCCTAATTGTAAGCCATACTAAGTTAAATTCTCCGGTAGCGGATCCAAAGGGATCCGCCACCTGAAACGGGGTCTCCGCTATCTACATCTTCGCCTCCATCTCCCGTCCTCCGCCCAATCTTCTCTCCTCCCTCTCTGTCCACCTGGCCCCACCCGGAAGTTCCGCCTACTGGCCCAGTGATTGGTTTCTTTATTCACATAAAGTGTCACATGAAGTCCTGAGCACGTGATTTACTCCTGGTCCCTGGTAGCCCTTCTTGGGGAAGCTGAATTAGCATCAAAATACAAACAGCACCAGGGCTAACAACTTGAGTCTAAAGCTGCTACTGGAATAGCTTTTGACAGTCAGTCTGGACAAAACACCTACCACCGGTTTTTCCTCCTTCCTGGATCGCAATCTCTGTTCCCTCGCCCTCTTTTTCTGAAACACCCCATTTAAAACACTGCATGGGTTCCTGTCGTGGCTCAGTTTCTCCTTTTGCAAAATCCAAGTTAGGTAGCGTCCTCTCAGTAGCTGCTAACTCCATGACTCCTTCCCCCTTCAGTACCAAGGTTCTGTTTCCCTGACCTCAGTCCGCTGGTCTGTATGTACGAGGGAGGGAGGATGGTTGGTTGCTTGTTTTAGACTTGGTGGTTTGATTTTATTTTTTTGTTCTGGCACTGCTGGAGATAGAATCCGGAGCATCCTGAGTTCTAATACATACTCTACCTCTAAACTTTGTCTCCCACCACACCCCCTTTTAAATTGTATTGGGGTACATTGCCATGTATTTACAATCCTCCTGCTCCAGCCTCCTAAGTAGCTAGTATTATATCTGTACGCCACCATGCCTGGTCCATGCTGTTCATTTCAACTAGGCTTCCATGAATCCCCACGTCCTGGTTCCATGTTTCCTCAAATCCCTTGAGGCTGCGGCACGTGGTTCGCTACATCCATAAATGATCTGCCTCCACAATTGTATCCTTCTATATCTGACTTTATGGCCTGACCATCATGTCAACATCCCAATACAGAAACTTAAAGATTCTGACTTTCTCATCCCCCAGATCTTCCTATTAACACCACAGAAATAACTCTAGACTGGGGCTCTTCTTCTCTGCTCCCGTTGCGTTAATTCCATTATCAACAACCCTTGACTTTGCTTTAACTACAGACTTTGGTTTCCCTGTCTTCCATTTCAATACACATGCCACTCAGTCACTGCCTTGGTCTTTATAAATCATGGATCAATCTGATCCTGTAACAACATGGCCTTTCCAGTTTCCAATATTTAAAAAAAGAGCAAACCCTGCATGCGCTTTGTAGAGAACTCTGAAAGGGGTGTGTTCAGCCCAAAGCAGTGGGTGCATAGGTATCCTCTGTGCACACTTGAGTTATTTCTCCACTGCACTCCATGGAAGTAGCTATGGTTCTGGGTAGAGCATCTTCTTCCACTGCAGCTGACTCAAGGTATATAAATTCCCTGTTCATAGTTCTCCTATAAAAACAGCAACAATGCTGGGCAGTGGTGGCGCACACCTTTAATCCCAGCACTTGGGAGGCAGAAGCAGGCAGATTTCTGAGTTCGAGGCCAGACTGATCTACAGAGTGAGTTCCAGGACAGCCAGGGCTACACAGAGAAACCCTGTCTCAACCCCCCCCCCCCAAAAAAAAAACAGCAACAACAAAATCACTCAACTTGTCACTTTCAAAATGGATGTCCTTAAAAACTAAAGGAAAATTTTAAGGAAAATCCATGAAGTACACACCAAAAGTATGGTCCATAAAAAAAATAAATAAATAGAAAGACAAGTTGGGTTGGATTTTATCAAAAGTAAAACTTTTGCCCCTCACATTAGGTGGGTATAAACTTGAGAGGGAGGCAGATACAGGGGATCTCTAAGAGTTCAAGGCCAGCCTGGTCTACATAGAGAGTTCCAGGAAAGCCATGACTATAGAGAGATTCTGTCTAAAAAACAAAAACAAGGGCTAGAGAGATGGCTCAGCAGTTAAGAGCACTGACTGTTCTTCCAGAGGTTTTGAATTCAATTCTCAGCAATCATATGGTGACTCACAATGATCTGTAAAGGGATCTGATGCCCTCTTCTGGCATCCAGGTGTACATACAGACACAGCACTCATATATTAAAAATAAATAAATAATAAATAACAAAACCAAAAATTTTTTTTGCCCTTCAAAAACTACTTTGAAGAGAAGACATATTGGTGTGTATAATAATCATAGCAATGAAGTGGCTGAGACGGGAGTACTATTCATTTTAGGCTAGCCTGGGATACACAGTGAAAGAAAGAAAGAAAGAAAGAAAGAAAGAAAGAAAGAAAGAAAGAAAGAAAGAAAGAAGCAAACAAAGAAACAAAGAAAGGATAAAAGAAAAGAAAGAAAGGAAGGAAGAGAAGAAGGAGGGAAAAGGGAGAGTAAGTCAGGAAGAAAGTGGGTTTTTTGTTTTTGTTTTTTTTTTAGATTTATTTATTATTATATGTAAGTACACTGTAGCTTTCTTCAGACACACCGGAAGAGGGCATCAAATCTCATTACAGGTGGTTGTGAGTCACCATGTGGTTGCTGGGATTTGAACTCAGGACCTCCAGGAAGCACAGTCATTGCTCTTAACCACTGAGCCATCTCTCCAGCCCAGGAAGAAAGTGTTTTAACTGACATCTATAAAAGGCTTGTATCCAGAATATATCATTGACTTTTTTTTTTTTTTTTTTTTTGGTTTTTCGAGACAGGGTTTCTCTGTGTAGCCCTGGCTGTCCTGGAACTCACTCTGTAGACCAGGCTGGCCTCGAACTCAGAAATCCACCTGCCTCTGCCTCCCAAGTGCTGGGATTAAAGGCATGCGCCACCACCGCCCAGCTGCACATTTCTTAAAAAGGGTAACATGTAAGTACTGTTGTTGTTGTTGTTGTTTGCTTGCCTTTTTTGTTTGTTTTCTTTTTTTTTTTTTTTTTGCGACAAGGTCTCTCTATGTGGTGTTGGCCACCCTGAAACTCTTAAGTAGATCAGACTGGCCTTAAACTCACAGAGGTCCTTTTTCCTCTGCCTCCTGAGTTCTAGGCGCCATTATGCACAAAGTATCTTTCTCTCTTATCTGCTATGTAATCCAGGCTGGCCTCCAATTTATAATCCTCCTGACAATTGACAATTTCACGAAAAGTTAAATATTATCTACCTACCAGATGGCTGCGCCATTCCATTCCCAGATAGTTATTCACAACTGAAAGTCTACGCCACATTGGGAGTGTGATTCAGTGGTCTGCGTAAGGCCCCCGACTCTGATTCCTCACCACCACAGTGGAAAATCATATCCATAAAATAAACAGAGGCGTGCGCCACCTGTACGGTGGAACAGCACTTACCAATAAAGGTATGATCTGCCGATACACACAACAGCACAGAGGGATAATGATCTTGCCAGTCAGAGGTACAATCTGCCAGCACACAGAACACGGAGGAATAATAATCTCACATCGCAAAAAGAGGTCAAGACAAAGATACATATATAAATGTGATTCCATTTATATAGAACAAAAACTGCAAGCCGGTCTAAGAGCAGCGGACTGTGGCTGTCAGGAAAGGAGAACGAGTAAAGGACCGACCAGGGGACTGAGAGGGACACAAGGACACTCTGGGGTGATGAATATGCTCTCCCGCTGTGGTGCTGATATTAGTACAAATGTAGCTCTGATCAAATGCTGAATATTCTGGTTCAGTGAAGCTGAGCTATCTCAAGAGAAACTAATAGCTCTGCTTAAAGAATGAATGGTACCTCTTCAGGTTTCCTGATTAAAATTCACCCCCAAAACACAGAAAACAAATCTGGGTTCCAAACCGTCATCTGTCTGTCTTTATATGGCTTTGACCTGGTTACTTAAGCCCATGTCCACTCTCCTCGCTCAGCTCACTCTCTGACAAGAGCTTAGGATGCAGACCAGACTGGCCTGGAATTCGCTGTGTGGCTCAAGGTGACACACTCACGGTGATCCTGTCTTCGCCACCTGCCAAGCGCCGCAGTGACAGATGTACAACGCCTTGTCCAGCTTCTTTAAAATAATGTTCATGTAGGTTAGAGAGATGGCTCAGCATAAAGAGCTCTAGCTGCTCTTCCAGAGAGCCTGGGTTCAATTCGCAGCACACACAGGGTAGCTAACTGTCTGTCTCTGGGAATTCAGTGCTCTCTCTGGTCTCTGTGGGCACTGCATGCATGTGGTGCACAGACAGATGTATAGACAAAACACCCATGCATTGTAGGGCTGACACTATGAAGCCTCACAAGCTGGTGTAATGACAGACAAGAGTCTCTGACGCATCCCAGGTGCCAGTGTACATTAGGCCCCAGCTCTGAGGTGGTGGGATTTGGCTCTGTTTACTTTTTTTTTTTAAATAAAGATTTATTTTATTTATATGAGTACACTGTAGCTGTTGTCAGACACACCAGAAAAAGGGCATCAGGTCTCATTAAGGATGGTTGTAAGACACCATGTGGTTGCCAGGATTTGAACTCATGACCTCTGGAAGAGCAGTCTGTGCTCTTAACCGCTGAGCCATCTCTCCAGGCCTGACTTTTTTTTTCTTCCATCTTTCCTTGAAGACAGCAACCCTGGTGACAGATACCATCCTGAGGAAACAACAAGGAAGAAGCAGAGGAGACGTAGATCTTGGATTGTGTTCCTCTGAGAACACAGCCTAAAACCTAGACTGGAGCCTTCATGAGGGTGGGTGGGCTTCCAGAGGGAAGAGGGAAGAGAGGGGAGGAAGAGCGTACCAAACACACGTGAGGTTTGCCTCTCTCTGGTCAGGAGTCCGTCCCTCCAGAGCCCATCTGAAGTGGTATATATAATGAGCCTGTGTCACAAACCTCAGGAGGAACAGGAAGCTGGGGACCACCTTCGGAACAACCAGTCTCGTGTCTTCTCCCCACAATCCTGTCAGCTGCTGGGGAGATGAGGAGACAGGCCTCTTACCCTAGGCCTTGTCAAGGCCAGCAAAAGGCCTACCACAGCTATGGCTCAAGCCAGAGGCCACCTGAGGGCTTATATACAAAGCACCCTGGCTGTGGCCCCAGGCACAGAGAGCCCAGCCTCAGACAGCAACGTGACACGGACAGACAAACCTAAAGGGACTTTCAGCAGGGACCACACCCTAATCTTGATTAGGGTGGCAAGCCAGGGCTACTAACTTCCTCAAAAACTCCCTCAGGACAGGTGTCTGGGAGAAAGGAGAGACTGTGGCAAGAGTGAGTCACTACAGGGGCCCTGAGAGGAAAGGGTGGAGCTGGTTGTTTATCAGAAGGAAATGTTAGCCATTCAGAGCAGTCCTTAAATCAGCTCTCTCTGTTCTACAAGGAAAGTCGAGTCTAAACGCACCTCACACTGGGGATTCAGGAATGCTCGCTGCAGTGAGGACTGCTGCCTGCTAAACACCTGTCATGTGCCGGATTTCATTCCATCTCCACAATGACCGAGCCTAGCAGGTACTATAGTTAACCAAAACACAGAGAGATTAACCAAACAGCTGCTAATTAACAGAGCAGAATTTTATTACTGGCACCAGAGTTTGTTCCTTGACCACTAGACAATATTCCATTTCCTCTGTGTGTGTGTGTGTGTGTGTGTGGTGTGCATTTTAAAATGTGTTATCACCAGGCTGATCTACGTAGTAAGTTATAGGACAACCAGTGCTATATAATAAGACCCTGTCCATTAATAAATAAATGCACACCCACCCTTATGTCTTACATGAGTCCTCCATATATATTGTAGGCTCATTCGATTTAAGAAATAACGTGCCGGTAGTGTTGGCGCACGCCGGTAGGATTTGCTGAAGGAGACAGAGGCAGGAGGATCATGAGTTCAAGGCCTGCCTGGGCTATACATTTTAAAAAGGGGTTGGTGAGATGACTCAGGCGGTAAGAGCACTGACTGCTCTTCCGAAGGTCCTGAGTTCAAATCCCAGCAACCACATGGTGGCTCACAACCATCCNTANNGAGATCTGATGCCCTCTTCTGGAGTGTCTGAAGACAGCTACAGTGTACTTACATATAATAAATAAATAAATAAATAAATAAATAAATAAATAAATAAATAAATAAATAAGAAATAGCTCATGCCTTTAATCTCAGGAGGCAGAGGCAGGTGGATCTCTGAGTCTGAGGCCAGCCTGGTACAGAGCGAGTTCTAGGACAGACAGGACTACACAGAGAAACCCTGGGTTGAAAAACCGAAGAAGAGAAGGAAGGAAAAGGGAGGAGGAAGAAGGGAGAGAAAAAGAAAAGGGAAAGGAAAGAAAAGAAAGTACCATATCACACCAAGAAGGGAGTCCATTAGGAGGACCAGCCTGATCCACTGGGACGAGTCGGTTTAGGAGATCAGATCTTCGGCATTAGCTGGACACAGTGAGCAAACAGAAGGGCTCTAAACTACTGGGTGTTTTATATAAGTACTTATGCAGCCACAGCAGTTATGGCTGCTCAAAATACTTTAAGATTTTGTTGTTTTTATTTTAGATGTAGGAGTGTTTGGCTGTATGTATACTTGTGCACCATGTGCATGCGTGTACACCAGAGGAAGGTGTAGGCAGTCATAAGCTTCTATGTGGTTGCTGGGAATCGAACTCAGGTCCTCTGCAAGAGCAGTCAATGCTCTTAACCACTGAGCCATCTCTCCAGTCCCCTCTAAAATCCTTTTAGTCTCTGCACACTAACAAAGAGTTGAGGTAAGTCCCCAACTTGAGGGGCTTAGGTTTGTGAGTAGAATTTGCTGGTACACACTCCACACTCCTCTCTGAGAGGGGCTGGGGGAGGGTTTTACTGTCCTGAGACAGGAAGCGGCTTTGGAAAGGCATCTCAGCTTCGATACAGAAAAGCAAGAGGGGCTCTGCCATGCCTGGAATCCTGCAGGAGGCCATACCGTCAGCACTGGAGGGGGGGATAGACCTTCCAGAAGGAAGCCCCCAGGAGAGGTCTCCTTCCAGGCAGAAACTCACTCTGTAGCGGTTTTTCTGTCCAAATCCTGGAATTTGTTTTATGACTTCATCAACTGTAGCACTGTTCCCCAAAGAGGCAGATTGTCGTTACTGTCATTGTTGTTTTGTCTTTTGTTGGTTTGGTTTTGGTTTTTTGTTTTTGCGGTGTTTTGTTTTCCCCTAGGGATATTTCTCCTTTTCTGGTGAGGCATATTTCCCAACAGTTAAGGCAGAGACAAGAGACCTGTACTGCCACCTTAAAAAAAAAAACAAAAACAAGAACAAAAATAAAGGTTCCTTAACACTTTGTTTACATCCAGGCCAAAACAAAACAGTTAGGGGGGTTTCTAATTTCTTCATCTGCAGTGTGTCCAACTGCGTCTGTGGCAATTTGCTGACAGTGCTGTATGAGCTACCAACTAGGAAAAAGGCCAGCTCTTGTCACCATTGACGCTGATGACACAATGGTGTCTGGGCAGGAAAGAAAAGAGAAAGTAAGTTTGTCCTGTGGAACTTCCTTGTTGGAGATCACAACACCCTCCTGAACTGGAAACAAGCACACACACGCACACACACACACACACACTCACACACACGCACACACGCGCACGCACACACACACACACGTGCACGCGCACATACACACACGTGCACGCACACACACGTGCACACACACGCACACGCGCGCACACACACCCCTCCAAGTTTATCTCTGTCAGAATCTTACCGTAGACAAACTCTAGTTTCAGAAAAGTTAGGAAGCAGAGAGTTCCAGGGTGAGATGCTACAGAGAGGAGAGGGGAGTGACTTCATCTCAGCACAGGGCCCTAGGGGAGGACAGGAGGCTGCAATTCAGTGCACACCTCATAAATCCATCTAAGAAAAATTAGAATGTCAAGTTTTAAATAAGGATATAGAGGGCTGGGGAGATGACTCCATAATTAAGAGCACTTGCTGCTCTTCCAGAGGTTCCAAGTTTAGTTCTCAATGACGGAGGGAGGTGGCTCACAACAGCCTCTAACTCCAATTCCAGGGGATCTGACACTGTACTGGCTAGTTTTGTGTCAACTTGACACAGCTGGAGTTATCACAGAGAAAGGAGCTTCAGTTGTGGAAATGCCTCCATGAGATCCAGCTGTAAGACATTTTCTCAGTTAGTGATCAAGGGAGGAGGGCCCCTTGTGGGTGGTGCCATCTCTGGGCTGGTAGTCTTGGTTCTATAAGAGAGTGGACTGAGCAAG
>NC_034597.1:46895333-46897717 GCF_900095145.1 Mus pahari | reverse complement strand
TTTCCTCCCCAACTTGCTTCTTAGTCATGATGTTTGTGCAGGAATAGAAACCCTGACTAGGACAGACACCCTCTTCCACCCTCATCTAAATAAACAACATAAAATACAAGAAAATAAAAATCCATGAAGCCCTATCTGGGAACAACTCCTTGGGACATATTCCAACGTGATCACTCAGTTTTGTTTGAGACCGAATCTTACTAAGCAGACCAGGCTAACCTCAAATTCGCTATCCTCCTGCCTCAGACTCCCTTGTGCTGGGCCAATATATCTACCTATTATTCTTATTTTTCTAAAGAGGTTTATACACACTTCTTTTTTTTCTCTTATTGTTTCTTTTCATTTCTATTGTTTGAGATAGGCCCTCTCTCACCCTGTAGCTTAGTCTGGCCTCGAATTTAGAAATCATCAGAAGATGACCTTGAATTTCTCATCTTCTTGCCTAGAACTGCAAAGTGTTACGATTACAGGCACACGTTATCATTCCCAGTTTTATACTTTTCTTTTATTCTCCCAATAAAATTTAATGTCTACACTCAGCTAAAGTGCTTATTAATACAAATCATTAAATATTCATTAAACTATCTTCATATCCCACCACCCTTCCCTCCCCTCCCCTTTTTTGAGGCAAGGTCTCAGGTAGCCCAGGTTGGCCTTAAACTCACCATGCGATAATAACCTTAAACTTCTGGTTCCCCTGCTGCCACCCCAGAGGGTTGGGATTATAGGATCCCAGGCCTGCACCATGGCTCCTGGTTTACACACAGGCTGGGGTCCAACTCAGGGCTTCTAGCAAGAGAAGAGAGCGCTCCACCAGATGACTTACATCCCCCACTCCCTGAATCTCTTTTCTGACACATGTAATTTTACCTTTATCAGATCCTTCTTACTTGTAAAATATGTGTAGCTTAAAAAGCATCATTTTACGTATTTAAAATATACAGTTCAGTGGCATTAAATACATCCACACTGTTGCTGCTATTACCATCCATTACTAGAACATATTTAAAAAAATTAAAAAAGAACAAGAAAATATTTTTTAAAGTCCCAGATAGATGGGGAGGGGGGAGGCCTCAGCCAAAATTCTTGTACTAAAATGGCAAAGCTGGAGTCACAACTGAACATATCAGTCCCCTGGAAAAGAGCCTCCTTTAAATTTGGCAAAGATAGGCAAGGCTATTGAAAAGCTTAGCATAAGGAGCAAGAAGGTTTAACATGTGCAAATTTGGAATCACACCAGAAGAGGGGGAAAAATGTAAACACCAATCCCACATCTTGCCAATGTATATTTTTCAAGGAGTGAAAAGACGACATTTCTAAAATATTGAACGCGCACTCCACAGACTAAGCCATTCCTAACGATGGAAACTAAGATTTCAGGAACTCTGAAGTGAAGTGCAGCAAGGAGAGCAAAGTTTCCAGCACACTCAACCCAAACCACTGAGCATCCTGACGAGAGCGGTGACTCTCTTCTTCCAAACAGCATCTGCTGTGAGCACTTCCACCTCCGAGAAGAACTAGAAGCTGGGATTCAAATAGCTTCTGTACAATAATGTCCACAGCACCGTCATTTACAATGTTTGAAAGGAGAAAACACTCAAATGCCCAGGATGGATGAATGGATATAGAGGTGTGGTATGTATGCAGTGTACTAGAATAGTTTCAGCCTTTATGGATATTATTAAATTACCTTAATAAACCTTATTAAAATTCAGAAACAATCCATAAAATATTGAAGATGCTATGTCTGAATCCGAATGAAGTAAACCAGTCACATGGCATGTGGTTCTTCTCCTTCTCCTTCTTCTCCTTCTCCTTCTCCTTCTCTGTCTCCTCCTTCTCCTTCTCCTTCTCTGTCTCCTTCCCTTTCCCCTCCTCCTCCTCCTCCTCCTCTTCTTCCTCCTCCTCTTCCTCCTCTTCCTCCTCCTTTTTGAGACAGGGTTTCTCTGTGTAGCCCTATCTGTAGACCAGGCTGGTCTAACTCTGCCTCCAGAGTATTGGGATTAATGGTGTGTCTCTTTTATAAGGCATCTGAAGTGTTCTTCAGTGAAGAGTGGAGCGTGGGGGGCGGGGGGCGGGGGGCAGGCAGGAATGGTAGTTTACTGGGCCTGGGAGGAAGGAATGGGAGTAACTGTGAAATTGCTCCAGAGTGTTAGCTTGAGGTTGGATCTTCCTACTAGGACTGAATGCTAGGGTCGACTATCCAGTTCATTCTTTTTTGTTTTGTTTTGTTTTGTTTTTTTCAAGACAGGGTTTCTCTGTCTAGCCCTGGCTGTCCTGGAACTTACTCTGTAGACCAGGCTGGCCTCGAACTCAGAAATCCACCTGCCTCTGCCTCCCGAGTGCTGGGATTAAAGGCATGTGCCACTACCCCTGGCTTATCC
>NC_034597.1:46855598-46895048 GCF_900095145.1 Mus pahari | reverse complement strand
ACTCCCTCTTCTGGAGTGTCTGAAGATAGCTACAGTGTACTTACACACAATAAATAAATAAAAATCTTTAAAATTTTCTTTTTTGGGCTGGTGATGGCTCAGTGGGTAAGAGCACCCAACTGCTCTTCCAAAGGTCCGGAGTTCAAATCCCAGCAACCACATGGTGGCTCATAACCATCCATAACAAGATCTGATGCCCTAGCCGGGCGTTGGTGGCGCACGCCTTTAATCCCAGCACTCAGGAAGCAGAGGCAGGCAGATTTCTGAGTTTGAGGCCAGCCTGGACAACAAAGTGAGTTCCAGGACAGCCAGGGCAATACAGAGAAACCCTGTCTTGAAAAACCAAAAAAAAAAAAAAAAAAAAAAAAAATCTGATGCCCTCTTCTGGAGTGTCTGAAGACAGCTACAGTGTACTTACATATAATAAATAAATAAAAATTCTTTTTTAAATTTAATTTGATTTTTTTGTTTTATCTGCACATAGTCTGTGATCACATGCATGCCTAGTGCCCACAGAGGACACAAGAAGGTGTCAGATCCCCTGGCATTGGAGTTACATACAATTGTGTGCCACCATGTGTGTACTGGGAATCAAGCCAAGGTCCTCTGGAAGACCAACCGCTTCACGGATGAGCCATCTCTCCAGCCCCTACCTTAAACTCATTTTTACTTATTTATTTTGAGACAAGGTTTTGCTATGTAGCTAAGGGCCTCAAACTCCTTATGTAGACCAGGCTGGTCCTAGAGGTCTGCCTGCCTCTGCTTCCTGAGGGCTGGGATTAAAGGTGTGCACCACCAGTCCTGTTGCCCAACAGTCGGACACTCTGGGATCTTGAAAAGCCTCATCGAGAGTCTATGCCACCGGGCATGGTGGCGCACACCTTTAATCCCAGCACTCGGGAGGCAGAGGCAGGCGGATTTCTGAGTTCGAGGCCAGCCTGGTCTACAAACTGAGTTCCAGGGCAGCCAGGGCTATACAGAGAAATCCTGTCTCAAAAACAAACAAACAAACAAACAAACCGTATATGCCATACTTGCCTGAAGCATGAATCAGAGTATTTACTTGCCAAAGGTGTCACACAAGGGAAAGGGTGAGAAGCCCTTAGTCAGAGCTGCTGCAGAGGACATCACAACGGCAGTAGCTCGATTGTAGGGCCAGCACACCTATCCTGATTGCAATGCCCTGGGATAGACCCTGGGCCTTCCAGCTCCACAGAGTAGTTCATAGATCAGACAACCCCTACTTAGTAGCTGCTCTTGCTGAGCAGGGATTCAGAGAGGCCCTTTAGTGCGTTGCTGCATGCCTCATACCTTCAGCAGCCGCCTGCACCACAGGTAGACTTATATAGCCCAGAGGCACTGGCAAAATTAAGCTAACTTGAGCTTGAGTGTGGGGCGGGAGCAGCTTAGTAGGCAAAATTCTTGTCATGCAAGCATGAGGACCTGAACCCATATCCCCACAACTCAAGTGACACTGGGGACTGTAGCCCATGTATACCATGCCAGTGTTCCTACAGTAAGATGAACGACAGGAGACTACTGGGACATTAACAGGCTGACACATAGCATTATGCACAAAGCAGAGAACAAACTGACCCTATCTCAAACAAGGAGAAAGGTTAGGTCCAACACCTACACACACACACACACACACACACACACACACACACACACACACACACACCAGGACATGCACCCCTCCCCCAACATGCATGAACATGCACACACATAAATAAATTTTAAGATAAATAAATAAGGCAAGCATGGTGGTGTACACCTTTAATCCCAGCACTTAGTCAGGAGGCAGATGCAGATGGCTCTCTGGGAGTTTGAGTCAACCTGGTCCGTATAATCGAGTTCCAGATCAACCAGTGCTCCAAAAAGAGACCCTGTCTCAATAAATAAATAAATAAATAAATAAATAAATAAATAAATAAATAAATAAATAAATAAGGGCTAGCTTGGTGGAACAGAACTCCATTCTAAACTATTCCCATAGTTACTTGGCCAAGCTATTTAAACTGGAAGTACTTGCGTTTCCTCTATAGAAAAGAAAATACGGTTGATCTAAGAGTAAAGAAGCCAGTATGTGTACCTGGCCCAAGACAAACCTTACTAGAAGCGTTACTCCATGATCTTAGGACCATAAAAACCTCCTGATCACCATCCTCCCTTCATCAAAATGTAGCTGGCAAGCGGTGGAGCTAAGCGGTCCAAGAGAGACTAGCTACCGTGGGGATTTAATCGTTCCTGGATGGTGAGGACGCCTTTTGTGGCACGTCCAATGCCCCGTTGCTCCTCAGGTGGAAGCAGTTTCAAGCCAAGTGCACAGGAAATAGCCCCAAAGTTTTCAATGCTCCACCCCAGGGGGCGGGGATAGAAGAAGGGCCTTCTCTTTAAAAAGGGAAGTTGTGCAGTCACTCATTCAAAGTCCGGGGGAGCGACCAGGGAAGCGGAATTCGGGGCCTGAACCTCCGTGCCTTGACCAACTGATTGTTTGTTCCCTTTGCAGACCCTGCCGTCCTCTCAGTCCACACTCTCAGCCGTAGACGTCGGGTTTCCAGCTCCATCTATGCACACATAACTCCAGGAAGCCGCTAGCTCCCGATGTCTTCTGTCAAGTTATGGTGAGTGGGGAGTGAGCTGTGCGTCCGCCACACCCACACAGGTGGCCGGGGGACACACTCAAAGGACGCCTTTTCTGAGGCAGGGGACAAAGCTGGGGGTGAGGCGGGCCGCAGCGGGGAGGCTAGACACGCTGCCCACGCTGCCCACGCGCAGTCACGGAATCGCGGAGCTTGGGAAACAGAGGATGCGCCGAGCTGGGGACGGGCCCCCTACCGGACAAGAACCTTTCTCAGGCCTACTGGTGCGTCAGCGGTTTCTCTGATGAGCCACAAAGAACTGAAGAAGCTGGAGTTTGTGGGCCAAGGAGGGTTCGGAGTCGTGTTCCGGGCACAACACAGAGCATGGAACCTCGATGTCGCAGTCAAGATCGTGAACTCGTGAGTGACCCCAGCTGTAGGCAGAGTGTGGTCACGAGCCTGAGTGGGACAAGGGTGGGGTCTTCCAGAGTGCAATCCAACTTTGGCCCCCTTTAGGAAGAAGATCTCCAGGGAGGTGAAGGCTATGGTGAATCTTCGTAATGAGAACGTTCTGCTCCTGCTGGGGGTCACTGAGGACCTCCAATGGGACTTCGTGTCCGGGCAGGCTCTGGTGACAAGATTCATGGAGAACGGCTCCCTCGCTGGGCTGCTGCAACCCGAGTGCCCTCGGCCCTGGCCACTCCTCTGTCGCCTGTTGCGGGAAGTGGTGCTGGGGATGTGCTACCTACACAGCTTGAACCCTCCGCTCCTGCACCGGGACCTCAAGCCCTCTAACGTTCTGCTGGACCCAGAGCTCCACGCCAAGGTTAGTCCATCTACAACCTAGTATAGACTTGGGACCATGTTGAGTACCCTCGGCCTGTCCCTCTGAATACACAGGTGACAAGACCCAACTAGGAGTTTTATCTCTAGTCATACCAGGTGACCCTCCTTACCAGAGACCCTTCTTAACCCCCTGGCTCAGTTCCACAGATCTAATGCACCCTCATGGGCTCAGGCTGACTTATCGCAGGCCTGCCCATCAGCAACTCAGCTCTCCTGCTAAGGTCTCAATGACTCTACCTTTCCTCTGGTCCTCCATACCACCTTCCAAAAAGCTGAGAGGCTGCTGCATCTTCTGGGGAGCAAGAGAGGGAAAAAAATCTCTGACCCCCTTCATCGAATCCCTTCCCCGTCCTTTCCTTTCCAGCTAGCAGATTTTGGCCTGTCCACGTTTCAGGGAGGGTCACAGTCAGGGTCAGAATCAGGATCCAGGGACTCCGGGGGCACCCTAGCTTACCTGGCCCCAGAGCTGTTGGTTGATGTCAACCTGAAGGCTTCTAAAGCGAGTGATGTCTACAGGTAAACCATCCACCCCAAACACACTCCACATTTCTATACCAATTTGGGCCCTTCTAAAGGGTATGATACGGGAAAGAAGTCTTGCCAGAGGCCATCTAAGCCTCCATTTGTGTCTGTACAGCTTTGGGATCCTCATGTGGGCAGTGCTGGCTGGCAGAGAAGCTGAATGTAAGACTCCAAATGGATTCTCTTAGCTCAGGTGCCCGAAAGCACCTGAAACCCTGGAGCCCTCCCTTTTACCCCAACCGACTAACACCGCCCTCTTCCCACCTCACCTCTCCCTTGGACCACTCTCCCTGCTCCTGTCCGAGATAGAATGGGATGTCGCTTCATTTCATGAATTCCTTATGTTATCCCCAACGCCAGTGGTAGACAAGACTTCACTAATCCGGGAAACAGTGTGTGACAGGCAGAGTCGTCCTCCACTGACAGAGCTGCCTCCAGACAGCCCTGAGACTCCCGGCTTGGAAAGACTGAAGGAGTTAATGATGCATTGCTGGAATTCCGAGTCCAAAGAGAGGCCATCCTTCCAGGGTGCGTTAGCCGTATCTCTGGCAACTAGGGTAGACTTGGGTCTTCATCAGGGAGCTTCTCCAAGGAAAGAAATCTGACTCATAGACAACTCGCTATTGTCTTTCAGACTGCGAACCAAAAACCAAAGACGTTTACAATCTGGTAAAGGACAAAGTAGATGCTGCTGTCTCCGAGGTGAGTTTCAAACACCGCCCTCCTGTCCAGGGACTGTTCGGAGATGGCACAAGCGGCTCCCTTAACCATGCAGCCTACCTTCACTGGGCCACCATTATTTAATCCTTGATTGTCATTCCCATTCACCAGAATCTACTCCTTAGTCTCCAGAGACCAAGAAAATATTCACCGGGGCTTACGTTGGCTGCCCTAGCTCCTGACAACAAGGTCCTCCTGTCTGTCTGCGCAGGCAAAGCATTACCTGTCTCAGCACGGAAGCAGTGACAGAAACTTGTCTGCCAGAGAACCGATACAAAGAGACCCAGAAATGGATTGCCCAAGGGAAACCTTGGTTTCTGAAATGCTGGACCGCCTGCATTTGGAGGAACCCTCCGGACCAGTTCCTGGGAAATGCCTTTCTGAGAGAACACAGGAAACATCAGTTGGGCATGCCACACCAGCAAGGACATCTTCTCACACCGTGGCTGGTACTCCCCAAATTCCACATACTTTACCCTTCAGAGGCACAACACCGAGGCCAGTCTTTACCGAGACTCCGCATCCTGATCCCCACAGGAATCAGGTGAGACACTGGCAAGACTTAGAGCATACCCTCTTACCAAGGAGGACCGCACGGTGATGAGATTAGCCTCTTGAGTAGAAAGCCTGAGAACTCTGTGTTGTTTGCAGGGAGATGGAAGACACAGCACTCCTTGGTACTCCTGGGCCCCACCAAATCCAACGACAGGTACCCATTCTTCATCCTCTGTTGCTCTCCCCGCTCAGCTCTCCCATCACCTTCCTCCTCAGCACCTACCTTTAGACACGAGTTACTCTGGAGGTGGGAAGGAATGACTAGAGATCATCTAACCCGATCTGCCTCGTTTAATACACGAGGAGCTTGACATCCACTAGGAAAGGGTCCCACTGAGGTCACACAACAAAAGTCGGGATCGGCTGACTTTTCCCAGCACAGAGTCTGTGAGCCCCCACAGTTTCATTATTGATAAGCAAGTCCAGAGAGTCTCCCATCAAAGACACCCAAACACCAGGCACTACACCTTCGGGCTTCTATAAGACTAATTCTGAAGAGGCACAGCTCAGACACAGTTGCTAGCAGGGGAAGACCCTGCATTTGCATTCCCCAGGGTGATCACAAGGTGTCGCTGCCCCTCTCCCCAAAGTGCTTGTCAACCTCATCCTTCTAACCTCTGAACCCTCTCACCACCACCTCCTCCTTTTGCTCTTAAAGGGCCACCGTCTGTTATCCTCAACAACTGCTCTGAAGTGCAGATTGGGAACCACAACTGCTTGGTAGTACTACCAAGAACCCCCTTTCCCAAGAAGGACCCAACACAGTTCGGCAGGGGTAGGGGCTGGCAGCCCTTCAACAATTAGACTTCAGCGAATCACTGCAAGAGCCTGAAGCTGGAAGTGCACCATTCAGGCAGCCAGTATAATTAATGTGGGAATAAAAACATGTTCTAAGCAACCTGGACTGGCTGTGACAATTCCTTGCCACTTCCTGAAGCTCACAACATTCTGTGAGGATAGTCAGACCTACACCCAAACTGACTTTTGACCTATCTCCTTAAAGTCAATAAACGTAGCTTATTAATTTATGAGTGAGTCTGAGGTGTCAATCCAGAGCATCAGGGATGGACAGCCAGGAGCTGGCTATCCTGGGGGAGGGGGGGAGGTAGGGAGGAGATGGTGCTGCAGGAAAAGGGGACCTGGGGACCAGATATAGGCAACCTCTTGGTTCATAAGGTCAGGGTGCAGCTGGTGGCAGGAAGGAATCCGAGGGCTTGCTCTCTGATGCTCCAGTCTCAGGGTGGGGTACTTCCTCCAGAGCTCAGGGTTGATACCACCTTAAGCCTAGGCTGACAGGAGAGAAGTTGACGTCAGACTGCTCCCCCTTTTCTCCTTGATTTTGAGCACTGGGTTTTGAGGCCCTGGTGAAGGAAGGTGTCTCAGGAAGTTCAAAGGCACCCCAGGCTCTCTAGACCACCATACACCTGCTGCACAGACCTCATGCACCTTGCTTTCTAGGCATGGCAGCAGGGAGCATGGGGGGGTTGTTTGTTTGTTTTGTTTTGATTTGATTTGATTTCTCTGTATCCAAGAAATAATAACTCTATCCAACAAAAAGGAACACCAACCCAAGGAGCTGGAAATGGTCAGACAGTTCACACTTGGCCATAACAGAGGAACCAAGAATGAACGGGGAAATGTCACTCCTGCCCTGCCCACACCCCGGCCCCAGCTGGTACCAGGACCCTGCTCCTCCCAGCTTTCTTCCAGGCTTTCCTTGGCCTCCCCACTTCCAAATGTTGTGTCCTTATCTTGACACATCCCTTTGTAGTCCCCTTCCCCCATTACCTCGTATTTCTCCCACGGCCCACCTGCTTATTGTCGTTGTCGTTAAAGAAAGAGGGAAGGTGATGATTAGAGAATGCGTTCTGGGCATGGGAAGCGGCCAGGGGAGTCCGGCTCCAGAACGGGAAGGGGCTGGACTGTATCGCGGGGAAGTGGGAGGGGGCCTTGGCGCCAAGAGGGAAGTGCCAGTCGCCCCGGCAGGCCCTGAGCCACTAGTAAAGCAGCGAAGGTGAATGGCAGCCAGCCCACCCAGGTTCCCTCCTGGAGCCTAGCTTTGCTGAGAGAACTTCAGGAGTTTGACCCAAAGCAGTGAGTCTGGGGCACCTTCTTTTCAGCTCCAGCCAGGACTCTATCACGGTATGGACTGCGGGAAGGATGAAGAAGTCCTGTCACAGCTGGGAGCCCTGTGAGAGAGCACATAGCAGGGAACCCTATTGCTGCTGAAAGCTTAGTGGGTTGGGCTTCGGGAGGGGTGGGAAAGCGCGGTGGTCTGGGCCATGTTATTAACTCAGCACCCTGTGATCCCCAGGGCAGGGGCTCCGGGCTGGGGCTGGGGAGACCATGGCTCGCCTCTTCAGTCCCCGGCCTCCTCCCAGCGAAGATCTCTTCTATGAGACTTACTACAGCCTGAGCCAACAGTACCCACTGCTGATACTGCTTTTGGTCATTGTGCTCTGCGCGCTCGTGGCACTGCCCGCCGTCGCCTGGGCCAGCGGCAGGGTAAGATGGGCTAGGTGTGGAAGCCTACTCTAGGCAGGGGCTGCCTCGGGCTGGGGACATTTGAAGATCTGAGATTTGTGAGGTCTTTTAGTTAATAATGTCTTTGCTGGGAATCAAAAAAGAAGCGTTGAACCTCATGAGTTGTGACTCTGGGTACATGTGACAGAGCTCTCCACCCTCTAAGCTTAGTCTCTGGGTCTATACTAGGACATAAGTGAGTTCTGAATGCTTCTCGCTGTGTTCTATTGGTTCTCTAATAAATCCAACACCGGATTTTCCATTTTTCCAGGGAGGAAACTCTACTCATGTCCCTGGGGAGATTCATTTCCTGACTTTTTTTTCTCTCCAGATTTGGGAATGTGGGGCCACTAGCTGTGCCCACAGACTTCCAAAAGATAGTTTTTTGCCTTCCTCCATCTTTTTTGTTTTTGTTTTTCGTTTTCATTCTGGCAAGAAAGGGGAAATATTCCAGTCTGGGTTTCCCTTTCACTCTTGGGAGGTAAGGTGGGGCAAATGACTGGGCACAACTAACCCCTGTCTACCCCAAGTCTTGAAAGAGGAGGGACGAGGGGTAGGATAGCATTGGGACTTACAGGCTAGAGGAAAGGCAGCCACTCAGAACTCAGTGCTTGTGGGAGCGAGGGGTTGCAGAAACTTGGGCTGCCCCGGTAGACATTTGTGAAGTTTAGTGGCTTAGCTTCAGGAGAAAGGGATTCTTTCTCCCAAGCAAATTTGCTATTTGGATGACATTCACTCCGAAAGCCAAGCAGATGCCTACCGCCCTCCTTTACCTGTGGGAATAGCCAGGCAAGTCTAGAATCCCATGGCTTGAGAGATTGGGACAGGAGGACCAGGAGTTCAAAGTCCTCAGCTGCAGCGAGTTGGAGGCCAGCCCAAGCTACATGAGCCCCTGCCTCCAAACTAAACAAACAACAAACAAACAAACAAACAAAGGCACCTGCGATGCAGAAGAGCACAGACTTGCAAATAGCCAAGAGCAGCTCAGCCTTCTGGGTAGCTCTCCCTGGTCCCATGCAAATGTTTCAGATAAACTAGGTGGAACCAGGTGACACTGCTGACCTCTCTGGACAAGACAGTAGGGTTTTAGAAATTTCTCTTGGTTTGATCTAATGTGAAAAACACGTGTCAGTGGCCCCTGTTTTCTTGTGTGTGGTTTTTTAAAAATTATTATTCATTTATCTAAGTGTATGTGTGTGTGTGTAAAGACAACTCAAAGGTATGAGTTCTCATCTTTCACTATGTGGATTCTGCGAATTAAACCAGAACATCGGTTTGGTGGCAAACACCGTTCCCCACTGTAGCATCTCACCAGCTCTATATCCTTTCTGCGCATGCGTTTCGGATACTTTGCCGAGCTGCTTTGAAGGACACCTAACTTGCTCCTTCTCACCTTGAGAGAACTTCAAAGTCGTCAAAGTATCTCCTCTCAGCCTGGTTTCAGATATCTTTTCTCCACAGGAGCTGACTTCAGACCCAAGCTTCCTGACAACTGTGCTGTGTGCTTTTGGTGGCTTCTCTCTGTTATTGGGACTCGCTTCCCGGGAGCAGCAACTGCAGCGATGGACACGACCTCTTTCCGGTCTCATATGGGTTGCATTGCTGGCTCTGGGTTATGGATTTCTGTTCACTGGGGGTGTGGTGAGCGCCTGGGACCAGGTGAGGAGAATCAAGGCTTGGGGGAAGGTGAACCTCAAACTTAGACCCTGGGCGCAACATCACGGGCCTTCAGCTTCCCACACTCTTCTCCAGGTGTCTTTTTTCCTCTTCATCATCTTCACCGTGTACGCCATGCTGCCCTTGGGCATGCGGGATGCTGCTGCTGCGGGGGTCATCTCATCCCTCTCGCACCTGCTGGTCCTTGGACTGTATCTTGGGTGGCAGCTTGAGTCACAGAGAGCTCTGCTACCACAGGTAAAAATGCAAGTGGTGCAGGTAGTGTGCCCAGAGCTGGCTCAACTACTTGGTAATGCTGTGAGCATTATCCAAGGCATGGCTCGGCCCTCGCAGAATCCAAGCACTGATAACGCCCCTATAGCGACCTCTAGTGTCGCTGCTGCATCAGTGCACCATGCTTACCTTTGCCAGAAGAGGGCACTATAGCCATGGGGAAATCAGTCAAGATTCTCTACAGAAGTAAAACGTGGAGCATTCGTGGAAAACGTGAATCAGAACTGGAGTAGTTTCTTGCGGCTGGAATGGGCTCAGGACATGAATATGGAGGAATAGCACTCTAGGCAAGATAGCATTCTATACATGCAAGATAGCTAGGCCTAGCTGGTCGTGGTGACACACGCCTTTAATCCCAGCACTTGGGAGGCAGAGGCAGGCAGATTTCTGAGTTCGAGGCCAGCCTGGTCTACAAAGTGAGTTCCAGGACAGCCAGGGCTATACAGAGAAACCCTGTCTTGAAAAACCAAAACAAACAAACAAACAAAAAACCCAACAACAGCAAAAAGATAGCTAGGCCTAAGCGGTCAGGTTGGCTCCACAGCCAAGAGTCTATAGCAGAGAGCAGAGAAGGAAAGCAACCAACTCTCCAGGACGGATGTCATAGAGTGGCTCTGATTGTTTTGAGATACCTAGGTCCTTAACCATAGAGCCAGCTCTCCTCGTCCTGTGTTTGGAACCAACTCCAACTACACAGGTAGACTCCCCAACCCACTAGGGTTGGGGGAGCGATACACTTTCTAAGTCTGGCCTTTGCCCACAGTTGGCAGCAAACGCGGTGTTGTTCCTGTGTGGGAACGTGGTGGGGGCGTACCACAAGGCCCTGATGGAGCAAGCACTGCGGGCCACGTTCCGGGAGGCTCTTAGCTCTCTGCATTCACGCCGGAGGTTGGACACTGAGAAAAAGCACCAGGTCAGTAGGACCTAAGAGGCAGGAAGGGATTGCAGCACAGAAAGAGCAGCTTTTTAGCGCCTTTTTTCTGAGTGACTCTGGGTAATTCATTTGCCTTCCTCAAGTATTTTCCTCCTTTATACGACTGTTGCCTGCACATGGAAGATTGTTGCTAGGTACCAGGTGAAACCCAGTGGGGAAGCTGAGGGTGAGAACCTTCTGCACAAACCTGATGAGGGAGTTCAGGTCCTAGAACCTAAGTAAAGGTCGATGGAGACAAGGAAAAGCTGACCTCTGACCTCCACCCATACCCTGTGGCACATGTGCCCACAAATACATACACCAGTCAATAATGACAAATTAAATCTTGGTCAGGTGTAGTGGTGTGCCACGTCTTTAATATCAGTTCTTGGGAGGCAAAAGCAGACATACCTCTGTGAGTTTGAGACCACCCTGGTTTAGATAGTGGATTCCAGGCCATCCAGAGGGATACGTAGTAAGACACTGTCTCAAAATGAGGATGAGGATGAGGATGATGATGATGATAATTATTATATTAAAGGAAGATTTCAAATTTAGGTGTTGACTTTAGTCCCTAAAAGTGACCAGGACAGATTGGGGTGCTGGTGTCCTGCTAGGTGGACTGGAAGGGTCGGGGAGCTACTAGTAGATAGCATAAGATAGCATATAATACGTGGGAGCCTGAGTAATTTGGAGGGCTAAGGTTCTTGGTTACAGGGCACAGCAGGGTCGGAGGGGTCACTCATGGGGGACTTCTCCAGGAGCACCTCCTCTTGTCCATCCTTCCTGCCTACCTGGCCCGAGAGATGAAAGCAGAGATCATGGCCCGGCTGCAGGCTGGACAGCACTCAGGGCCAGAGAACACAAACAACTTTCACAGCCTGTATGTCAAGAGGCACCAAGGAGTGAGGTATGAGGCAAGCCAGCCGGAGGGGAGGGACCCTGGGCTGCCGCCCTGTCCCTGTTAACATGGCTCACCCCGTACAGCGTGCTGTATGCCGACATCGTGGGCTTCACGCGGCTGGCCAGCGAGTGTTCCCCGAAGGAGCTGGTCCTCATGCTGAACGAGCTCTTTGGCAAGTTCGACCAAATTGCCAAGGTCAGAGGGGTTTCCCTCTCCACCCAGGGGCCCTCAAATACCATGCGATGGGGAGCCTCCTCAGTCAGCCCCATATCAGGGACGCCATAGATCTGACCTAGACATTCCAAACCTCAGAAGTTCTTCAGGAATGCCACAGCTGCTCCCCAACTTCCCCCAACTCCCTCCTACCCCTCTGGCCTCTAACCAGGTTCCTCTACACACCCACACACATACTCCCAGGAGCACGAATGCATGCGGATCAAGATCCTGGGAGACTGTTACTACTGTGTCTCCGGGCTGCCCCTCTCGCTGCCTGACCACGCTATCAATTGTGTGCGCATGGGACTGGACATGTGCCGGGCCATCAGGTCAGCTCGCGTGTGTGAGCAGGAGAAACTGAGAGCACCGGGTGTTGGGGGGAGTGCGGGAGGCAGGGTGGCAGTCCTCCCGGAGAAGAGGAGAATTGTGGCATCACTAAGCTTGTCCCACACTCTGCTCAGGCAACTTCGGGTAGCCACCGGTGTGGATATCAACATGCGCGTGGGCGTGCACTCGGGCAGCGTTCTTTGTGGAGTCATCGGGCTACAGAAGTGGCAGTATGATGTCTGGTCCCACGATGTCACATTGGCCAACCATATGGAAGCTGGCGGTGTACCAGGGTAAGTCTTGGAGCCTGGAACAGCTACTCAAATGGCTGGTTGAGTCTCTCACAGGCTGCTATCCTGTTCACAGACCCTTAAGACAAGGGCAGGGAAATTCTGAGATGTTGGGTAGCCCTCCCCATAACATGGGTCCTTTCTTGAGGACACAGCTCTGGGAATGGCCTTTGAAAGAAACTAAAGGTTTAGAGGTTTTTCCTCCTGACTTTCACTGTTCCTTCCTTCCAGACGAGTGCACATCACAGGGGCCACGCTGGACCTGCTAGCAGGAGCTTATGCTGTGGAGAGGGCAGACGCAGAACACCGAGACCCGTACCTTCGGGAGCTAGGCGAACCTACATACCTGGTCATTGATCCTCGGGTAATAGCTTGGCTCGGACCTGTCAGATTAGACCAAGCAGACCACCTAGTCAACAAAGCCAGTCTTTCCTTTTATGCCAGAAACTGAGTTGCTGTGTTGTGATGTGGGTGGAGCAGGCCTAGAAGGATGTGGGAGAATGGGGAAATATCTCCTTTTGACTCAGACTTCTCATGTCCCAGGCTGAGGAGGAAGACGAGAAGGGCACCGCAAAAGGATTGCTGTCTTCTCTGGAGGGGCACCCGATGCGTCCGTCACTTCTGATGACTCGCTATCTGGAGTCTTGGGGTGCAGCCAAGCCTTTCGCCCACCTAAGCCACCTTGACAGTCCCGTGTCCACCTCCACTCCACTCCCGGTGTGTACACCTCCGTTATATGCCCCCACACTTAGGGGGAAACAGCCTCCACTGTCCTGAGGCTCCACCCCCAGCCTCCCCTCCCCCACAGTGAATCACTTGGTGATGTGTAGCATTCCTGAACTGCCTGCTTGCCCCAGTCAGTGGTTCAGGCTTTCCCTTGCCGTCCCTTCCAGTTCACCTCAGAGAAACGCAAGCTCCCATAGACACCATGGCCCACGGAACCTCAACCTCCCCTTCCCCTGTCACCCAAAGGAAATAGCTACCTATGCCCCACTTGCTTCTGATTCCCACCAGCAAATGCCTCTGTCAGGGTCCACCGCTACGCTTTCCTAGTCCCTTTCATCCCAGCGTTAAGTTTGTAGGCCACCTGAGTTTGTACTCCTCATGACTTACACACGGGGCAGATGAGGCGACAGAAAAGAATTGCTCCTGGCCTTGAAGAGGAAAGGCCCTGTGAGCACACCATGCAGTGGCAGAGGAAAAGGAGTTGACTTGCATCTTACCTGGATGAAGCTAAGGCAGGGCCTCTTACTGCTGAGCCTATTTATGAGGCTTGGAGGTGACCTGTGACCCACCCATAGTGAAAGCTGTTGAATCTCTCCCACCCACAGCTTCTCCCACCCACAGCTTCTCCCACTCACAGCTTCTCCCACCCACTGCTTCTCGGGGATGGTGCTTGGTACAGGGCCAGCTCGTGGTCCTGAAATCATGTACCTCAGCATACTCTCCCCTGGTCTTTCTCCTCCCAAACCTGCTCCATACTCCAGCCCCTTTTCTGAAGTTCTTCCAGAACATTCTCTCCCAGAACAGCCTGGTTGGGTTTTGAAGGCATCGTCAGAGACTTCTACATTACATCCCCTCTCTTTCCTTTTCCACCCAGTAGAAACAATTCTCAACATCAGTAAATAGCGGATTCTCGGGGGGCACTGGCAGCCGTAGCTCTAGGAAGGACTTATTCTAAACATCAGCCTAGTGAAAGAAGAGGTCATAGGGGTTAAACAAGCAGGAGGAAGAGGAAGGAAGACTGCAGGAGCCCACACCCTGTTGCAGAGTGAGGCCTCCAAGGTGCAGAGGGAGTAGTGTGTGGAGTTGGCCACAAGCCCAAGGCCCACGAGACCTTGCGTGCAATGTCAATGATAAAAAGACCCACCAGAGTGTTGTGGAGGCTAAGAAGTGTCAGAGTTGTGGGACAAGCACGGCTTGTTTGAGCGCGTCTCAAAACTGAAGCAGAGCCTCATCAACCCAGAAGTTGGCCTCTGAAGAGTCAGGAAGTCAGTCAAATATTTGCAATTCCAAAGATGGCCATTCTCTCTCTTTCCCTCCCTATCTCATGTATCCTAAGCTGGCTTTGAACTCACTGTGTTGCCAAGGGTATCCTTGGAGTTTCTGATCTTCTCACCTCTGCCTCTCAAGTGCAGAGATTACAGGTGTGGTCCACTCTACCTAGTTTCATGTGCTGCTGGAGCTCAGATGCAGGACCACACACACTCGAGGCAAACATCTGCTTACTCCTCACTGTGCAGCTTTGGAGGTAGAGCAGTATTTGTGCTGAAATATTCCATCCAAACACTGTTCCTGTCACCGTTTTGTGGTTTGAGACACGATCGCACTATATAGCCCAACTGGAAGCAATTATCCTGCCTCGGGCCTCCTGGGTGCTAGAATTGTATGATACAACACCAACCTATCCCTCACAATTTTTGAATGCTTGAATGTCAGACACTAGTATAATTCTTGAGAAGACAGAAATGAATAGATATTTTTCCTACTTTCATATAACTCATAGGCATAGGGAATAGGAACAACAACAAAAAAAAAAAAAAAAAAAAAAACACATCCTGACCACATTCAACCCCTTCTATCTTTTGACAGTAGCAGCATCCCGGTGACATTGTGTTCTTACCGAGAAACCCAAACCTCACAGCAAATGACTGAGATCTAAGATAAGCCCTCAAAAGCTAAGCCTGAGTGCATATACATACCTAGGCCCCATATCTAGCAAGGGTAGGAAAGGATGGTTAACATTTTCTTGTACTAGTCTGGGGCACACAGGCCATCCCTTTCTCCCTCGATGGATGCTCTTTTATGCCTGGCTATTTTTATATCTTTGCATATATTGTATGTTCCTTTTGGCCGAAGAATGTCTATATGGCTATAATCAAGCTTATTTCCCTTCCATTTCTTTCTTCTCCATACCTTGTCATCTATCTTGACCAGCTGTCCGCTCAGCATAGCTGTCCTCACAAAAGGTCAGAGAGGAGTCAATATTTTCTCTATAGTCATTTCAATTCAAGGCAATGAATTTGTTTTAGCATTCAAGGATGATGGGAAAGTCCTTGCCTTTAGAATCTGCAGTCTTCAAGGAGACACAGAACTAACAGCTCCCCAAATCTAGAGAAGATAAAGGGTTTCCCCGCTAAGTGATGCTCTCCAAGAGGAAATAAAGGCTTTAAAGATGTTGTAAGTCTATAGAGTTATGAAGAAATAGTGTTTGAAATGCTCCTTGCTGGGTAAGTGGGATTTAGTATAGGATGGGATGGAAGTCATTAGAAGCAGAGGAAACATCCAGACCGATTGTATAAAATCAAGGATGTATGTAGAAAACGCAGTCAGATTTGATGAAGAGGGAATAGTCATACCCTAACCATGTGTTCTTCCCACAGGAGAAAGCCTTCAGCCCCCAGTGGAGCCTGGACCGGTGAGGAGCCCTCGTCTTTGACAGTGGGGCACACTGGGTGAGTCCTCCCTGGAGGACTGCTTTGCTTTGTCTGGGCACTTTTGAGGTAACAGGCTTGGCTGTCGCTATGCAGGAGTCGCACTCCCCGGGGACTGGACGATGAGCTGGACACTGGCGATGCCAAGTTCTTCCAGGTCATCGAACAACTCAACTCTCAGAAGTATGAAAGACAGAGGGCTGGAGGCCCAACAGTGGTGTGGTGGAGGAGGGTGGGTGCCCCCCTGAGGGTCTGTAGGAAGGTGAGAAGCTGTCCCAGAGAAAGACCTTCCCGAGGACCTCCACCTGCCCTGCCCTGTTCCATCCTGCCTGATGCTCACACCCCCTTCCTCACACCAGACAGTGGAAGCAGTCAAAGGACTTCAACCTCCTGACGTTGTACTTCAGAGAGAAGGAGATGGAGAAACAGGTGGGCTGGAGAGAGGGGCACCAAAAGACTTCCCAGCCTTGGCCCTTGCCCTTGGAAAGGTTTAGGACATCTATCCCTACCTGCCTTCCCCGGGTCTGAATAATTTTTGACCCTAGGATGAGGGGATTGTGCCCCTCGTAGAAAAGCCGTGCCAGGTGTGGTGGAACAGGTCTGTACTCAGGTGGCAAGGGCAGAAGGATCAGGAGTTCAAGGTCATCCTGAGCTACCCAGGTTACATAACAACAACAACAAAAAAAATGTCATCTGTAGAATGAGTTATTAGGGTAGGTAGTAAAGGGAGTGGGGACATCTTGAAGAAAACTAGCGGGGCTATATAGATGAATTGGAGGGCAGAGAGTGAAGCTGGGGACCCTCCCCTCACCTGGGGTTGATACCTTCCTGTCTGTGTTCAATACCAATACCCCTTTGCCTCCAGTATCGGCTCTCTGCACTCCCCGCCTTCAAATACTACGCAGCCTGCACCTTCCTGGTTTTTCTGTCCAACTTCACTATCCAAATGCTGGTGACAGCCAGGTGAGATGACTTCAGGCAGCGGTGGTGCTGCCTCTTCTGTGTAGAACCCTTTGCCCTTCTTGACCCGTGACCCACACTTTCTTCCTTTGGTACCTTCCCCTGCACTACAGACACCCACCCACATCCTCTTTAGAATAGGTAATAACCGTAGTCCTCATCTTAATGCACACCCTGGGACTGGGGCTGTCACTGAGTGGCAAAGAGCCTGCATCCACTTTATAAGGCCTTGGGTTCAGTCCTTCAACAACAACAACAACAGCAGCAACAACAACAACAACAACAACAAAAAACGCATCTTGACCATGTTCAACCCCCGTATATCTCTAGTCAGTAACAGCATCCCAGTGACATTGTGTTCTTACCGAGAAACCCAAATCTAACAGCAAATGTCTGAGATCTAAGATAAGCCCTCAAAGCCTAAGCCACTACCTTGAAGAGGAAGGTCTCATTCAACACTCAGAGGGTTAAAGGACTTCAGCCCAGAGGTTGATCTGACTTAGCGATGGCCACTCTTGTGAACGCTCTGCCTCCTTCAATGTTGTCCAGACTTTATCAGTCCCTATTCCACTGAAATGCTGCTCTAGACTGTTCAATTCCCAGAACATTATGTCCTATCTTGGACCCCACCAGTGGCTGGTCTAGACACCTGAGACTACTTCCTCCCCTAACCCCTATCTCCCAGCCCGATGGCAAGCACAGCCCCTCACAGCAGAGCTCGTTCTGGCGTTTCAAAGCCTCCCTCTTGTCTTCTCTCAGGCCCCCATCTCTGATCATCACCTACAGCATCACCTTCCTTCTCTTCTTTCTCCTCCTGTTCGTCTGCTTCTCAGAGCACCTGACGGTAAAGGGGGTCTGGGGAGAGGGGGAGTGACAAGCCGGAGCCCTGGCCTTGAACTGACCTGAAGAAGGAGCCCCAGCCCCACAGCCATGACACCTCTTCTCCTTCCACAGAAGTGTGTCCAGAAAGGTCCCAAGATGTTGCACTGGTTGCCTGCACTGTCTGTCCTGGTGGCCACACGGCCAGGATTTCGAGTAGCCCTGGGCACGGCCACCATCCTCTTGGTATTCACTATGGCCATCGCCAGCCTGGTGAGGACAAAGGGGGTTCTATCTGTCACCATCAGGGCATACTGGACCTGCTGGGGGTTGAAAGGGAATCCCTGGATATAGAATGACAGCTGATCTAAGACCAAAGGATGCTGGGAGGAGTGTGTGTGTGTGTGTGTGTGTGTGTGTGTGTGTGTGTGTGTGTGTGTGTTGCCCTCCAGGAATAATCAATGTTAACATCGTTGAATGTCCTTTCTATCTTTTCTGCCTCTGTAGGCATACACCATTCTTAACTTACTTGGCTAAGTTTACAGAATTTATAATTGTTCCTAGAATTTAATAGGAACCATCCCTTGGCCAAATTACAAAACTAAATAAATAAGAGAATGAAGAAAGGCTTAGAGTGGTTGAATAGTTGGCAAGAGTTGACAGTGGTTTGCTGACATACTAGTTAGTATTTGTTGACATACTAGTTAGTATTTGTTGACATACTAGTTAGTATTTGTTGACATACTAGTTAGCATTCATGGCAATTCTCACAATCCCTCCTGACTATAAGGACCCATCTGAAGCTCTCTTAACCAAACAGGAATAGCAGAATATGCCCCGTCTGAGGATGCTGGCTTTAACCCATCCCTAGATCAGGTGCAGCCCAGCTGAAGCCCCCTCTGTGCCCAAGGCATTTACTGCTTTTCTGCTCATCTCCTTCCACAGCTCTTCTTACCAGTGTCATCAGACTGCCTTTTCCTGGCTTCCAATGTGTCCTCTGTGACTTTCAATGCTTCCTGGGAGCTGCCAGGACCCCTGCCTCTCATCAGCATCCCAGTGAGTGCTTTTGTACAGCCCTGGGTCTCCTTCCCCATACCCTTCCTCATGAGATCCCAAACTCATAAGCTAAAGAGCAATCCACCCCAGAGACATCAGCCATATCTAGTGTCCGTCCCTGTGCCCAAGAAACCCTGTGCCCTGGGAGAACGGGGACCCTAGGCATTCTCTCGGTACATCTAAGGGACGTACCTACCTCTGACCCCCTTCCCGCCTGGCACTGCAGTACTCCATGCATTGCTGCGTGTTGGGTTTCCTCTCCTGCTCCCTTTTTCTGCACATGAGCTTCGAACTGAAGCTGCTCCTGCTTCTGCTGTGGCTGGTGGCATCTTGTTCCCTATTTCTGCATTCCCACGCCTGGCTGTCCGACTGCCTCATTGCCCGCCTTTATCAAAGCCCTTTGGACTCCAGGTATGTACAGTCTTGGGACATACATGCCCTAGCCCTCCGGAGTGTGGCTAAGATAGGACACAGCAGACTGTCCTTACCCCACAGACCTGAACCACCCACAGGGGAAGGGGGAAGGGGTGCTGAGGGCTCTGTGGGCACTGGGAACAGGAAGGAGACCACCAGGAAGGGACAGAGCAAGTGACAAACCTGGCTCTGATCTCTCAGGCCAGGGGTACTGAAGGAACCCAAGCTGATGGGAGCTATCTACTTCTTCATCTTCTTCTTCACGCTTCTGGTCCTGGCTCGGCAGGTACATGCTTCCACTCAGTCTGCCAGGGCTTCCCTGTGAATGGCTGAGCTGGGACCCCATATTGGTAATTTGTCTTCCTCACCTCAGGGCTGAGCCCACGTAATATATCCACCAGAAACGTCCAAGAGAGAGTTCTGACTCCGTTTCTTACTTCTTCATTCTCTAAATACCTCAAGTTCTTACTACCATGCCCCTCCCCTCTCCTACCCCCAGATCTAAGAAAAACCATGGTTACCAAAAAAATAATAATAATAAAAATAAAAATTAAAAAAAAAAAAGTCTGCTGCCAGTTCCATAGAACCTAATTTGAAATAGACCTTACAGGCGATCTCTCTCCAGGACAGTTTTACCTTGAACCTTATGTCTAAGCTGGGTGTGGGGGTTACGGGGGCAACTTCTCTATCACCCTAGAATGAGTATTACTGCCGCCTGGACTTCCTGTGGAAAAAGAAACTGAGGCAGGAGCGAGAGGAGACTGAGACGATGGAGAACCTGACCCGGCTCCTCCTGGAGAATGTACTCCCTGCACACGTGGCCCCCCAGTTCATCGGCCAGAACCGGCGCAATGAGGTGACTCCCAGCCCCCACACTCCAGAACCCCAGATGCCACTGGGACTCAGCTTGGATGAAACTTTTGGGGTCTTACTCATCCTTCCTGGGGTCCCCAAAGAGTGGGTCAGGTGGTCTCCCAAGCCCCTGTCTTGTCAGAGCATAGTCTCAGACTTTGTCCTTGGTGACCACAAAATCTGTGCTTCAAGTTTCTGTTTAGAAGGAACATCTTTTAGGCTAATACCTCAGTGATAGAGCTTGCTTACCGTGCAGGAGGACCATGGCAGTGAGAAAGGGACGGAACGGGGGGTGGGGGTGGGGAGAGGAAGAGGAGGAAGAGGAATAAGAAGAAGAGGAGGAAAAGCAAGCATGAGTCTTTCCTGTCATAACCATACCATCCTTTCAGAAGCCTAGTCAAACAGGGATGGAATTGTCTAAGGAACAGTTCACCCAGCCCTCCAGCTCCACATTACTCAATATGGTAGCTGTTGGCCATATGTGGCCATTCAGACTTAAATTTTAATTAATTAAAATAAAACTCAGTTCTCTGGGTCTTAATGGGTAAACCCTGATAACGTGGAGCACACATAAAGGTGGGAGGAGGGAATTAACTCCTGAAAGTTGTCCTTGGAGTTCTACACACAAGCTGTGGCGTTCAGACAGACAGACAGACAGACAGACAGACACACACACACACACACACACACACACACACGATTAACTTAATTAATTAAAATAATCATTCCAAAATAAGTAAATAGGGCCATTTTGCTACCTCCTCTTCACACTCTGAGTCCTGCCACAGCTCCTCTCCAACTCAGCCCTCTTCAAACGCATTCCCCTGGGTAAGGCATGAGGCTGCTGGCCCAGGAGCTGAGTCTCCCCCTCCTCCTGTTTGTAGGACCTCTACCACCAGTCGTACGAATGTGTTTGTGTCCTCTTCGCATCGGTCCCAGACTTTAAGGAATTCTACTCTGAATCCAACATCAACCACGAGGGGCTGGAGTGCCTGCGGCTGCTCAATGAGATCATTGCTGACTTTGATGAGGTCCAGTCTCCTGTCAGCTCTTCCTCTCACTTCGCTCTCCTGGCCACGAGGCCTAGCCTACTCTCCCGACATCTCTGACCCTCCCTGTCCTCTGCTGCATGAGCTCTACCCCTCCATTGCTCATTACCAACCATCTTCCCACCATCATCTCCATCCCTACCAGCCTGGTCCTTTAGCCTCCAAAGGCCTGCGGCAGGCTAAGGGATGGGGCAAGCAAGAGAGACAGGTAACCCGGCCTCTTTTCTCTACAGCTGCTCTCCAAGCCAAAGTTCAGTGGAGTAGAGAAGATCAAAACTATTGGCAGTACCTACATGGCTGCCACAGGCTTAAATGCTACCTCTGGACAGGATACGCAACAGGTATAGTAGCCCTTTCTAATCAACCTTATTATGGGCTTCCATTGGTGGGCTTATTCATAAGTTGGACTTATCTCTGTGTCCCCATTGGCCCATCGTGGTGGGTGGACCCAATGACCAGGATGCTGAGAGAAGCTGCAGTCACCTGGGCACCATGGTGGAATTTGCAGTGGCCCTGGGGTCTAAGCTGGGCGTCATCAACAAGCACTCGTTCAACAACTTCCGCCTGCGTGTGGGTGAGGGACCTCCTTTGCTCGTTAGCTGCTCGCCAGCTCATCCCTGGACACCCCCTTTGCAGACTTACTCCCTTGGCTGAAGCATAAAACTGCTAGTCCAAGGGCAAACAAAGTCACCCTTCCCTTCCCTAATCCACTCTTCTCCAACCCCAAAGACTCTCTCTCATAAAACCACCTGCCCTTTCCATTTCCCCTAATCTTCTTCAGTTTCCCTTCATCGAAGCCCGCATTTCTTATCAGGGTTGAACCATGGACCAGTAGTAGCAGGAGTGATTGGGGCGCAGAAGCCACAGTATGACATCTGGGGGAACACAGTGAATGTGGCCAGCCGCATGGAGAGCACAGGCGTTCTCGGCAAGATCCAAGTGAGAATCACATTGGAGGCGTCGGGGAGGGGACAAGGCTAAGGCCCCTCTACACTCCCTTACCCACCCCTCTTCCAATTGCAGGTGACAGAGGAGACAGCTCGGGCCCTGCAGTCCCTGGGTTACACGTGCTACAGCAGAGGCAGTATCAAGGTCAAAGGCAAAGGGGAACTCTGTACCTACTTCCTGAATACAGACCTGACGAGGACCGGATCTCCCTCGGCATCCTAGACACCCGAGCTCCCCTCTTCTAAGATTCTCAATAAAATGTCTCCGAGCACCTGAAGCCTCCGGATGTGGCACCGTTTCCTCCCAAGCCACCTTCCTAGGCCTCTCTTTCTTGGGGAGGGATCTTGTTTTACTGGGGTTTGCTTCTGAGAGACAGCAGCTACGGATGCCCAGAGTCCTGGATGATAGCCTCTGATGACCAGAGTCCCCCCTCCCCCCGGCAGGGAGAAGGAAACACACCTCCCAGGACTCTGCCGAGAGGATGACAACCGCTGGCAGGAAGTTAGGTTTGAACTTGTTCAAATCAAGGCTACCTACCAGGAATGCCAGCAAAGACATTTCACAAGAGCTGGTTTTCTCAGAAGGGCCCTGAGTCATGACTCTGGAGTGATGATCTCACACAGCAAGTTCTTGTAACAAACTTCTTTAGGAGTCAGTAGTGTGTTTCTCTGAGTGGGATGTAGGTGACCTATTTCAGAATTAGGAACATCGGGCTATATCGGCCCATGTGTCCCTTCCAAAATTGTAAATCATGGGGAACTAAGGAACTGTTGAGAGGGACTCCACCAGAGTGGTCCCTCTCTAGAACCAATAAACCCTCCAGTACCCCCACAATACACACCTCACTCACAGGCTTACCCGATTTCAGACTTTAGTTTTAATCGTAAAGCTGCCTGCAGAAGCCAGGCCGGAGCATCCTGTCTCTCTGCCCTGACTTGCCCCACCCCTCCCTCTCTTCCACTTAAGCCCAGTCCCCAACGTGTTCTCCTCCAGGTACAGAAGTGGGTCAGGCCAGAGTTATGAGTTGTGTAGTAACCCAGCCTACTGCAGTTCACTTCGAAGACTCAGGAAGAGTGGAGGAAGTCATGAAGCTGTCGGTGGGGCCAGGCTCAGGACAGGCAGGTGTGTCCTTCGGGGTCTGAACCAGAGTGCCCCCGCGGCGGGTGCTGGACACCTCCGATCCAGTGCCCTCCAGCAGCTTGACTACGAAGCCCACGCCCGCCAAACGCAGCAGCCCGCCGCCCGCGCACGCGTACAGCACCGGGTTCACGCTGCTGCTCAGGAAGGCCAGCGCGATGAGCACGTCGCGAGCCAGTTTCAGACGCTGCCCGGCAGGGCTGTCCTTGTCCCAGCCGGCCACTGTGCGGCCGGCTTCCACCAGGTTCACCAGGTGGTAAGGCAGCCAGAAGGCGGCGAAGGCCAGGATAATGAGCACCACCAGGCGGCCGGTGCGGCGACTGCGGCGGAAGCGCCGAGCCTGCAGCCTGCGCCCAATGTCAGAGTAGCTGGCCACCACCGCCAGGAAGGGCAGCAGGAAGCCCGTGATGGCTTCGAAGAGCAGATGGAAGACTTTATGCCCTTTGTTGGGATAGTCCGAGATGCAGATCAGAGTCCTGTTGTTCCATTTTACTGTACGGTACAATAGGACCGGTATGGCCAGCAGAAAAGACACCACCCAGATGCCTGCCAGCACCCATCGGGCAAAGGCCTTAGTACGAACCTTTTGGGACATAAAGGGGCGGGCCACTGCCAGTGAGCGGTCCAGACTCATGATGGTGATAAGCAGGACGCTGGCATACATGCTTATTCCACAGACATAGTGGCACAGGCGGCAACCCGTCTCACTAAAACTCCAGGTGCCTCGAGCCAGAAAGTGTAAGAAAAAGGGAGCGGTGAGCAACACGGCCAAGTCGGCCAGGGCCAAGTTCAGCACCAGCAGGGCGGTGACAGAGCGTTTCTGCATCCTTTTCAGGATGCTCCACACTACAAAGCTATTGCCGGGAAGCCCCACAGCCAGGGCCACAGACAGTAGGACAATGGGCAATAGAGGCAGGGACATGCCACCAGGAGAAGAAGGTGCTGCAGGAGATGTAGTGTTTGCAGCCATCAAAAGGACCTAGAGAGTGAAAGTGGACACACCCATGAGGGGAAAGCCAAAGGATTCTTAACCCCCACCCCCATCAAACTAGCATGGAGTAGTCTGGTCTCCAAAATCAGAAGTTTCAGAGGCACCTTCAAAATATGTCACCCCATCACTGTCAACCTAATTGTCTTGAAGGCACCTGGTTGAATAGAAAGACTAATTTCCTAACCAGGCTGTGGGGCCCCTTCTTTGCTACAGACCCAGTTGCAAAATGTACAGCAACAGCAGTGTTTCCAAAACCCTTCACACTCTTTCCCTTAAGGGAACCTGGAGCCCAGCACCAGACTGGGAGACTTTCCTCAGCGCTGTGCGCGCCTTGAAAGGCTAACTCCTCTGTCTCCCAAGAGGCCACTGTCCACTTTCTCTAGTCACCTACCCACTCTCTCTAGAGAAGACCACGGGGCACCAGGAAGAACAGGGCAGGGAAGAGTTAGTTAATGGATGAGCCCTGAGAACCGTCCCTTTACAGAGGTCAGGCTTTTTTTGGTGATTCTGTCTCACCATCTCTCCAAGTGATACTTGCTACACACACACACACACACACACACACACACACACACACACACACACACACAAGCACACCATCCCATTCCTAGGATACTTACAGGGTTTCCCTGATGCTGATCAGAAGGTAATGCCATGTCTAGTTGTTGGATATGCAATCCTTGAATCTGTCTTAGCACCAGGGTCTTGGTCCCACTTCAAGGTCTGTCAGCTAAGTCAGCCAGAGAGGAAGTACCACAGAGCAGAGCAAAGGAGGCAGGGGCGGGGGAGCATCTTCCTGAGGGTGAGGCTGAAAACCCCCACACCTCCCTTCACTGTTGGGGTGGGACAGTCTGTGTTCCAAAGCGGTCCAGAAGGGAGGAAGACTCTTTGGGTGGGGCTAAGTGAGCAGTAGCCAGAAAGGGGCAGTGAAGTAGGAAAGAGGGGTGCCAGGAGTGACTTGGCTTGGGGTGTGGTCTAAAAGTGCAGGTCTAGACAGGAGGAGTGAGCAAAGTTACGGGTTGAATCGTAGGAGAAGGAAGCAAGGGAGAAGGCTCAGACTGAGACTGCTGATTTAAAAAATATTATCTTTGTACTTCACATTAACAACCTGCACGTGCTGTAGTTTTTTGATTAATGCACTTTTAGGTTAGGTTGACCGCCTATGTTCTGTGTATTGTTGTGCGTTAGGGTATCATGATATAAAAACAGCATATTGGGGTCAAGGCCACCCTAGGCTATATGAGATTTAGAGAGAGAGAGAAAGAGAGAGATAGAGAGAGAGAGACAGAGATCCATAGACACAGGAGGAGGGGAGTTACAAAGAGAAAGAACATCAATGAGAATGTGAAAAAATGAACGAAGGGAACCACAGCCTAATCTTGACTTCAGGCAGGTCAGCCCACGCCCATGCTGTGGTTATAGGAGACAAGCCACATCCAGCACTGCCCGTTACAGGTTAACCAATTCTCCATTCTTTATGAGAGACATCAAAGTCTAAGTGATCTCCTTCATAGCACAAAATACGGATGTCTTCCCCTTACCTTACCCAGGCCATTTAGCAGCCCTGGTGGACTTTCTTGCTGGGATCTAGGCAAGAATCCACACTTCTTTCCTGCATCCCTACAGCCTTGTACCATCTGGTTTCAACTCTGACAGGGAGAATGTGGGCTAAGCTAGGGGATACTGAGAAGGAAGAAGGATGAGAAGGATGGCTCAGGGCCAGCAGCGCCTCCCTCCAGCCCTACCACAAGAGCATCTAAGAATTCGTAAAGCCACCACAGATGCTGGCTCTCTTTGAAGTGTCCCATAGCACCAAGAACACATTCCTTCAGTCTGCATGGACCTTTCTGTTTGTCTTTCACTGTGTCACTTCTTAGGAAAAGCAGAGTAATGGTGTTCACTGATGTCCCTTAGTTCTCCAGTGCCCTCACTTGCTGTAAGTTGAGAAAAGCCAGATCAGCCAGCATTGGCCCAGTAACTGTGGAGCAGAGGATATGATGAAAAGGGAGGCTGAAACCACAGCAAGAAGAGAGGGCAGAGTTGAGGAAGGATCTCTCTGACCACATGGGGTGTGTAAGGGGGAGAGTATACAGCAGGGGAAGTTCAGGAACCTCTGCTCCAGAGCACCAGGACAGGACAGATTCTGTGTTTCAGAAGAAAGCTTCGGGTTCGGAGCTCCAGGGTCACCCACAGCCCTCCCAAGCGGACAGTGGGTTATCTTTGCACTTTCTCCCCACTCCATCTCCCTTGGGAAGCCATCTTCCCTCCGCCTCCAGAGCCTAGGCATGCTAAGTACACTTCCCCCCCCCCCCGATTCAGAAGTCACGGCAACCCTGGTTTTGGTGTTTGCAGCATGACCCTGGAGACTGGGTTTCCTTTTTTTGTGCATGTGTTGTCCTCTGCCTGAAGGGCAAGAAAGGTCATTGAAGTAGAGCCCAGAGTAGCCACTTGGGAGGTCAGCTGTCTCAGTGCGCTGGAGACTGATGCATGTGGGAACAAGGGATTCTGAAGGCTAGTAAGAATGTTCTGAGCCAACTAGGATGGGCTGGTTGTGTGTGGACCCATGATGCTCCCTAAAGGAAAAACAAAAAAAAACAAACAAACAAAAAGAAAACCTTGCGTTCTACTGTCCCCCAAATCAAAGGGGTCATTCAGGTTTTAGATCTGATAATAAGGAGATTCCAAAAGGTGGAGGCTAGAAGTAATGGAGAAGGGTTAGGAACATCAACAACCTTGGGAAGAGGGAAGGCAACAGGAAGAGAAGACGGAGAAAAGGAAGGTACCACCTTCCTAAACATTTCTTTCAGTTTTCCAGATATCCCTACCATTCCCCACACTTCTTCCTCATCAATCTTCAAACTTCCCCCTGTAAAGCAATTTCTGGCTCCTGGGTTTCTTCGTAGGTCTGGTGGTTTTTAAAGGGTACGCAGGGGTGAGCCCAGGGTCAGAGGGAAGGGTTAAATATTGGGGTCCTAGGTTCCTGCACCCACATCCAGCCATGTGCTTTTGTCTCAGTGCCAATCACCAGTCAAGCAGGAACACTTTCTCTTCACACTACACAGATTTCCTTCCCCGCTCGCTCCTCGCTCGTAGGCCAGTTTCTTCCTCCTAAATGTTTCTAAGAATAGATTTTATCCACTCCCATCCAAACTCTAAAGTGGTTCTCCAGCTAGGCCTAGGGAGGCAGGCGACCTGGATGGGGAGGTGGGACAGGAAGCCGCTGAAGGCTGACACCATCCAGTCCTGACCCGTCTCGGTAGAGAATGAGAGAGCTTTAGTACACTCCAGGAGCACATCTGCGAATGGCTTCCCAGGGTATTTCACAAGAATAGCTGCTGGCAACGTGTAAGTAGTGTTGGTACACGGATCTAGGCTGTACTGTAAGCACAAATTTTGAACATAGGCCACAGTCACCCTCACAATCCCGTGGTTTGGAGGAATCAGGTCCAGATAGAGAAATCCTTATTCAGCCAAACTCAAACTGCAATCAGAAAAGGGTCCCCAAGTACTCCAGAGCTCTGGGAACACAATGAAAAGTGGTAGGGGAGCCCCGAGGTGGGGCTACCATTCCTGACTGTCTTTCTCCGTCCTGCCCCCGCCTCCGCCTCCGGGGTCTCCATTGCCCCTGCCCTGCCCCATTATTTTCAACCTAGGAGTAGTTCGGAGCTCCATGGTACCCTCCCTAGAGCGGCTGCCCCCTCGGGCCTCCCCAGAGCCCTCGAAGAGTCGAGTAAGGAACCGAGGCCCCGCCCGCGGCAGCAAATCCCCCGCTGTGAAGACATAGAGCACTGGGTTGACGCTGGAACTGAAGAAAGCCAAGGCTGTAGTTCCAGCGCGCGCCGCCTGGCCCGCCCCGCCGAGCCTGGCCAGGGGTCCTTCCGGCGGAGCGAGCGCGGCCACCGCCTGTAGGAGATTGACCGCGTGGTAGGGAGCCCAGAGCAAGCCAAAGGCCAGCACGATGGCGCTCACCAGACGACCCACCCGTGTGCCTTGTCGCCCCGAGCCCCAGCGCGCTCCCCGCAACCGCGCCAGCGTCACGCCGTAGCAGCCGAGCACGGTCCCAAAAGGCAAGACGAAGGCAGTCAGGGTCTCCAGGCTCAGATGAGCAGCTGCATGCACTGGCGATGGGTGGCACAGCTGACACACGCGACCGCCCCAGAGGTGGCGGTAGACCGCGGCCGGGATGGCAAGCACCAGGGCGGCCAGCCAGACCCCCAGCAGCAAGCGGCGGGCCAGGGCCGGGCTGCGCAGTCGGGGAGCCAGGAAGGGCCGAGTGACTGCCAGGCAGCGCTGCAGGCTGAGCAGGCTGGTGAGCAGCACACTAGCGTACATACTGAGCGCGCACACGTAGTACACCGCCTTGCAGCCCACCTGGCCTAGGGGCCAAGCCTGTCGGCTCAGGAAGGCCACAAAGAGTGGCGTGAGCAGCAGCACCGCGCCATCGGCCAGCGCCAGGTGCAGCACAAGTGTGGCCGCCAGCGGCCGCCCCGCCGTGGGCCGCCAGCCCGCCAAACTCCACACTACGAAGCCATTGCCTGGCAGTCCCAGCAACGCCGCCAGCAGTAGAAAGGCAGTGCCGGTGGCCCGCGAGCCCTTCCAGCTCAGTAGCGTCTCATTCCCAGGCGGACGGTAGCAGACAGACATCCTTCTAGGGGGAGAGCTGCAAGAATCCATAGAAGGGGACATTCAGGATTGGGCAAAGGCCCACATTACCTCTGATGCTAGATGAGAAGGAACCGTGCCTCCCCCAAGTTCTGTGCGGCTTGCCTCTCTTCTCTCCAAGAAACCAATTCAAACAGCTCCTTAGAACCTGTGGCTTCTGTCCTCAGTCAAACCTTCCCTGCTTGGTGTGTTCCCAGTGGCCACTGGTACCAAGGCACTGGTGTTCCCCAGTTCCATTGTAGACAGTCACTGTCTCCACTTCTGGCCTTCTGCATACCTGCCTCTGTATCTAATCTCTAATCTCAGTCTTTGTATCTCAGTGCTAAAGTGGCTGGCAGTGAATAAAGGAGAATGGGCAGATCTACTTACCCGGCTGGGAGAGAGCAGAGTTGGGAGGGTGCAGAGAGATTTAGGGAGGTGACAGGTGAAGCCAGCTGCTGTGGATGAGGTGCCTAATCCTGCCCCGTGCCTGTCACATTTGCTGAGAGGATGAGTCGAGAATGGAGAGGGACAAGATGGTGCTCACCCTGGGCCCTCCTTCCTACTCCTTCCCATCACTGACGGGCCCAGGCATGTGGAGGCCAGCCTCCCCAGGAAGCAGGATAAGGCTGAGGTGCAGAGAAGGCTCAGCCTGTGGAGAAGAGCAGTTGTACCTGCTAACGACTGCTCTCACATCTTCCCCACCTCTGGCTTCAGTCCTTCCAGCCCACCTTCTGCAATGTTTACGTTCTATCTAGCCTCCATGGCTTGCAGGCAACAGAGAAGCAACCCAAACAAGACGCTCTCCCAGACGCTCTCCCTTTGCTTGTTTCAATCTTCTGTCCCTTTGGAGTGTCCTCCTCTGCTTCAGTCTCTTTGGGGGCCTGTCAGAGCCCTTCCACCCTGCAGCTATTACTCAGTTGCCAGTGACAACTTTTCAGTGTAAGGCATGATGCTCAGGCCTAAGGCTATGCATGCGGGTAGAAAGAGCTTACAACCTGGTTTGGGGGTGGAGATCATAACATTCGGGAGGGACAGAGCATATTAAGATCAGGAAAAGGAAGGCTGAAGAGATGGCTCAGTGGTAAAGAAACTGGCTGCTTGGCCAGAGGACCTGGGTCTGCTTCCCAGCACCCGTGGTAGGCAGCTCATAACTATTTGGAATTCTAGCTCCATAGAGTCTAACACTGACTCTGGCCTCCTCATCTCCCCCACCCCCGCACACGCGCGCGCGCGCGCACACACACACACACCCCACATCAGGAAGAGGAGAGCAATTCAATGCATTGCTCCCCATGACTAGCCATCAGGACCCTGAGGTATACAGAATACCTAAGGCAGAATAATACTAGGGCATGCCCATTGAGGATTGCCCTAGAGGTATCATACCCCTATATAATTTGCCTTTGATTGGTACCTGAAGTGACCCTGGCTGGGGCTCCAGCTGGCATGAGAAATGAAGCTGGCTAAGTCACAGAGCTGTCCAGGCACTTTGTGTTTCTCAGGACTCAGGGAGCTGGGGAACTAGGAGAGTCTGGAAGGCTCCCAGTCAGGAGAGCAGGGGCTGTGCTCAGTTATGGGGTTTACTAACAGTAAACCTGTTTCTGTGCAATTGTCCATCGTGGCTACAGTTAACATCAGAAATGAGACCTTGGCCATCACAACTAGAGTTCTTAGGCTGGGGAGAGGCTCAGTCAGCAAAGCCCTTGCTATACAAGTGTGAGGACCTGCATCCAGCACCCAGAAACCATGTTAAAGGAGTGCATGGTTTGTAATCCTAGTGTTGGCAGATGGAAACAAGTGGGTTTCTAGGGTTCACTGCCCGGCTATCCTAACCAGCACAGAAATCTCCAGGCCTATTGAGAGGGAGGGAGGGAGGGAGGGAGGGAGGGAGAATCCAAGTCTTCCAGCATGCGTGCTCTCCCTCTTCCTCCCCCCAACCCCCCCCCTCAGCTAAAGCCCAGATACTCCTCTGATTAGTGTAGTGGGGATCATAGCTGGAGATACATTTTTAATTAGCAAACCAAAAAAGATGAGAGTAGTGTCGGCTCATAGACACTGGAGCAGGCATTTCTAGAGAATAAAGCCAGAAAGAAAAAATGTTTAGCCAGTACTTTTCCAAGCAAGGAGGGGATAAGCAGGAAGGCCAGGGTTCCAGAAAGGATCCTGGCGATGCTGGTTCTGTAGATCAGAATCAAGCTTCTCATCAGTGTCCCACCTTTCATAGTCCCCAAGTCTCCATCACAGTTAGCCCAGGCTTTTCCAAAGACTGCAGTTTATAACTTTCCAGTAGGTGGCGGCAGTCAGCGGGGCTCACATGGAATGTTCCATCTCTGGGAGTGTGGGCCAGAAACTGTTCTAACACTGTTCTAATAGGAAGATCAGTTCAAGGTGGCCAGTGAGGACTACAAAGTAAAACTGTGTTTGGATAAGGGGCGGGGAATCAAAAATCTAACCTCATCCTTTGCATCTCTACAGAGACACAAACTGCTAACTTCTACCACGCCTCAGAGGCTCCTCCTCCTCCCTCCTCAGACTTTGTCCCTCTTACTGACCAGGCAAGGGGGGCAGAGTCCACGCTTGACTCATCTCTCGCTTTACCAGGGCTCAGATCTCAGCTTTATACAAAAAAGCAAGAACAACAGAGAAGCGCCCAGCCCCAAAGCAACAGGGAACGACTCGCCTTTCCCATCCCTCTACATGGAGTACCTTTCAGCCTTCCACCCCAATGGCCTGCTTAGGTGATTTCTAACCCTTGCTTCTATACTTCAACCCTAGGGATATGGGCAGACAAGGCAAAACAGCCCCAGACAGACTCACTTCCCTGCCTCTACAGATTTCTCTGACTCTACAACTATTTTGTCCTCCCTCTTCTAAGCCTCTCCTTTGGATCTGTAACCCTACACCCTCTAGCCACCCCACCCCCCAGTATCGCCAGACTTGCCAACCCCCTCCTTACTCCTGGTGTTTTGTTCCCAACCATCAGGTCAGTATCCACCATGAGCTCGGAGTTAAGCCGTAGGGTCTGGAGCTCAGCTCCTCCACCTCAGCGACCCTTCCGTGTCTGTGATCATAAGCGGACAGTCCGGAAAGGACTGACAGCTGCCAGCCTCCAAGAACTGCTAGATAAGGTAAGTGGTCGAGCTTCTGGGTTCCTGGACCAAGGAAGCCATGGGATTCATGATAGTGGGGTTGGGGAGCAGGAAGTGTGCAGGCTCCATGATTGCCACCCCTTCAGAGGTCAAAGAAACAGTAAGTCTGTACTACATTTGAGTAAAGTAGTCTCTGCATAGTAGGCTTTCTTTGGCAGAGGAACAGTAGGTAAAAAGGGCTGGAGAAATGGGTCAGAAGTCATGGCGATCTGTATGTCTTTTCATAGTGCTAGGAATCAAAACTCTAGGCGAGGGCTCTGCCACCAATTTAAATTCCCAGCCCTTGATTTCTAAGAAAAAGCCAATTTCAAATCCTGGTTCTGCTACTTGTTAGCTGTCAAACACTGGGAAAATATTCAATCTATCAAAACCTGTTGTTTTGTTTTTGAAACAGGCTCTCACTTTTTAGCTCAGGCTAACCTTGAACTCAGAATAGAACCCTCTTGCTTCAGGCTTCCAAACACTGAGACTAAAGATACATACCTCAAAACCTAAGAAAACATTTTCAATGTTGGGCACTAAACCCAGGTCTTTCAGCATACTAGGCAAACAATTTACCTCTGAAGCACGGCTCCAGCCTTGTTTGTCTGCACAATTACTGAATAAATGCAAAGTTCTCATAGCTGACAGACATGGGCAGGGGATGAATCTCGGCTCTGATCTTAATGAGGTCAGTCAACAGACAACTGGAGCAGATGTTTATTTAACAATCTAGATAGTAAAGCTAAGCAGAACCCAGACTGGAGTGGCCTGCCCTAAGGAGGGACACAGCCCCAGGTGTGCTGTGCTAGGTGGCTTGAGGTGAGGTGGCTTTCTTTCCCAAATCACGGTGGGCTGGACCTTCCTTTTGGAGTATTTTCTCATGTTGTCCCTACGAAAAGAGGTATGGGAAAGGAGAGAGCCCAGCAGTGAAGAGCATGCACTGCTCTTACAGGGGAGTTTCCCAGCACCCACCTGGTGGCTCACAACCACTCCAGACAATCAGATGCCCTCTTCTCCATGCTTTCACATACACACACCTCACACACACAATTTAGGGGCTGGAGAGATGGCTCAGCGGTTAAGAACACTGACTGCTCATCCAGAGATCCTGAGTTCAATTCCCAGCAACCACAGGGTGGCTCACAACCATCTATAAAGAGATCTGTTGCCTTCTTCTGGGGTGTCTGAAAACAACAACAGTATACTCATATAAATAAATCTTTAAAAATAAAATAAAAATGTAAAGGAAGCTGTGTCAACACAGGATAAGTGATATGAGGTCACATCTGTTTAAGATTCCCATCCTTTAGCCGGACGTGGTGGCACACACCTTTAGCCCTAGCACTTGGGAGGCAGAGGAAGGCGGATTTCTGAGTTCAAGGCCAGCCTGGTTTACAAAGTAAGTTCCAGGACAGCCAGGGACACACAGAGAAACCCTGTCTTGAAAAACCACAAAAAATAAAAAAAATAAAAAAATCCCACCCTTTGATAGTGTTTACACATTGGTCAAAACCCTGGGGCCTCAGTTTCTGGTGCAAGGGAATGACATAAGCGCAGCTTCAAGGATGTTTAGTCACTAAAAAGTTCTATCAGAAGGCACACCCACTAAGATATAACTGTCGCCTTCCTTGGTTACTTCAAGTCCAGTTCCTTCCCTACAGGGTGGGCCTGGGTAATGATTCCTGGGAGAGGTGCAGGCCTCAGAAGCTATCCTTAAAACTGAGGTTGAGCTGGCCAGCCAATCACATGCTCTAGACCAGCACCTGTGCTGGTTCCTTGAGAGGGCCTTACAGGAGTCAGTGGGAGCCCCGCCCTTCCTGGTCACCTTGACTGTTTATATCCAGCCAAAGACTTTTCTTTCTCACCCAATTGTTCCTTAACCCTGACGTTCCTTCTGTGGCCCTTGGCAAGCAGTTCCACTTGGCCTCAGAAAGGTTAAGGTGCTAACTTAGAAAACAACTGTAGAGAACAGGAAAGCATAGGACGACACTGCAGATAAGCTAGATAAGACAGGTTTCATCTGGACAGACTTGGAGTCAGGGTCCAAAACTGTTGAAGTCTGGTTTTAAACTTCTAGACTCCAGTGATCCCCCTGCCTCTGACTCCCGAGCAGTCAGGACTGCGGGCATACTACCACACCCAGCTGATTTGTCATTCAGTTCCAGTAGGAGTGGCTCAGAGAGGAGCAAGAGTAGGTAGGTACACAGGGAGGGAGGGTAGATAGGTTGGTTTGCTCTGTACAGGTCCATCAACAGCTGCCATTTCTGTCGGGTGGTGATGGTCGCACACAGAGGCCAGTGAATCTCTTGAGTTCGAGGCCAGCCTGGTCTACAGACCAAGCTCCAGGACAGCCAGGGCGACACAGAGAAAGTACTGCCAGTTTTAGGAAGGATGAGCTGAAGTGCTCGTGTCTACAATCCCAGGACCCAGCAAGCTAACACAGAATTGCTAAGTTTGGGAGCAGGCTACACTACACCAACACCCTGTCTCAAAAAAAAAAAAAAAAAAAAAAAGACCACAAAACCAAGCAACCAACAAAACCCCCACAGGGAAGATGGCAAAACACCTGGAAGTAGAGCTGATATGCCAACCGGCTTGAGGCTGACGGGGCCTCCCTTCCTGCCACTTGTCACTGACAGGTCCTGGAGACCTTGCTGCTACGTGGAGTGCTAACGCTGGTTCTGGAGGAGGATGGGACTGCTGTGGACAGTGAGGATTTCTTCCAGCTGCTGGAAGACGACACGTGCTTGATGGCGCTCGAGCAGGGCCAGAGCTGGAGCCCCAAGGTGAGAGGCCCACAGTGGGGCTGCTTAGGTCCCCACTCCTTTCTGGTCCTCCCAGGCTTCTTCCCTAGCCTACCACTGACCTTGGGGGCAGAGGCACTGGGGAGCTGTGAAGAACATCCACTATTAGATGACATTGGGAAGACAGATCCAGCACTGACAGGATTAGCGATGGTTCTCAGGGTATGAGGATAAGTCTACTTCAATGATGGGGATGTCCCACAGAGTGGGATGTTGTCATACGGCCTAGGACGGGAGAAGCCAAAACACAGCAAGGACATCGCCCGCATCACCTTTGATGTGTACAAGCAAAATCCTCGAGACCTCTTCGGCAGCCTCAACGTGAAAGCTACATTCTACGGGCTCTACTCCATGAGCTGTGATTTTCAAGGAGTTGGCCCTAAAAAAGTACTCAGGTCAGAGACCAGCGTGTCATACAACCCTCGGATCCACGTATCCCATGAGCTAGCTCTCCCTTATCAACCCCCCCGCCCCCAGGCGTCCAAGCCCCAACATCCTTGCAGCAGTTTCCCCTAACTCTCTGATCTCCTCTCTGCCCTCCAGGGAGCTCCTCCGTTGGACTTCCTCGCTGCTGCAAGGCCTGGGCCATATGCTGCTGGGCATCTCCTCGACCCTTCGCCACGTGGTAGAGGGGGCTGACCGATGGCAGTGGCACCGGCAGACACACCTCCACTCCTAATGAGATCATGCTTTGAGCCTGTGCTGAAAGACTGGTTCCATGTGACACATGAGGGTAGTAAAGGCATCATCAGGCTTGGGGTCTGCAGTGTTCCCTAGGTAACCAAGCTGACTGCATCCTAACAGATCAGCACACTGCCTTGGTCTTCTGGTCTGTACATCTTCCTGAAGAATGCTACCTGTCTTCCCTCCATTCCTGCCTTCCACTTACCCTGCAGAACCACTACCTTGTCCCCTGGCATCCTGATTCCACCGTATCTAGGTTCTTACTGACGCCTATCCCTAAGATCCTGCAAACCAACGACAACTGTCCCTAGCTTTACTGCAAGATAACTTTCCCCTAAAAAATAAAAGTATTTCCAAGAAAAATACAAAAGTCTTTACCAGTATGTCTTGGGGGAGGGGAGAATAACAGATGGGCATAGAGATTAACAGGATCTAGCTGCCACAGACCAGGTTGGCCTTGAAGTCTTGATCTTCTTGTTTTACCCTCTGGAATAGTAGGTTTACAGTTTTGTGCATATTACTACATCTGGCTGCAGTAAGACTTTTGGCTCCAATTTAAACCAGGAAGGATAAGCATGGCCCCCCTCCCCATCGAGACCTATTCCCAGTTGCACGCTCTCAGTCTTCAAGTATAGAGTTCAAGACCCGCCTCCGCTTGGCCACAGTACTTTGCTGGTGTTCCCAGGCCTCTCGCCTCTTCAAGAAAGTAGTTAGGGCCACATTTCGAGCCACATGGTGGCCAAAAGGATCTTGAATCAACTCCTGGTTCTTTTCTCCTGCAAAGAAAACCACTCCTATTTAGCATCACTCATGCTTAAAGACAAACTCTACTTGAGGTAAAGGGCCCTCCATTTTCACTCAACACTGGCCCAAAACAGGAATTACAAACACCTCACCATTAAAGTATGAAAGCCGGATAAAGAGGGAGGAATAACAACATCTCTGCAGAATGCAGAACCAGACTGCACTTTTGAAATCTGTTGAACCAATCAGCTACCGGGTGCAGAAGGAGCCTGGAGACCACTCCCGGGCAGTGGTACTCACCCAACTCAGCAGCAATTTCTTTCCGAGCCCCCAGAGCTGCTCCACTCCAGATGGCATCTAATACACGGCTGCCATGGCGGCTGCATGCAAGAGCCACATACTGTCCCTGAATTGAGACAAGGAAGGTAAAGTCCCGCCAGGGAAGTACACAGTGTGTTCTGGGGACAGAGAAATAACTTCAGAAGCCCTGAGAGGCACAGTTTAAACAACACAGGACCGATCCTGCCTCCAGCTCTCAGGTCCAATCCTGAGATTGGCAGCTCCTTTCTCTAAAGCAGTGGTTGGGGGGACTGGAGCACAAGTCTAACCTTTAGGGTCTTCAGCACACGACGACGCTGCTTGTGTGTCACTGAGGGGCTAGTCAGGATGGCATCAAATACATGAGAGCCAGCGGGACTCTGGGCCAGAGTCAGAAGCTGTGGTCCGGTCAAGGCACTCAGACTTCGCAGCACAAGTCCAGGATTGGAAAAATTCAGCAAATGCTGGAGCAGTAGAGACCCAAGCACGGTCACCTCCCTCAGCGCTCTGGCTGTGGCCATTTCAACCTGGGAGTACAGAAATAGGGAATTAGGAACCAGGTAGATGATGGCATCTCTAGGTTACTGCACCCTTTTCAAAGGGGTCAGAAATCTCATGTTAACCCAAGGGGTTTCCCAAGCCCTAAGAACCCTAGCCCCCAAATAGCCCTATCTTACCTGATGTTCTGCAGGCACCGCCCCCTCCTCCTCCATTAGTTCATAGTATACCTCATAAGCCAACAAAGAAGCAAAGAGAGGCACACAGGCTACTTGCCGGGACGGGGGCTCTGCACAATGAAATGCCTAGATAGGAAGACAAAGCATAATAACTCCTGAGATGGACCCCATCTCTAACACCATGATTTTCCAGATAAGATCTGGCTCAACAGCAAAGCATGCTCCATAGAGTCTCGCCTGCCTTGTTCTCCCTCCCAGCCTCTGAACTCAGCTGAATTCACTTACCCCTCAAAGTTCTCCATGTTCTGGAGGATACATTTCTTTTCAGGGCTGTTCTTAGACTCATCTGTCTCCCTATCTATAGCCCCCTCAATACATACCCTCCCACACCCAGATGAGACAGATCCCAACTAGTTAGGTCAGGGCCTGGATGAACTGTGAAATAACACCCACTCACCTCAAATAACAGCTGCAAGACCTGGGCCTGGTGAGTCCCAACCCTGCGGCAGGCTTCCACCAGGGCGACAACGACCCCTGGGTGGCCCCGGGCCAGGACCGCTTCCAAGGCAGGGCTCAGCTCCTCAAACACAAGGGACAGCTGAGAGGAGACATGGATTGAAGAATTGTTGACAATCAATTAGTGACTTCCTATAAAGTTAATCAGAAAAAAACTTCCTACTAAAAAAATTCTAGAAAAGACATAAAAAACACTGTCAACATCAGATGGTTCTCTGTGCTGTGTAAAACCCAGAAGATGACAGCCATGGAGGGACCACCCTACCAGGGAAGAGTCTAAAAGTTCCTTCTGTAGAAGACAGGGAAAACCAAGGGCAAGGCGGGTCTAGAACTAAACCCACCCTTCTACTCCATGTGCCAACCCAAGGACCACAGGAAAAGCCCCTTGCGGTAAGCCGCAGGAAAGCTACGGCACTGGCTTCAGCACACCTGCGGATTTATAGACAAGAAGCCACAGAACTTGCCAGCTGCAAACTTGAACTTAGCAGATTGGCATTTAGATCTGGGAAGCTAAAACCAAACGCTAGGAGAAGGGTACCTCCACCCTGATCCCTGGAAAACACCCTTTGTCTGTCTGAATAACCTCTCGTGGGTGATAGATAGGTAGTAAACTGTCAGGGAAGTACAGAGACCAGCACACAATAAAGTGAGGCCCCAAAGCAGGGCACTGATGGCGCACACCTTCCCAGCAGTCAGGATGCAGACATAGGTCAATCTTGTTGAGTTCAAGACCAGTTTAGTTAACAGAGCAAGTTCTAGGGGCTACAGAGAAACTCTTTCTCAAAAAACCAAATAATAAAAATAATAAAATAGCAACATAAGTAAATAAATAAATAAGTAAGGCTCAATGATTAATAATAGCAGAAGGGACCCAGGCCATGTTTCCAACTCACTAGCTCAGGAGAAGTGACCGCATCCAGCAAGCGCTGCAAAGGGAAGTTCGCAATGGGATGCTCGGCCAAGGAGCACAGCTGACCCTGGAAGTGGTCCTTATAGAGGCGCTGGAGCCTCTCTGCTTCTAACACCAGCAGCACCTGCTCCAGGAGTCTAGAGCTCGTCTGATCCCGAAGAAACAGAAGTAGAGGGCTAGAGGTAAGAAGAGTGAGACCAGGGCTAGAGAGGCAGCTCTGTGGTTAACAGTCCTTAATGTTTCTGCAGGGAACCTGGCTTCACAGGCCCTTTCCTGCCCTCCACTACAAACTCAGTGCACATACATATACACAGGCAACAGACTCATACAAGTGAAGTAAAAATAAAGTTTTTTCTTAAAGAGCTGGGTTTGATGATGCACACCTTTAAGCTCAGTATTCAAGAGGAAGAAGTGAGTTCACGGCCAACCTGGTGTATATAATGAGTCCTAGGCCAGCCAGTGCTACATAGCGAGACCCTGTCTCACACAGATGAAGGATGAGACTGGGGCTTGAGAGGCGGCTCAGTGGGTAAGAGCACGTACTCACTGCTCTTGCGGAGAACCTACGAAGTTCAGTTCCACCGGCAGTGGTGGCGCACACCTTTAATCCAGCACTTGGGAGGCGGAGGCAGAGGCAGGTGGATTTCTGAGTTCGAAGCTACCTGGTCTACAGAGTGAGTTCCAGGACAGCCAGGGCTTCACAAAGAAACCCTGTCTCGAAAAACCAAAACAACAACAACAACAACAACAACAACAAAGGTTCAGTCCCCAGCATGCACAAGGCAGCTGACAACCACCTGCAAGTCCAGTTCCAGGGTTTCTGCTGCCCTCTTCTGGCCTCTATTGACACTGCACATGTAGTGTACATCACACATGTAAGCACAACTTCATAAACATAAGATAAAAATAAATCTAAGGGCTGGTGAGATGGCTCAGTGGGTAAGAGCACCCGACTGCTCTTCCAAAGGTCCGGAGTTCAAATCCCAGCAACCACATGGTGGCTCACAACCA
>NC_034597.1:46831070-46855528 GCF_900095145.1 Mus pahari | reverse complement strand
AAAAAAAAAAAAAATCTAAAAATAAAACTAAATCAGGCATGGCTGACTTTATTCCCAGCATCCAGGAGGCAGAGGCAGGAGGATCTTTGTGAGTTTGAGACTGGCCAGGACAACAGATTAAGACTGTACCTCCCAAGTACTAGGGTTAAAGTTGTGTGTCACCGCCCAGCAACAAACACTTTTGGGGAGATCAAAGAGTGTAAACTCACCCAGAAGATAGCTACACCACATTATCTCATTTGTCTCAGACAACACCCCCAGCTTCGGTGACCCCTGAAGACATGATCACACCTGCCATCTGCTGAAGAATTCCGAGAACTCAGGTAATCAATGACTGCATCGCAGAGGTGAGCACAGTGCTGAGGTAATTTGTGGTGGAGAACTTGTAAGGCCACCTGAAGACAAAAGCTGGAGATCTTGTCGGTGATAAATACTGTAGGAAAGGCAGAAAGAATGTAATACTTTGTCCCAAACCCAGATTACCTGTACATCCTCAAAGCTCAGCCAACAAGGGAGACTCTATATACAAAACTGTCAACAGAGAGTGCCTTATAGCACTAACCCTGACTGGTGTTGAGACAGGAGTGGCCTGATATAAGGCTCCTGCTTGGTGGAACCCCCGAGAAGACCCTAGACCCCTTTCCCACTTCCCTTCTGCGATGGTTCCTCTTGACTGTCCACTTGATGGGATTTACAATCACTATGGAAACTAACCTGTGGGCATTTCTGTGAGTGACTTTCTGGAATAGGTCTATGAAGGTGGGCACACCACCTGTGGGCAAGTGTGGGTAGCACCACCCATAAGAGCAGCATTTATCTACCTGCTTCCTGACTTGATACAGTGTAGCTTTACCATGATCACCTCCCTGATATAACAGACTACACCCTCCAGCTGTGAGTCTAACTTTTTCTTCCTTAGGTCACTTTGGTCGGGTATTTCCCTCTGAAACATGTAGTAATTAATACATCTTTTTACCAGCAATGTCATTCAGAAAGCAGGCACTCAGGTCCTGAAGGCGATTCAAGAAGGTTTCAGGAACCTCAAAATCAGTTGGTTTACATTCCCGAGCTGAGGTCCTCTGTGTTTCTAAAGAAAGACCAAGAACATGAACAACAATGAGATCACAGATAGCCAAGTGTTGGAGTTCATTAAAAGACCCTCACTCACAAAGGCCACAGAGACTGCCATCGCTGCAAAACGCATGAGGATTTTTATTATTCCAGCATGTTGGGGACCCCCCCCCTCTCAGCACACAGGCCAGAGGAGAGACCCAGAACAAAGAAAGAACACACTTTTTATACCTTTGTAAGCGGCAGATATGAGCAACAAGGTAGTTGTCTTATTTCCATTGGCGTAGTAAGTAACCTTTTCAGGCATTGGTCGGTTTGTATAGTGACTAAATAACCCTTTGGCCTAGTGACTCACTTTGCCTGCCCCCATGGTGGGTTATTATGATTTGGTCAGCAAAGCAGTAATACATTTTGAACTTATGGGTCAGTCACAGCTATTAACGTCACAGGGAATCCTAGCAAGGTTAAGGCAGTATGTGGTTTATCTCGGAATTCAAACTGAGGCAGGGTTTCCAAGGACTGGTATCTGTGTTATAGCCAAGTTTTGAGAACAGCTAATCTTGCTCCACAGCTATGGTCATCATGACTTCTTAGCCAGTCCTCTCAGATGGGGAAGGGGCTGGGTGGTATTGAGCTATTGAACTTGCTTATATTGGCAGGGAAAGAGAAAATTCCTCAAGCAGCAGAGGGAAGGGAAAAACTTCTGCAAACAGCTTTGGTGCACAATAGCCAAGTTAAAACTATATTTCTTCATAAGCAGGAAGGAAAGTGCCACAGAAGAATAAGGGCTCAGCTCGGAGATGCAGGACAGGTGAGTGTCTCCGGTGGAGGAGTAAAATATTCTTTCATTTTTTTCTCCAAGATTTTTAACTCCCTTCCCTATAATTCAGGGCTCAAATTTCTCAGCCAGGATTTATAGTATACCAAAACCAGACTTCACTTATACTCTCTAAGTGTATTTCCCAGTATTTTTAGTTCTGTTTTTGTTTGTTTGTTTGCTTGCTTCTTTTTGTTTTTTGAGACAGGGCTTCTCTGTATAGTCCTGTCTGTCCTGGAACTCACTCTGTAGACCAGGCTGACCTTGAACTCAGAAATCCACCTGCCTCTTCTTCCCAAGTGCTGGGATTAAAGGTGTGAGTTACCACTGCCTGGCTCTCCAGTATTTTTAAACGTAGGTTACATCCTATAACATGAAACATGAAAGTTAGTGGTCTCAATTAGCATTTTTATTTTAATTTTTATCTTTTTATATGCATTACATCCTATCCATTCCCCTTACCTCCACTCCTACCCAGTTCCCACCTCCCCGCCTCCTTTCTCCCCCAGATCCACTCCTTCTGTTTCCCTTCAAAAAACAAAACGAAACAAACAGGCCTTCCAGGGGTATCAATCAAACATGGCGTAACAGATTACAGTAAGACTGCACAGATGCTCACATCAAGATTGAATGAGGAGACCCGGGAGGAATAAAAGTGTTCTCAGTGTAGGCAAGAGGTAGAGATATCCCCCACTCCCACTGTTAGGAGCCCCTCGAGACTCCAAGCTGCACAACCATAACGTATCTGCAGAGGGCCCAGCCCAGATCTATCCCGGGTCGGAGATTATTACTTCAGTCTGTGAGTCCCTATGAGCCTGCGTAGTTGATTCTGTGGGTCATGTTCTTATGGTGTCCTCAATCCCTCTGGCTCCTAGAATCCTTCTCCCTCTTCTGCTGGGTTCCCCTAGTGTTTGACTGTGGGTCTCTGCATCTGCTCCCATCAGTAATTAGCATTTTTTAAAAATAGAGTATAAAATTTAAAAGGAAAGAAAATATCAGAAAAAGAGGTAGCATGTGGAAAGGGTACCATTTTCTAAACTTTTGCTTGGATCTAACATCAACACACAAGTCACATCAGGGTTAAAAACAAACTTCCTAGCCAGGTGCAAAGGCACGCACCTGTAATTTCAGCACTAGAGAGGCTGAGGCAGAAAGTCAATAAACTGGACACCAGCATAAGCTTACATAGCAAGTTCAGACCAACATGTGCTACACAATAAGACCTTGCCCCCAAAACAAAGCAGGGGTGGTGGTGGTGGTGGTGCATGCCTTTAATCCCAGCACTTGGGAGGCAGAGGCAGGCGGAGCTCTGAGTTCAAGGCCAGCTTAGGCATGGTAGCAGCACAAGTCTGCAATCCCAGCACTTGGAAGGCAGGAGCAAGCAGGAGCAAGCAGGAGCATCAAGGCCAGCCTGTGCTACATCCCAAGTCAAAAGCCAGCAGGGCTAGCTGGGAGATTCTGTCTCCAAAGAAAATGTCAGAGCCGGGAAGGTTATGATAAGGGTGATTGCTACTACACCTGACGACCTGAGTTCAATACCCAGAACCCACACGGTGGAAGGAGACAACTGTCGCCCACAAAGTCGTCTTCTCCCCTCCACACAAATACCGCAGAAGGCACACACATCCGAGTGTGTACACATGCCCAGATGTATTTTAAAGTTAAAAAATAAAAGTTGTGGAAATAAAAATGTGAAACACATTGCTCCCCCTGTGCCTATTAGTGGGTCCTTGAATGTAAGTGTATCCATCCTTCCTGGGCACACTATTCTTTGACTTTCCAGGTTCTACCCCAAGGGTCTGCTAATTCTTCATGGTCACGCTCCACCACGAAGATGTACTGGCTTCGGAACTTCCTGACCACTCCTGCTCACCAGCCCCTCTTCCCTTTCTTACAGTACTTACCGGACGACTGGGAGCCACGGGGCTTGCCTCTCTCGGACTCCAGAAGAGTGCCCCCCAACACCTGCAGCAGAGTCCTGACCACGAAGCTGCCATGCGTGTCTCCACAGAAGAACAGAAAATCATCACACACTTCAGCGGCTAGTCCCAGGACGAGCTCCTCGAGGGTCTGCGAGGGACCATCCTCCTCCTCTTCCTCCTCCTCCTCCTCTGCCTCTGCAGGACGCCTCAGCAATCGAGGCAGCTGCAGCAAAGCACTTTGTAATACGTGGACCCCACACCGATGACAGGCCACGAAGCGCAAGTTGGGGCGCAGAGCGGCCCACACTCGACACAGGGGTTTCAAAGGACTGAACCCCAAAAGCTCCTGCAGCATTTCACTACCAGTCCTGTTCGTGGCCAAGGCTAGAGCCTGAGCCTCCACTTCCTTCAAAATATTGCGCGCCATCAACTCTGGGGGAAAAAAAATGAGGTCATAAATAAACCGTTAGGCTGAGAGGAGGATAAGACTTACCCATCACTTAGCCAGGACCTCCCCTGAAAGTCCCGTGTGTGGGTCTTCCACTTAACCCACGGCATTAGCTGCTCCTACCTCGTTCTTCGGCGACGTCGGGAGCCACTTTCAGCGCTGACAGCGCCCGTCGGAAATATCCGAGCGCCTCCGGACTCAGGTGCGGGAGAGTCTCGGGGGCCTGCTCCGCACGCGCGGCCGCCGGCAGCCGGGGACAACCATCGCGGCCGGGAGGGGGACGCCCCGAGCCCCGGGCCGCGCGTCCCCGCCGGCCGGCACCCGAGAACTGGCGCCGCGTTTTGTGAGCGGAACGCGGCCCCAACCCCATGCGTGCTTTGGTCCCAGCCGTTCACGCTTCCCGGTTGCAGCTCCCACAACCGCCGGCGCGCTCCGGACGCGCGGAGACGTCACGAGTCTGCGACGGGGCGGGCGGGCGGGCATGATGGGCGTGGCTGCGGGTCGCCCTTCCCCATTTGCGGGCTCCACCCTTCCCCGGTCTGACCCTGGAACTCCAGGGCTATCCTTGGCTGGTTCCATATCATCCTCATCCACCTCCGGACTTCCATCCAGGCACGCACTCCAGCGTGGCAAGAATCAAAGGTCTCAAACTATAGATCTGGCGATCTGGGCAGAAAGAAACCCAGAGGCTGCGTCTGCTGCCGGTAAGGCTCTGACCACTTACGGCTCAGGGATTCGCGTTTCTCCGTGGGTCTGGACGGGTAGCCAGAACTCCAGAGAGCCCAGCACTCTACCTGGGCATACGCTGTTAGGCTGCATCGCCAGATTCCCCACCAAGTTAGCCGCACCCAGAGGTTCGTGATAGTACTGTGTGTAACGCTGGAGAGTCCTGGGACTCCTAAAAGGACAGCCTGGCCTGAGACTTGGACTCAGTTATCCTTCTGTCAAATTTCTCTCCCCTCAAAATAGTCCAAACTTGTCTAGCCCTCACAGAGACCTGCCTCGGCACACAATCTACAGGATTCCCTCAAAGCGACTTTTTACCTCCACAGATATCCCCTTTGATGTGAGTCATGGTAGCACCTATGAAGGGCCAAGTGTGTGTGGTAACAGGTGCCTCCAGGGGTATTGGCCGTGGCATTGCCTTACAGCTTTGCAAAGCAGGTGCCACAGTTTACATTACCGGCCGACATCTGGATACGCTTAGAGCTACTGCCCAGGAGGTAAGTGACCACCTGAGTTAGTCACTCTGATTACTATATCCCCCACCCGCCCCCAGCAAATCGTAATGTTTACTGAGTACCATAAATAAATAATGTAGGGTTGAGTTTTTCTACCAAGAGAGCTTAATGGGAAGAAAAATCTTTCTGTTTGAGAGTTTCAGGTTTTGCAAAGAAAAAAAAGTTATACTGGTGGCTTCCTCTAATTTTCCTCTTCCCTGCAAGAGAGTTGGGTTTTGCCTTTAATGCCAGCGCTCAGGAGCCAGAACCTCTCTGTGATTTCAAGGTCTACATAGTGAGTTCCAAACCAGCCAGGGTTACAGAGTGAGACCCTGTGGGGAGGAAAAAAAAGCCGGCATGGCATGCATGCCTTTATACCCAGCACTGGAGACACTGGGCCAGGGGATTGATTTCAAGTGGAAGGCCAGCTTGAGCTATGTAGTAAGACCCTCTCAAAAAAAGCTTTTAGGCTTTAGTTGGCTTAGATTGGTGATCCAGTTAGAAGATGATTTGAGTTTTAGATGCTTCACACTGGCTGGATTGTGAAGAAGTGACTTGAAAAAGACTTGAGGTCAGGTGAGGCATTGCTGCAGTTTGAGCAGAGCAGAAGCAGGACCCTGAGCTCGCTGAAGCTGCTGGGAGGGTCGTCTTCCTCTGAAGCTGCTGGGAGGGTCGTCTTCCTCTGAAGCTGGTGGGAGGGCACATTTTTCAGAAGCTTTGGTTTTTCACTGTGGAGTCAGAGCATTGGTTGAGTGAGGGAAAGAGCGGAGGCTGAGTAAGAATTCCAAGTGAGCAGCAAAGGAGTCGGAAAGGACAAAGAGGATGGTTACTTCTGTCCGAGAGTGGACGCCATGCCTCATCTCTTGCCTGGAACTAGCAGAACAATTGCTAAGTAAGGTCTTGCCTATGGTAAATGCGATGTTAAACCTGAGGTCCAATGTACCTTGCTCTGTTGTGGGAGGTGCCACTGTGGTGAAATTCCTAAAGCAGACACCAGAGGGAGCCATTGCATGCCATGTCCCAGCTGTTGGCTGAGTCCTGAGCTCTCAGTCCCTAAACTTCACTGGAGTTAGGAAAGTGACACACTACTGTGAACTCATCCTCATGTCCCTCTCCAGGCACAGTCCCTCGGGGGCCGGTGTGTACCCGTGGTGTGTGATTCAAGCCAGGAGAGTGAAGTGAAAAGCCTGTTCGAGCAAGTAGATCGGGAACAGAAAGGGCGGCTAGATGTTCTGGTCAATAATGCCTATGCTGGTGTCCAGGTAACCTTTTAACTCGATCCAGCTCTACATTCCAAACCCACCCTTGAGTCTTTATCTCCATTCATGGACCCATTAGCCGGCCCTTTATACTTTCATGCCAGTCAGTCACCCAGTCAATCACCCTTATGTCTTCTAGGCAATCCTGAATGCCACCAACAAGTCATTCTGGGAAGTACCTGCCTCCATCTGGGATGACATAAACAATGTTGGACTCAGGTGTGTGCTTCACTGCCAGAGCCTGGGCTCCTCTTGTTTAGTAGCCCAAGAGCCTGGGCCTTTTCTCCTCTGGCTTCCCCAGCTCTTTCATCTCCATTCTACTCCGTTTGTCCCTCTTGCTTCCTGAGAAGTCCCATGCCTGTGGGTTTGCACCTAAGAATATCACCCTTTTTTTTCCCCCATGTGTGTGCGTGTGCATGTGTATGTGATATGGGTGTGTAGGTGTGTTTCTGTGCCTACCGTGTGCATGCAGAGATCTGAAGACAAGTCCAGAGAGTCAGTTCTCTTTCTCCACATCTTTCTGTGAGTTTCGGGGCTTGAGCTTGGCTTTCCCGGCCTGCACAGGAAACGGCCTTTGCCTACTGAGCCACCTCAGCCTGGGAATGGGAATCTTTGCTTTGTCTCAGTTTGTCTTTTTGGTTTGGTTTGATTTGGTTTGGTTTTTGAGACAGGGTTTCTCCGTGTAGCCTTGGCAGTCCTGGAGTTCTCTCTGTGCACCAGGCTGACCTTGAACTCAGAGATCCACCTGCCAAGTGCTGGGATTAAAGATGTGCCCTACCTCCCAACTCAGGGTTTTCTAACAAGATAGCAGCCTCGTTCCAACCTCGTTCTTTGCCCATCCAAGTACAAGTCCCAGAAGGAAGGATTCTCTCAGTGTTGCACACAGTCCATGGGCTATGTTTTTAAAAATGATTAGAAGGAAAGCTCAAATGATTAAAAGGATGGACCAATTAATGTAGCATGTCTATGCTCCTGTGGGTTCTGATCGCTCCACACCTGTCATTCTACTTCCTTCTCATTCATTCTCAGCCCCGCTGCCCTCTCCATCCCTCACCCGCCTCTCAGCGAGGTCTCCCCCCCCCCCTTACTCCTGTCACTTGTTTCCTGTTTCCCGCCTTCCTCAGAGCACTTCCTTCCCTGTATATGTGCGTATACATGTATAGTTTTAAAGCTAGGATCCACATATGAGAGATAACATGGTATTTGCCTTTCTGAGTCAAGCTTACTTTGCCAGACGTGGTGGTGCATGACTTTAATCCCAGCACTCAGGAAGCAAAGGCAGGCAGATCTCTGTGAGTTTGAGGCCAGCATGGTGCACTAGTATCAGGACACCCAGGGCTACCCTATCTCAGAAGTAGTAACCACAATAATAATTGGTTTTTGGTTGAATCCATTTTCCTGCAAATGAGGTGGTTTCATTTTTCTTGTTCCATTTATTTATTCACTTCACATCCCCATCACTCCCTTCAACCCCACTCCCCATTTTGTTTTTCTTTACAGCTGTACAAATTCCATTTTGTATCTGTACCACCTTCTCCACTCCATTTATCCACCCATTAGTGGATGGACATCTAGGTTGGTTCTATCTCTAGACTGTTGTGAGTAGGTCAGCTGTAGAGATGCAAATCTCTGTGCGGTTTGTTTGCCTCGAGCCCTGCCCAAGTGTAGGGTGGCTGGGTCGTGTTCTGTTTGTTTTTGAGAAGCGCCTGTCCTGCTGTCAGCAGTGAATAGGACTCCTTTTTGCCACCACCAGCACTTGTGAATTGTTTGCTTGATAAAAGCCACTCTGACTAGGAGGAAGTGGAATCTGAAAGTCGTTTTAATTTACGTTTCCCTTGTAGCTATGGTTATTGAATATTTTCTGGGTATCTAGGTGGCTATTTGCATCTTTTCTTTGAAAACTTTCTGTTCAGCTCATCTGCTCATTTTATTACATGGTCTCATCTAGCCCAGGCTGGCCTCAAACTCACTGTGTAGCCAAGGGTGTTCCTGAATTCCCGATTCTCCCGCATTCACCTTCATGGTGCTGAGATTATACGTTTGTTCCATGAACCCAGCTGACCAGATACATGGCTTAACACACCCCTGAACTATCTTATGCTTATGGTGCAAGAGCCCCATTATATGTCATGCGTACTCTCTCTTGTCTACCATTAATTGTATCAGTTTTTCCCTTGGAATGGCCTATACCTGATCCCCCAGGTCTTCAGCTATTTCTATGCAGCCTCTATGCTGACCACAGATACTGAGGACTTGGGAAGCAACTGAGCCAGCATTCCCACAATCCCTTCCTCCTTCTTCTTCTCCCCTGATCCCTTCTAGAGGCCACTACTTATGTTCCGTGTATGGGGCGCGGATGATGGTGCCAGCTGGCAAAGGACTCATCGTGATTGTCTCCTCCCCTGGGGGGCTGCAGTATATGTTCAATGTCCCTTATGGTGTGGGCAAAGCTGCGGTAAGGACCAAGGCACAGGAGTTGGGGGGGGGGTACACAGCAGTATTGACGGTTGGTAACGGTCCACGGTTGTCAGGGTAGTAAGACTGGTGACCTTCGTCTTTCTCTGTCCCATGCACTGATCGTCCTATCTGTGGATCTCTGTCCGTCTGCCAGCGTAGGTATCAACTGTGGAAAGATGGTGGCAGAAACATCAGGGCTCTCGAGAAGGATGGGGGCCTGGGGAATCCTCTTAGACTCAGAGGAAGGTGAGGTGGGCAGGTGTCCAGGGTCTCATTTCTGCCTTCTCTCCCTCCACAGTGTGACAGACTGGCTGCTGACTGTGCCCATGAGCTACGGCGTCACGGAGTCAGCTACGTGTCTCTGTGGCCAGGGCTGGTGCAAACAGAACTGGTGAAGGAGTTTTTGACAAAAGAAGAGAATCCTGAGGACCCTCTATTTAAGAAGGTTGGCAAGGGAAGGGGAGGGGAAATAGAGAGCAGAGGCATCTCTCCAGTCTCGAGAGCAGTAGCAACTGTAAGCAGCGCCTGGGGTGGCAGTCTCTTTGTAATCCAGCTCTCACAAGGCAGGGGCGAGGGGATCTGTGGGACTTCAAGGCCAACCTGACTGAGGTCTGGGCCAGCCAGGGCTACATAGTGGGACTACTAAAGTGAGAAGGGGTAGTTGTTCCCACGCACCAGGTACTTCCTAGAGCAGACACAGGCTGAGCACACAGCACATTACTTCTTTTAATCCTCTAAAGCAGTTAATAACTGCATTTTATAGGCAATGAATTGGAAACCCAGAGAGCTTAAGAATCTTGACCCAGGACTGGAAGTGTAGCTCAGCGGTGGAGCATTTGCTTAAGTGTGCTGGCATAGGCTCAGTCCCTCTCAATGAGAAATGACAGGAAGGAGGGAAATGTGTTCCATGGTAGGTGTCATAACAGGACAGGCTGTCTGACACCAAAGCCCACAGTGACCTTGCCCTGATCTAGAAGGTCCAGACACTAGTTGGGATGCTTTGATCCTTCTGTTTATGCATGGGAAAGGGAGTGCTAATGCTTTCTAAGGCATGGCCGTGCGGGTCCTGCCTGGGGTTTGTGTCTGTCTGGGACAGAAGGTGACAATGGGATAGGCACAGGCAGCGCTCTTGGAAAATAACCCCTAACTTCTCAAACTGTTTTTTTAGATGAAACCAGATTTCTCATCAGCCGAAAGTCCAGAAATGAGTGGCAAGTGTGTGGTGGCCTTGGCAACAGGTGATGATGGCACTGGGTGACAAAAAAGTGCATCTTTGGGGCACTCACAGCCAGTTCCTATATTTGGTTTGGGAGATGACTAGACACTGTTGCCTTTTCTGTCTGTTGGAACACTGGCGGGGTCAGGATTCCTGGTTGGGATCTGCTATGAACCGGTGCGGGGTCGTGTGGTCTTAGAGCCTTTGGTGAGCACAGAGAGTTACCTGCTCAGGGCTTCAGTGCATGCCTCAGCCACACCCCGTCCCAGTCCACTGTCATCACTCAGCACCACTCCCAGTGCCCACCATCTTAACCATATGTGTGCCCACAGACCCCAATATCCTGAACTTGAGCGGGAAGGTGCTGCCATCCTGTGACCTTGCTCAGCGCTATGGCCTTAAGGATATCGATGGTGAGTGCTTGCCCTGGGCCAGCTTTAACCAGTAACTGTGTGCCCTGCTCCTTTCCCCCAACTTTTCAGCCAGAGTTGGGGTGTCCAAAACGAAGGAAATAAGGGTCTACCTGCCCTTCTGTTATTCCCAGGCCGCCCTGTCAAAGACTACTTTTCTCTGGGCTATGCCCTCTCACAAGTCTCCAGCCTGGGATGGCTCAGCTCCTTCTTGCCTGGCTTCCTCCGTGTACCCAAGTGGGTCATCACCCTCTACAGCAGCAAATTCTAACTTCTTGACCTGCCATCCCCGCCCTTCCAGAACCTCGTCTCATTGAGGCTCAGGTGGGTGGGGCTGTCTTGGTGGAACAAACCTGCTTTCCCACATACGCATGTCCTCACCATGAAGAGAAGGTGGCTGCGGGGAGTCTAGTGCATTCTGGGGGCTCTGGTAGGTTCTTTGTGCCTTGGTTTTCCCTATCCCTACATCTTAATATTTTGCTTGAGTAATTATAAATGCTTATAAATAGAAGTTAATAAAGGTCTCATTTCCCCTTCAATTTGTGAGTTCTCATTCTGTATTAAAGCGGTAAATGTTTGAGAAAAAGATTCAACGATGTAAAAATGTATAGGTTCTCAGGCTGAGATGGTTCAGTGGATACAGCTCTCTCAGAACAAGCTCGAAGAGCAGATTCACATCCCAGAAACCTTGTAAAACTGGATGCAGTAGCAGCCTGTCTGTAACTCCACCAAGCCTGTGTGCAATAGGAGACATAAGTGGGAAATCCCTGCAAGCTCTCCTGCCAGCCAGCCTGGTGCACACAGTGATGTGCACACAGTTATGCTGAACAACTAAAGACCCTGCGAAACAAGGTAGAGGCGAGTACCAACAGCCAGGATTGCCCTGTGCCCAGCATGTGGGACATGTACCCGCATTCACATGCACATTCACACCTTGTAATTACATTAGCTAGATACAGTGGTGCATGCCTTTAATCCCAGCATTGGAGAGGCAGAGCCAGGAGGACCTCTGTGAATTCCAGGTCAGCCTGGTCTATATAGTGAGTTCCAGGAAAGACAGTGAAACTCTGTCTCAAAAATTAATTAAAAATGGAGCCTGACACACACTTTTAATCCCATAACTCAAGCAGCAGAGACAGGTAAGTCTGAGGCCAGCCTATTCTACATAGAGAGATCCAGGCTAGCCAGGAATGTGTAGTGAGATCCTGTCTCAAAAAATAAAATGAAGGTGGTGGCGCATGCCTTTAATCCCAGCACTTGGGAGGCAGAGGCAGGCGGATTTCTGAGTTCGAGGCCAGCCTGGTCTACAGAGTGAGTTCCAGGACAGCCAGGGTTATACAGAGAAACCCTGTCTCAAAAAAAAACAAAAAACAAAAAACAAAAAAATAAAATAAAGTAAATTAAAATAAAATGAGAAGGCTGGAGAGATGGCTCAGCGGTTAAGAGCACCGACTGCTCTTCCAGAGGTCCTGAGTTAAATTCCCATCAACCACCTGGTGGCTCACAACCATCTGTAATGGGACCTGATGTCTTCTTTTGGTGCGTCTGAAGACAGCAATGGTGTACCAATATACATAAAATAAATAAATCTTTAAAAATCAATAAAATGAGAGTCAAATGTCTAGGTTCTGAAGGGCTCCAGTCTATCGTGAGGCTCTCTCCTTCATTGCTGTTCCTGTTCTTCCTCATAAGACCCCTCTCTCCTGCTAGGGGGCAGGGTCTCTCCCACTCACTCTCCTCTTCCACCATCTTTCCAACAATACCTGCTGCCTCTGGGCTCCCAACACAGGCAGATCCTGTGGTGTGCTTAACTTCCTGGAACTGGGAGAGAAGATACTGTCTGATTCCAATTGGACGGAAGCAGCTGATGGTGCAGGCACCCTTGTTCTTCCTCTTGGGACAGTATCACCTGAATGAGTCGTCTTCCGCAGAACTAAGTGCATGAACACTTCCGGGCTACCTTCCAGAGCAAGCCGTTTCTAGGAAGCCAAGGGCAATTCTGCAACAGTGACAGACTGAAGATGTTATCGGGCCCCAAAGTAGAAAAGCTTCCACGGAAGGTGGGCAACCATTGTCAGCTGCAGGAAGATTGGCATGATCAGACTTGTAATAGAGGAAGCTCCCGGGAGCTGAGGTGTGGGCAGAGGGAAAATAACTTGTAGTCATGAGAGGCTGGCCTGGTATCAGTGTCACCGGAATATGATGATGCATAGGTGTGGGCTGAGGGGAGATTGCAGGAAGCAGTGTCTACAGAGGGGAGCTGAGCCAGAACGAGACTGCCACTGTCCCTGGCATGGAGGACGATATGCCAGCAGCAGGCACAGAGAATTTTGAGAAGGCAGCTTGCCTGAGGTCTTAGCCCTGACGGGATACCAAGGGGTTAGTTGAGATGTTGCCTACCTTTACCAGAGCAAGACATTTGCCTGCTCCTAGATGAGCCCAAGGGGGGACGCTGGCTGTCAGAGGTAATATTCATGGCCTGGGTTTCCAAAGCTTTTGAGAAGCATACAGTGGAAAGTGTCTCCTAAGAACCCCAAGCCCAGCCCAGTCAGCCATGGGGAGAACCCGCTCTCTACAGATAGACATAGACGTATTCAAAGTAGAGAGTTGAAATTGGCACTTTCTCTGGCTGAGGGATGGCATTTTCCAGTGCTTGAGGCCAGGTCTGGCTTTGTACCCCACCCGCACCCCACCTCTCCATTCCTTCTGAGTCTTTAGGCAAAGGCCCTTATCATCAGAAACACCCTTGCCCTACCAGCAAGGGGTGATAATAGGGAGGGCTTGAGAAAAGGGCAAGTGGGGAGGCCTCTGAAAGCCTACAGACCCCCTGCCTGTAGGCTCACCAGTCTGCTCACAACATGGAAATGAGCAGTGCGGCCACACTTCAAGTGGCCTTCCTTCTTCTAGACCAATAAATCAGGAGTGCCAAAAATTAGGAACGCCTCAGCTTAAGAGTGCAAGCAGGTCTTATAGAGCACCAGGGTTCAGTTCCCAGCACCCACATTGCATGGTGGCTCACAGAACTCTGTAACCCCAGTTCTAAGGCATCTGGTGCCCTTTCCAACCTCCCCAACCATCAGGTATGCAAGTAGTACACATGTATACATTCAGACAAAACGTCCATACGTCCACATAAAAAGAAAGCTTTAAAAATGACAAGGAACAGCTGGGCGTGGTGGCGCACGCCTTTAATCCCAGCACTCGGGAGGCAGAGGCAGGTGGATTTCTGAGATCGAGGCCAGCCTGGTCTAAAAAGTGAGTTCCAGGACAGCCAGGGCTATACAGAGAAACCCTGTCTTGGAAAACCAAAAAAAAAAAAAAAAAAAGACAAGGAATGTGTGGGGCCTTGATGCTAGTCATGGCTGAACCAAACAAGGCATTGAGACTCCAAAGGTTTTTGCTTTAGGCTGTTGGTTTCGTTTGGCTGATTGGTTTGGGGGAGCAGGTGTTGTTTGTTTCAGGCTGTCCTGGAACTCACTCTGTAGAGCAGGCTGGCCTCAAACTAAAAAGATCTGCCTGCCTCTGCCTCCCAAGGGCTGGGATCAGGGTGTGTGCCAACCCTCCCCCAGCTTATTTGTGTTGTGTTTTTTTTCTTGTTTGTGTTTTAAAGATTTGATTATCTTTTACATTACAGCTAATATCCATTTATAAGTGAGTATCTACCATATTTGTCCTTTTGAGTCTGGGTTACCTCACTCAGGTTGATATTTTTTTTTTCTAATTCTATCCACTTGCCTACAAACTTCATGATGTCATTGATTTTAACAGCTGAGTAATAGTCCATGGTGTAAAGGAACCACATTTTCTGTATCCATTCTTCAGTTGAAGGACATCTGGGCTGTTTCCAGCTTCTGGCCATTGTGCATATAGCTGCTGGGTCCCCTGCACATATGTTATGGCTGGGTAGCTTGGTGTTCTTGTACAATTTCTAACAGTGTGGGAGTCTGTGGCTCCTTTGCTTTCTTTTTTGTTTGTTTGTTTTGTTTTGTTGGTTTTTTGAGGCAGGGTTTCTCAAACTCAGAAATCCGCCTACCTCTGCCTCTCGAGTGCTGGGATTAAAGGCGCGTGCCACCACCACGCCCAGCTCATTTGCTTTCTTTGAGACCCTTTTCTTTTCCTCCTACTGGTCTGCCTCTTCTAGCCTTGAGGTGATTGATGATATGCACCAGGTCTTATTGTGGCTTGTTTGGTTGATTCCCTAGAAGGCCTACTCTTTTCTGAGGGAATGTAGGTGGAGGGTAGATCTGGGGGAGAGGGCAGGTGAGAGGTGGGGGACTGGGGGGAGGAGAGGAAAAGGAAACCAGTTGGAGTGTAATATATGAGAAAATTTTTAAAAATTAAAGAAGATTTGAGGGGGCAGTATGTAGCAATGTGTTTGAGAACACATTTTATATGTCCGCATGTGGAGGCCAGAGGAAAACTCAGATGTTACTCGCGGAACCCATCCAGTTTATTCCTTGAGACAGGGTCTCCCACTAGGATCTAGGACTCACTTATTCAAGTAGGCAGACTGTCTGACTAGCTCTAGAGACCTCCCGTCTCCATTACCCAGCACCGCTCAGAGTCGTGAGCGCAGCCACTCCTGGCTCTGTGCCTGGATGTTAGAGATTGAACTCAGGTCTTCATGCTTACAGGGCAAGCACCTTATGGACGAGGCCCGTCTTTGAGCCTGAGAGTCCAGTCTGGGGGACTTGTCATAGTCACCCAGTTTTCATCAACAGCTGAAGGCCCCTTCCGGCCCATGAGGAAGGATGGAGATCCCTGATAGTCAAGGGAGGGATGAGGTAATGTGGATGGCTGAGGGCTGAGACTTCAGACATGGAATCAGCTTAGTCATGAAGGAACCTGAGTCCAATGAGCAAATCCGGGAAAGGTGGCTGAGTCCAAAACTGCTCTTTTTCCTTTCTTTTCCTGGACACGCGAAGACCTTGATAACCACCTTTGAGGCATCACTTAGGATAGCCGGTCCTTTCAGCTGTTTGGTTTTCTGTTCCTGAAAGAAGAGAGCCTCAAGATGGCCTCAGAAAACCCAATTCTGAGTGTTAGTGGCACACGCCTTTAATCCCATCACTAGGGAGGCAGAGGCAGGTGGATCTATGTGAGTTCGAGCCCAGCCTTGTCTGCAAAGTGACCACCAGGGTTTCACAAAGAAATCCTACCTATAATAATAATAATAATAATAATAATAATAATAATAACAAATAGACAACCCAATGATACCACAACCTCTCTTCAGTCACCTCTGGTCCTAGGCCGTCACTCTCTAGCTTGGCCCATCCCTTCCATAATGCTCCTCTTCTATGGACCCTGCCTTGCCCCCTCCCGCTGCTTCTCCTAACCCTAGCTCCCATACCTGCACTTCACCACCACCTGATCCACTGGAATATTTCTCTAACTTAATCTCCCAGTCAGCCTGATGTTCATGGCAGCCTCGTCCTTGCCCAGCCCAGCCCTGGGCCAGGAGAGACAAGCACCCACAGGCAAGCTTACAGACAAGGGTCCAGCTCTCAAAGTGCTTTCAGCTATCAAGAAGCAATAAGCCACGCGTGGTTGTGTGTGGCTTTAATACCAGTGTTTGGAAGGTAGAGGCAGGAGGATCTCTGTGAGTTCCAGGACAGCCTGGTCTACATAATGAGTACATCGTGATTTCCAGGACAGCCAGGGCTATGTGGAGAAACCCTGTCTTGAGGTGGGTGGGGTGTGAGGGGAGACAAACACGATGAGACCCAGGGTAGGGTTAGGATGCTAAGGAACAGGAGGAACCACCAATGTCCCCTCCCCTGTTCTAGCAGGGTTTACCTTCCTGGGGGGTATGACATTCTTTTCCACCACACCTTTCTCTGGTAAGTTTACCTCTGCCTGTGTTTTTGTCTTTGAGGAACCAAGAGGATCAATGTTCATCTCTGTCTGCTCTGAGTTCCCACCTAACATGTCTAAGCTCCCCGAAGTCCCTCAATACATGGTGTGGATGCTTCCATTTGAGGATCATGTCCAGAGCCTCATGCTGAGCTGCAAAGGAGGTTAGATTTGCCCCTAAAATGAACAGGGACTAAGGAGGGGCCAGGATGGATCAAAAGTAAACAACTGAAGTTGAATGTGATGGAGCATATATGTCATCCCGGTAAGGGAGGGAGGTGTTGGGGGGGGAGGATGGAAGCCAACTTAGGCTACATATTAAGTTCTGGGTCATTTGACAGTCGGGATACATAAGAGCACCCTACCCCAAAATGAAGAGAAATGGAAAAGAAGAAAGAGGAAAGGAAGGAGAGAAGAACGGGGGAGAAGAACAGAGAGACAGAGAGAGGAGGAAGAGAGATTTCAACCCAGACAGGCATAAGGTGGTTTTGTTTTTCATTTTTTTAAACATGGCCTCTATTCTCATTTTTATGTTTGGTTTTGACCTTTGATTGTAACAACAGATTGTGGTTCTGTAAGTAAACATTACTAACAAGGAACAATAAAGAAATGGCTAAATCAGAAGCTGGAAATTGCAGGCGATTGCAGATAATGGTTTTAAAGCAGTGCAAACAGAAGACAGCGCAGACCGTTAGGAGAGAGCTGCTTCTGGCTTATAGGAGGGGACTTGTCATTGCAGGAGGTTGGTTGCTTGGGTTTTTCAGACAAGGTATTACTATAGACCTCAGTCAGTCTTGGAACTAGTCCAGTCTGGCTTCAAAGTCCAGATCCTTCTTCCCCTCCCCCCAAGTGCTGGAATTACAGGTCTGCACTAGGACAGGTTCAAGGGAGACTGGGTGTTGAGCTGGAAAGGAGGAGGGAAGGACCAGTCAGGAGCTCAGCTGGACCAGCGATTGGGGCTAGGGATGTGATCAGGCCAGCTGCGTTTGTTAGGTAGAGGACATCTGGGTCAGGACTCCATCTTCACAGAGACCCGAAGGGGCCTCTTCCTTCCCTTGAGTCCACTTCAAAGGAAGGGTTCTCAGGTCCTTGGACCGCCCCCAGCTGTTGCTCTCTTCAGTAAATGGCCTGAGGTTATCAGCTCAGGCTGGATCACAAAGCAAACTTCCAAGTATCACTGAGCTTTCTCAAAAAAGCGCTTCAAGGAGAGCTGGGGGTCACCCTAAGGATGCCTGGTGCTATGCTAGACTCTGGTCTTAAGTCTCCTAGTGCAGGGATTCAAACAGTATGCTGGCTAGCTTTATCAACGTGACACAAACTGAAAAGAGGGTCAGTCGAAAAGAAGAAACCTTAACTGAGATGTCGCCTCTGCCAATTTGGCCTACGGGCATGTCTGAGGGACATCTTCCTGAGGAATGTTTGATGTGGGAGGGCGCAGACCACTGTAGATGGTCCCACCCCTGGGCACCCCTGGTGCTGGGTTTGTATCATTAACAAGCTGAGCAAGGCATGAAAACCAAGCAGTGAGCAGCCCTCCTCCTCTACAATCTCTGCTTCAGTTCCTGCCTTGGCTCCCTGTGAATGATGGACTCCAGTGTGACAGTGTAAACTCAAATAAACCCTTCCCTCACGTTGCTTTTGGTCATGGTGTTTATCACAGCAGCAGAAAGCTCTCCAGGACACACGGAGCTCTCTTGTGCCAAGAGGTCTACACTCTCAGTGGGCTGCTGCTGTCTACTGCCCTTACCCCACAGCACCCAGGGCACTCAGCCAAGGCCAGCTATGGGAGGTGAGCAGGTTTCCCTAGCCAGGGTTCCACTCCAGGCTCAGCTTAGAGTTAAGTCAAGGAATCGCAGGTCTGCCTGCCCTGGAATGTCTGGAGATGAACTGGAGGCCACCTGCACTTAACTTGATAACAGGGAATCAGGAGAAACCCTTTCCTTGGACCTGCAAGAAATGTTGGGAAAGAAGCAGAGAGAAGTATGGGGCCCCTTCATGTAACCTCTGTCAGCAAGTACTATGCCCGGTCAAGTGAGGAGGTCTTGGCGTTCCTCTTGTTGGAGAGGCAGTTCCAGAAGAAACCAAAAAGCAGAAACAGACATGGCCTGAGCCTCCCTCAAAGGCCTGTACCTGAGGAACATGGGTGATTCAACGTCACTCACTGTCACTTTAGCACAAAGGAACAGCCAGCATTTATTAGTAGCCTGCAGTGACTACCTAGATCTTGCTGGGTTTGGGATGGAAACCAAGGGAAGCTTAAAGATGAAAGCTTTATTACCTGAGCACTCGGGGAGCCGGCCAGTTCAGGATCTGAACCTCATCCCTGAAGGGAGATTGTACATTTTTAGAGGATTGGAGCACAAAGCAAGGGGTAGCTGGGAAGAGCTTCAGGGTTATCTAATTGTATTGTGACTTTCTGGGTCTAGCAAGGCAGTACCTGTTGCAGACTGAACTGTATTCAAGGCACCTGGCTTCAAGGTCTTTAATGCATTCCCCTAGACAGTAGGTCCGGAGCTCAGAGTGATAAGGGGACAAAGGAGCAGGCCAATGGCATGCAGTTAATTAGGGCATAACAGGCAATAGGTTACATATTTTTACAACTTATGCACCTTGGTTTAGATAACAGCACTTTTTATGTTCCTTACCAGCTAACAGACAGTTAAGAAAACATTTGGAGAAATGGAATAGATGTTCGTCCCTAGGCCTGAGAACGTGAACTTGTTTGACCCTGCCAGCTTGATGGAATTGTCCCTGAGTTGTCTGGACTCAGACAACTGTTTACAACAGAGGCTGTTCAGCTTCAGGGAAGTCCCCAGCTCTCTAGGGCCTGGGACTCTGCCCTGTGATTAAATGGAGTCTGAAAGCGAAATGGTGGTACTTAGAATAAAGTTTCTTTTACTTGTTCCCAACAACCCCACTCCATCTATTCGCCTGCCCTGTAAAGCAATGCTTTGCAGTAAAGGAAACCACGACTTTGAAGAGTTGAGCAACTTGTCCAGGATTGCAGCTCTTTGCAACAGAAGAGGCTGAATTCAACCAAATACATGCAGTCCCGGAATACGAACTCTTTCCCCTGCGTCGGGTCTCTCTGTTGCTTAGCTTCCTGTTTGGTTTGGGCTTTGGAGAGCATTTTTTTGTTTTCTACAGAAGGAGTGTTGAGGTTAGTAGACAACTAAACAAAATCAGTTCATTCACCTCCAGGACTCCCTGGCCAAATTCAGTCTTGAAAGTCCCTAAGGCCCACGGCCGTCTCTTCCTTCCAGATCTCTACTTGAACATGTCTCCAGTACCACTCACTTCCCAGGGCCCTCAGGCCTCCAGCCCAACTCCCAGGCCCTTTTCTGCCTGCCATAATTCATCCTGCAATGTCCATCTCAGCCTTCTAGAAGCTTATGGGTTTTCCAACCTTGCTTTTGCCCCTTTCTGGGAACATTTTCCTGTGGCATCCGCTTGGGTCTTGACTAGTATGAGAGACATGGATGCCCTTATCTGTGTCCTAGGTGAGACTGAGAAACCATACCCCAAGCCAGCGCTGACTCTTGGGGCTCTCATTCCCACTTCCTCTGTTGCTACCTTCCCCACACGGAAGTCTATATCCTGAAGCAGCGAACTGAATAGTGCTAAACCATCCAGAGTGTGGCTAATCTCAATCTCACAGGTCCAGTGAGCACCAGTGATAAGAGGCCCTCCTCTCAGGTGGGTTGGCAGCCTGTGGCGGGATCCGTTCTGAGGCACGAGCCTTCTGAGAGCTCCTGCCTCCTAGAACGAACGCATCCGTCCTTCTTGCCTGCTCAGGGCCCTGGGGATTGGAAGATTACTTCCCAGTCAGTAGGGCTATCAGCTGTAAGAGCCATGAATCTCTCTTGGAGTCCTTCCAGTCTCCCCTATCTCTGCGCCAAAGTTCTAGCCTGAGTCATAGCGTACAAGGGAGACGAAGCGACACAGCCTTGCTCACGTCAGCAATCCCGAGTGAGCGTTCTCCTTCCTTACCAGAGTTCTAAGCTTCCGCACCACTCCCTGTTTGCTCCCTTTCAGGGTTCCTGTGAGAACTAGAGTACCCACCCTGCCTGACTCACCTGGCCCATGCTTCTTGTCATCACTCCTGATAAGCCCAGCTTCTCTCCTAATCCCTCACTAGCCCAGGGAAGTACAACCTGTCTTGCTCTAGCTGTCATGGCTCACCAAATATTCAGCCTGGCTGTCCTGGAACTTGGTGTATAGACAAGGCTGGCCTCAAGCTCACAGAGATCTGCCTGACCCTGCTTCCCAAATGCTGGGATTAAAGGTGTCCACCACCACATCGGGCTTTTAATTTTTCTTTTGAGAATCTCATACATGAATACTATATTTACATCATTTCTACCCTTCTCTCTCCTCCTTCATTTTCCTCCAATTCCCTCTCAAATTCATTACCTCTTCTTTAATTATCATATATAATATCTAAATATATCATATACAACATATCATATATGGCATACATTATATATATGACACATATATAATATGACATATATATAACATTATGTGAATATATATGTGTGTATATATAATCTAAAACACCTGATCAGCCCTTTTAATGTTGTTCTTATGTACATGTGTTATGTTTAGGGACGACCACTTGGGGCTGGATGACCTATCAGAGGGCTCATCCCTAGAGGAAATTAATCCTCCCTCCCTCAGAAGCCTTTGATGCCCTAAATGTCTTCATCTAGAGGTGGGACTTTGTGAGATTTCCCCTGTTGACGCTGGCATTATGCCTGTCCTGTAGGTGACCGTGTTGCTGAGATTTCATAGGTGTAGCTTCCCAGCCATATGTCTAGAAGACACCATCTCGAAGCAGGTGTCCTGCTCCTCTGGCTATTGTCTTTCTCTTCCTCTTCCATGATTTCTCCTGAGCCTTAGGTGTAGGGGGTCGCATCACTAATGTCACTTATTCTCTGTTATTTTGACCAGTTGAGAATCTTTATAGGACCCTCTGTCTATAGGAAAAAAGAAAAATAAGCTTTGGTGAGAAGTGAGAGGTAGAACTTGTCTGTGGTTACAGGGGTAAGTATTTAGAATATTGTTAGAAGCTATATTTGTTTAGGGGAGTGGCACTAGTAGGTTCTCTTCTGGGGTCTATGGCCCTCCAATCATGGCAGTTGGTTGGGTTTACAATACCAGGAATGAATTTCCTCCTATGGAGCATGCTTGAGTCCAGTTAGACAGTTGTTGGTTACACCCAAGGTTAAGTGCCTACCTGGAGAAACCCTGTCTTGGGGAGGTATGAAGGGAGAGGTTGGAAAAGAAAATGCCTTACAGCTGGATCTTATGGAGGCATTTTCTCAATTGAGGTTTTCTCCTTTAAGATAACTCTGGTTTGTGTGTCAACTTGATGTAAGACTAACTTATATATATATTTCACATGTACATGTGTGTGAATACACAAACATATAAACACACAAATATATTTGTATATATGTAACACATATGTATAATTACATTTGCTTTTATTTTTACACAAATGGGTGTTTTATCTGGATGTATGGCTATGTATCACAAGCACACAGTGAGCATGGAAACCAGAAGAGGATGTCAGATGCTCTCATACTGGAGTTTCAGATGGTTTGAACCATGTGGGTACTGAGACTTGAACCTGGTCCCTTGGAAGAGCAGCTAGTGTTCTTACCCACTGAAGCATATCTCTATCCCCTTATATATGTATTTTTAAGTAAGCATATAAAATAATGTTTTCCTATAGCCTTTTAAAGCATCTTTAGTAGTACTTCGCTTTCTTTTTTTTATATATATAAAGATTTATTTATGTTCATGTGAGTCTATACTGCCAATGTGCAGATGCCAGGAGCATTGGGTCTTCTGGCTCTAGAGTTACAGGCAGTTGTAAGCTACACAACATGGGTGCTGGGAACTGAACACAGGTCCTTCGGAAAAGCAGCAAGTCTTCTTCTTCTTCTTCTTCTTCCCTCTCCCTCTCCCTCTCCCTCTCCTTCCTCTTCTTCTTCTTCAAATGTATATGAGTACACTGTCACTCTCTTCAGACACACCAGAAGAGGGCATCAGATCCCATTACAGATGGTTGTGAACCATCATGTGGTCACTGGGAACTGAACTCAGGACCTCTGAAAGAGCAGTCTGTGCTCTTAACTGCTGAGCTATCCCTCCAGTCCCGAAGCAAGTGTTCTTAACCACTGAGCTATCTCTCCATTCCTCTCCAAGACGCCCCCCCCCCCCCAGTGCTCTGTGGAGTTACAAAGACCAGCCAGCTATGTTCAGTATAGGGTTTGATTTCCTCGGGATGCTTATGGTGCTCTGAAGTCATCCGTTGTATACATTGCCTTTTACAAAGTCTGTCCCCCCCAACTAGAATGTAGATCTATGAGAGAAGGAATCTTATCTTGGATCACAGTGTGGAAGTGTGCTGGTAACCAATCATTTCGGTTGGTGAATGACTAGCTGAATTATGCGTTTACCAAGTAGCTGCTACAGTGAAGGAACCTTGATGGAGAAGGGAAATGCAGGCAAATGAACCTCTTTGGGTAGTTTACAGCAGAATTGGAAGCAGGGCCCTGCATCCCACATGATGAACTAGAATGCAGTCACAGGGCCATAAGACCTGGTGCCAAGAGGCACAGAAAAGATGTGCAAACAAGCCCCAAGCCAGCCCAACTCTGAGCTCTCTTCTTGCAAGAAGCCTACCTTATTCCTAGACAACACAGTGCCCCAGCTCAGCACACCCAGTACCATGTGCTTTTGCTTATGGGATTATCTCCATCATGCAGAAGGTTCAGTTGGACAGCCCTGCTTTAGCTCATAAGGTGGGGATTATATCTGTTTGTCTCATGGCCATATCCCCTGTGCCAAAGGTCCAGCTCAAGGCCCTCAGTTACTACTGTGCAGTGAATGGATGGGACAGGAAGAGCAGACACTTGTCCTTTGAGTTCCTCCCAGTCAAGGAGCTCACATTCCCTCAAGTGCCCACAGTCTCTCATCCTGTTCCTTGGCTCAGGATCGTGCTTCCTCGTACTAACATTGCATGTGCCCTAAATTATATTCAACAGTGCCACTCTAAAGTTGTTCAACAGCTTTGCCAGGCTGCCCGGCAGTAAGCATCTTGGCCATATTCCCAACCCTTCAGCACAATTTTAAGCAAAGTCGTCAGCCTCATCAACCAGAATGCAGAGTCTAGCTCCCATGGCAGAAGCTCAAGTTCTGAATCCAGGAGTCTTTTGAGCTTTTCAGTCTCAGTTCCCAGCTTCTTCTCCTTGACCTCTTCCTCAAAGACAGCAACCTGAGTCAGCGCCTACCACTTCCTAGGAGAACTAGGATTCTCTGCTGCAGGGACTTTCCCTGTGGGGTTCTTCTGGTTTTTAGGCCCAGCCCTTGGGCTGCGCCCTTTTATTCACCGGCTAGGCTGTTCCCTCTCCTTTTCTACCCAGGATGTATGCTGCGTGCACTGCATTATACCGCTGGCCATCAAGAGATTTCACCGGGCTGACTCAGAAGGAACAGGGGTGTCGGGACACTAGAAAGAATCCAAGTATTCAAAGAACCTCAGAGCTCTGATGGGAGGAGTGAAATGCGGACATTCGTGAGCTCTGAGTCTGATCGCTCCCCTGCTCAGCAATCAGAATCTTGGCAAGTTCAGGACAGGATACACTTGTCCTTGAATGTCTTCTATTGCCTCTTTCTTTGGCTGGCTGGCTGACTGGCTTGCTTTTTCTTTTCTTTTCTTTTCTTTTCTTTTCTTTTCTTTTCTTTTCTTTTCTTTTTTTTTTTCTTTTT